>NC_081428.1:51742444-52342444 GCF_949786415.1 Peromyscus eremicus | reverse complement strand
AGAGCCACATATCAGGGTGGAAGCTGAAAGATCAGAGAAGCAGAACAACCAGCCACCAGTTCTTACCTCTACGAAATCCTCAGCCTAAAGAGAATGAGTTCCTGTTTCCTCACGCCTTATATACCTTTCTCTGCCCAGACATCACTTCCTGGGATTAAAGGTGTGTGTGCTTCCCAGTACCAGGATTAAAGATGTATGCCACCACTACCCTGGCTCTGTTTCCAGTGTGGCCTTGAACTCACAGAGATCCAGACAGATCTCTGCCTCCCGAGTGATAGGATTAAGGGTGGGTTCCACCACTTCCTGACCTCTATGTCTTATCTAGTGGCTGGCTCTGTCCTCTGATCCTCAGGCAAGTTTGTTAGGGTACACACTGTATCACCACAAAATGCACTACTGTGAGGTGTGGTTTTGTTGGAGTGGGTGTGGCCACATTGGAGGAAGTGTGTCACTGCGGAGGTGGGCTTTAAGGTCTCTTGTACACTCAAGCTGTACCCAGTGTCTCAGACCACTTCCTGTTACCTGTGAGTCAAGATGTAAGAACTCTAAGCTCCTTCTCTAGCACTATGTCTGACCTGCATGCTGCTATGTCCTGCTATGATGTTAATGGACTGAACCTCTGAACTGTAAGCAAGCCACCACAATTAAATGTTTTCCATTTAAGAGTTGCTGTGGTCATGGTGTCTCTTCACAGCAAAAGAAACCCTAACTAAGACATACAGATTATGCAAATTAGCATCTGCTATACCGTTTCCTTACTATGCATCTCTTTATTCCAGATTCACGTTTATGACAATGGTTTTGAAGTCTTCTGCAAGCTTTTCAAAACTGGATCCATGTATAACATATGTAAAAGTTACTTGAAGCACTTCCCTAAGACTAACTACACCAATGCTTTTGAGCTTTGAATACAGAAACCTGCATGTTTTCCATCTATTTTTTTTTTGAGAGTTTAAAACTCACAGAAAAGGTGTGTGAGTAATAAAGAAAATTTGCATATGCTCCTTATCCAAATTTCACCATTTCAGGATTGTTGCAACTTAAATAAGTGGCCATGTTTGCTTCCCTGTGTAAGTTCAAGAACCATCCTTTTGAAAGGAAAGACAGAGGACTGAGTTGACAAATCAGGGGTTAAAAGCATCTACTACTCTCACAGAGAATCTGGCTTCAGTTCCCAACCCATGTTAGGCAGCTCACAGCCAGCTGGAAGTCCCTCTCCAAAGGATCTAAAGGCCTCTTCTGGATTCTGTAGGCATTGTGCTTACATGCACAAACCCATACTCAGATACAAATGTGCACATGATTAAAAATAGAATAGCAACATCATTTTAAAATAAAGGAGAGTGGGCTGTGAGATCCAGGCAACATTAATGCTAATTGTAGCAGCAGTAGCAGAAATAGATTACATACAACAATCAGCAAGGTGCAAGAAGGCAGAGGCAGGAGGATGTCTGTGAGTTCGAGACCAGCTTGGTCTACCTAGTGAGTTACAGGATAGCCAGAGCTACACAGTGAGACCTTGTCTCAAAAACAAACCAAATAAAACAAAAAGATGGACAGGCAAGAGCAGCTCATTTTCCCCTCAGAAGTCTTTCTATTTGTCCTCTGCCAGAAGGTGCTGCCCAGTCTGGGGGAGACTCAGTCTCCCTCCACAGTCAATCCATCCAGGAAATATCATCACAGACCTGCCCAACTGTGTTTTCTTAGTTGAGTCCAGGTGCTAGCAAGCAGAGAATCTGTATTAACCACAACAATGTAATAAATAAAATCTGGGTTAAAAGTTTAAGGATTAGCCAAGCCATGGTAGTTCACTTTACGCCTTTAATCCCAGCACTTGGGAGGCAGAGGCAGGCAAATCTCTGTGAGTTTGAGGCCAGCCTGGTTGACAGAGAAAGTTCCTGGGCAGCCAGGGATACACAGAGAAACTCTGTCTCAAAAAAGAAACAAAAAGTTTGAGGATGAGAACGTTGACCTCCTTGGTAGGGTAACTCTTCCCTTTTCATTGACTTTAGTAAGGAACAAGCTGCAGTTATAATCCAATGTATGGTCAAAGAATAGGAATTCAGTTGTTGTCTTTGTTGGGGTTTCTATTGCTGGGACAAAGCACAACAACCAAAAAGCAAGTTGGGGAGGAAAGAGTTTATTTGCCTTACACATCCACATTGCTGTTTGTCTTACATTTTTATTGCTGTGAAGAGACAACATGACCATGGCAACTCATAAAGGAAAGCATTTAATTGGGGCTGGTTTACAGTTTCAGAAGTTTAGTCTATTACTGTCATGGTGAGAAGCATGGTGGCATGCAGGCAGACATGGTGCTGGAGAAGGAGTTGAGAGTTTTACTTCTTGATCCTTGGGCAGCAGGAGACTGTGTACCACACTGGGTGTAGCTTGAACATATAAGGCCTGAAGACCTACCCCCACAGTGAAACATTTCATCCAACAAGCCCATATCTACTCTAATAAGGCCATATCTCCTAACAATGCCACTTCCTATGGGCCAAACACTCAAACACATGAGTCTATGAAGGCCATTCCTATTCAAACCACCACACTATTCATCACCAAAGGAAGTAAGGACAAAAACTCAAACAGGACATGATCCTGGAAACAGGACCTGGTACAGAGGTCATGTAGGGGTGCTGCTTACTGACTTGCTTCACATGACTTGTTCAGCCTGCTTTCTTAGAGAACCCAGGACCACCAACCAGCCCAGGGATGGCACCACCCACATTGGGCTGGGCCCCCCCTCATTGATCACTAAATGAGAAAATGTCTTAAAGTTGGATCTCATGGAGGCATTTCCTCAACTGAGGATCCTTCCTCTCTGATGACTCAGCTTGTGTCAAGTTGACACACAAAACCAGTCAGTACAGTTTCTCTCTAGTAACATCAGGCCACATGCTGATGGGTATCTGAACACACTAAAGCTGCCTACTTTCATATAAACCTATGTATTCATTCCTCATTTCTCAAATTTCCTCATTAAATGAATATTAACTAAGCACCTACTATGCGTCAAGCATACATAGACTCTGAAAACATAACAAGAGAAAAACAATTAAAAACCCGAGCTCTAGTAGTTTATTACATTCTCATTAGCGCTGAGAGCAGGGCATTTGGTTAGTGAAAAGGAAACCAAGAAGCCTCTGCCTAACAGAACAGTAAATAAATGCTCAGATTCACAGCAGAGGTTTGTGAATTGAAGGGGGGAAGGAGAGATCACTTGAGTATGATACATGAGGGGTTTGCAAATGCATGGCCCTTTCTTCACAGGGCTATAGCTCTAGAAAAGATTGCTTCAGAGATGGGCTTGGTCCGGAGAAAAACGATGCTGGGAAAAGACGTTACCATGGTGATGTTCTCTAGCTCACCCCCTCCTCTCTGCAGATCTGTTGCCGTCTGCATTTCTACACTCAAAATAGGAGGTCAGAAAGGATGTTTCCTTATCACCACAAGGCTCATCATAGTAGAGGATCGGCTTGTTTGAGAACTACAGAAATCCCAAGCTTGTGGATCTTTGGAAGCCACCATGGACCGGGTGACATATGCCAGACAGAGGTTACACCTGAGCATGAGATGACATTGCCCAGAAGACCCTGTGCTCTGATTTGCCACCTCTCCTGGGACAAAGCATACATGGCCTGGGTCTCAGTGATACAAGAATTTGCTTTTTTTCTCAGGACTCAGAGGATTCCTCTTTCTGAAACCTCATATAGGGTTATTGGGCCAGTCTCCTGCAGAACCAGAAATCCACACATGTTCCTCTGAGCTTAGTTGAAATGTTTGTGAATTCTTACATTCACTGGTATGTGCCAGGATCTGGGCTTGTGGTCCCTGAAATATCATTTTCTCCCCCCTTTAGAAAACACAGTGATCTACTCTTACTTAAAGGGTTGGTACATTTCTATCAGTGTCTCATTCTACTTTCTCTTAAAATACAAATCTTCAGGGGAGAGTCAAATGACCAAGTTCCTAACATGTGTGGGAAGTCATTGCTCAGTCAGGTGACAAGAGAATCAGAAAACTAAGAGGGAAAGTAAGAGGTGAATATGGAATGCAGAGAGGTAATGACTGGGTTAAAGAAACTGAAAGAAAGCAATGATGACCATCCTTCATGTGTAAAGCACACAGGGGATAGAGAAAAGCTCCCATCCTGAGGCGACTAAAGCCAAAGCCCTCCTGCTAGCCTTGAAATATACCCAATATATGGAAGCCCAATTGTGAGTGCTAGAACTAGGTCCCCAGCTCCGGAACTGGACCAGTGGAGACCTAACTTACATCATTTCTGTGGATCTGCATGACCCACTGCAACTTCTGGAATTTCCTTGAAAATGGAACAGTAACATTTATTTCATTTGTAAGAGCTTTCCGGGGACTAAATAAGATGTTGGGTGTTGAGTGACTGGCATGGTTTGGGCACTAGGCTCCAGGGTATGTTTACGAGGAGGAGGATTCCAGGATGTTGGAGAGAACCCAGAGTGCTTCAAGCTTTGCATAGTGATGAGATCCTCTAGCATCTGCTTCTACAGCCCGCATACAGTTTAGCAGGTTGCTAGTTCCTGATAAAGCCTGCAGGGGAACAGAAGTCACAGGTGACAAAGAGGAAGCACTGTGTAGGGAAAGCCTGGTGTCACCCAGTGCCTTTCAAAGCCGGTACAGGTCCACTCCAACAGCAAATATAAAGCCTCTCCCCAACTGTCACCTTCTCTCTGTTCTTTCCTTTCGCTTCTGCTTGGTCATGCTCTGTGGAAGTGGGGGGTCAGGGGTCTTAAATATCATTGTACCCCTTGCTCTCAGTCTAAGGTTTTTACCAGGAAATTATGGAGTTATAGTAGCAAATGAACACACACACACACACACACACACACACACACACACACACACACACACACTTTCCAACATCAGCTGTGATCTCCCCTACTTCTTTTGGTCCAGCCTCAAATTTTTGTCCTAAAGTGTTTGATTTCTTGATTTGGGTGCTTCAGCAAACCTATGACAGTGAGGTCAAAGCAAGGCAGACTCACTGGACTCCTGGGCAGGAAGAGAGCAGTTGAACTAACAATTCCTCAGCTTGTTACCACGGCCAGCTAACAGATTAATCAGTGCCATTGAAGCAAGCTGTGAATATTAGTTTCAAATTAGTTTGGTTAAATACCCAGGGCTGAAGCGTACGTGCCTGTGCATACATGAGGCAGAGGGATCTTTGAGTCTCCTTAGAAATGTTTTTTCCCCTCCAAGACTTTGCATTTCCTCTTTCACTAGCAAAGGACTCAGTTTAAACCACATGCATACTCCAAGCTTGCATGAGACCACCATTGGGAAGATTATCGGATGTGCAGCCCATCTATAGACACTGGCCACACACGTATTTGGTATCTCTAGCAATAGCAGAGCTGGTGAAACTGAGTAGGCAGGCACTATAGGTCAACAGGGTTGATCCAAACTGAAATCTCTCTTGGGAACAATACTGAGGCAGATAATCACTGTAAACCTGTTTTTCTCTCTCTAAAATGTGAATGATCGTATGTATCTACCTATAAAGGTTCCAGAAGCATTAACTGAGCTAAGGGAATGTAAAATGTCCACACAATACCCAGCACATAAGTACTTAATCAATGTGAGTCACAATTAATAACCTTCTATAATTTTATGGCATTTAATTATTTTCAAAGTACTTTCACACAGGATCACATGAGTTTTCTAACCAACCCATCAGGTATAAGATGCAAGGCATGTAGTAATTTCCTCCTTTTTACAATTAGAAAATTCACTGAGTGAAGGATCAAGTGTCATAGCTGTAATTAACGAGACCTCATTCTCCAAGCTTGTCTCACACTGTTTCCTCTGCTCCACATTTGCATTAAGAACTCAGACCAGGAGTTTTCCCATTCACATCAGAAAAATAGGAAACCTGAGATGGAGCAGAACTTGAGGCTCTCATATCTGTGTTTTGGGAATGGTTTCATCCAGGTTTTCTGCATTCCCTTAACAATGGGTGTGGGTCTAGAGCCGTATCGCAAGAAGAGATGGCTCACTGTCCTCACTTCTTCCTCTCTCTCTCCCATTGATGGACTGTGTGATAGCTACACCTCTGTGAATATATTACCTTCCCAGAGGGAGTTGACAGGCAAGAGAACAACAAAAAAACCTTTTATTCAGTTGTGTTTTTCCTAGAACAGATAGTACATGATGTCTACACACTTAGGACTTAATAACTATTTAATGGGTTGATGATTTGGGGCTTTCTCATCCAGGCCTAATGAATGCTTGTGCCAAGGTCAGCCTCATTATTCTACCAATTATCTTAGCATTCTTTTACATTTTATTTTCTTATTATGAAGGAGGGAAGAAGGAGACAATGGGGAGAGAAGTTTAAATGGGGAAAGAGATGGGAAGGTAGGCTCTGAGGAGGCAGTTGGTTGATGACAAATACCAAAAGTATTTGGAAATATATCTTATAATGTATATTCATATATATTTACATATATATTCATATAGCAGAGTTGAACTTCAGTCACCTTACAAATGGAATTATGCTCTTCTCAGAACCTGTAGGTTCCCAAATAAAAATCCTAGCTCCGGATATGGGATATCTCCCCTTAAGTTGTTGGACAGAGATGTCTCAAAGATCTCCAAAACAACACAAGCTATCACCATGACCATTGTTTGCCTCCATGGACTTGGTGGTAAGATGCTATTGCTAAAAACACAGCAGACATTGGTCACAGGACATTGCACAGTCAAGCTGGTACTAACCCAAAGCTTCATCCCTGCCAGCTAGTCCTCCTAGGACCAGAGGGTGCTGGCTAGGCTGCTGGAGTAAAAAGTAACCGTTGGTCTTACCTAGCTTCCAATTCTGTGAACTGCAATAAGGACCAGTGTGGCCAGATACACCCATAAGTACAATAGTGTAATGAATGAGATGGGGGTAACCAATCAATTTCTGATTGGATTTAAGTCACTCTCAGACCTTGTCAGAGAAAGATGTTGTTGTTTTGTTTGTTCTGTTTGTGCAACGGACAACGTATAATACAGAATTTCACAACTGGCTAAGGTACAGAGAAAAATAAGCATTAGTGGAGTGCTCAGCTAAAATTGAGACATCTTTATCACCCACTCTCTCAGGCTCAGGGACCATCAAGGAAAATGAGGTAGAAAATTGTAATGGCCAGAGGCCAGGGAGGATGGGAACAAAACAGTGTCTTTAGGACCTCTGCACTGCACAATACTTGCATAAGATCAAGCCACTCAGTATCCTAGCATGGAGTGGGAAGGTTCATGAGCCCAACCCCTAGGTAAGGACTTATGAACAGTTGGTGGTTTCTGGTTGTACGAGACTCTTTTAATTAATTAATTAATTTTATATAGAGAGAGTCAGTTTCCTTTCAGAGTGTGGATCTTATTAGGCTGACCACATTCCAATTAATAGTCCTCAATCCAGGAATATATCAGCAGCAAAAACTGGAATCAATGGTTTTGTTTTTGTTTTTGTTTTTTTGTTTTGTTTTGTTTTGTTTTGTTTTTAAGAGGACATGAAATTGGGAGCTAAGCTAAGGAGAGACTTTGAGAGTGAATATGATCAAAATACAGGGTGAAATTCTCAAATAAATTAATAAAAATTTATCAATGTTATTCATGTATGTGTGTGTGTGTGTGTGTATGTGTGTGTGTGTGTGTGTGTGTGTGTGTGTGTGTGTGTATAATGTGTGAGTGTGGGGGCATGCATGCCACAGCGTAAATGAAGAGGTCCTGATAACTTTTGGGAGTCAGAAGTTAGTTATCTTCTTCTAATGTGGGTTCGTAGGACAAGCACTCTTACCAACTAAGTTGCCTTGCCAGCTCTATCTTGGCATTCCTATCTCATGACACTTGAGTCAGAATACTAGTTCAACTTTACCAAGACAGTAGAAGGGGGACACATTTCTACAACTTAGTCACTTGTTGAAAACAAGGAAGTTAGTTTCTTCACAGTCTCCATGGATACCAGTCATAATCACTGGCTAGTGAGACTGGAGAGAGAAATCTTCTGAAATTAGCATTTGCCTTACAAGATCTGACTGACAGTGAGTGTGGCCCTGAGATGTGCACTGAACAGAGCATGGAGGATCTTGTCCATCAGTGGTAGCTGCCAATGACCTGGCCAATGTGAGGGCAAGTGTTGGAAGAGCACAGACCTTGCCACCCTCCATCTGAGATGGTTACTATACACCTACACCACCAAGATGCCTTGAAATCCTCTGGAATAGCTTTAAGACACCCTAATAAATGGGCTAGATTTGACTTGACATGTCATATGAAATGTACTCGACATCTCAGATCCACAGAATAACTTGATAGGCAAAGCTAATTACACCAGCTACAACTATCTTCTATGAAATTGGATTCCAAAGAATACCATTTGAAATTTGCATATTAATATACTTTCTCTTAGTTGACGATGTCTTTATGTGACTTTATGGACCATGATCAGAGTCATCTTGAGTTGAGAGCCAACAAAGCCAATGTTGAACTGTACATTGAAAGTAGAGTTAAGTGGTTCATCAGGAGGAAGTATACAAGCTAGGTAGGCTATTTGGAGGAATATAAACAAGTAAGCGACAAAAAAGTATAAATATATGCTATAATAAGATATAAACTGCTGTGGAAAGTCTTTCTGTGTGCTGTGAATATGTGTTGCTCTGATTGGTTGATAAATAAAGTTGCATTGGCCTATGGCAAGGCAGCTTAGAGACAGGCAGAAATCCAAGCAGATAGACAGGAAGAGAAAGGAGAGGCAGAGAGATGCCAGCCTGCCGCCCAAGGAACAACATGCCAGCAGACCGGTAAGCCATGGAGCATGTGGTAAAACATAGATTAATAAAAATGGATTAATTTAAGTTATAAGAGCTAGCCAGCAAGAAGCCTGCCATATGCTGTGCAATTGGTAATTAATATAAGCCTCTGAGTAATTATTTTATAAGTGGCTGTGAGACTGAGGGCCAGGCAGGACCAGAGAAACCTTCTGACTACAATAAATATGTAAACATTTTTTATATGTTTTCATGTCTGTATATAATATGTCAAATAATTTTGATATTTTTTTACTAACAAAGAATGCTTTGAGTTTCTCTTCCTGTCTCCTGGCTCCTCATGCCCATGTCACTCTTACTCCCTCCTTGTAGCCAATATAGAACTTTCAACTGCTGTAGATGCACATTTAATTTAATCCATCTAGAAACTTTCCTTAGACAAAACATTCCAAGATTCACACTCAGTTTCTGCTTTTCAGAGTACTGGCTTGTCATCAAAGGCCTCTACAGGAAGCTCACTCCATTTTTCTCAGCATCCATGCCATATTCTATTGAGCTCTTCTGTTTACTCTTTACATTCTTTACATTTCAAAATGGTGCTATTTTGGCTTCTAATTCTACAACATGGTATTAAAATAAGCATGTAAGATTCCAACGTCCTCTGTGAAAGCCTCATTCCAAACAGGCTTTTTTTCATCTAGTGAGTCCTTTACACAGAAATGTTCTCTGAGGGGGGCAGAATATACCTCAGTTGCTAGAGTGCTTGCTTAGCATACACAACATCCTAGTACCCTTGTAATCCCAACAATTGGGAGAATCAAAAGGTCAGGGTCATCCTTGTCTCTATCACAAGTCTGAAATTGAGGTCAGTTGAACATACTTGAGATGCTGTCTCAAAAAAATGTCTTCTGAAATGTAAGGCTGCATATCAATTCATAAATAGTGTGTTTATTAATGATTTATTTCCAGCTTGTCCTCTATTAAAGATACATTGACAAAACCACTAAAAATAGCTTTTAAAAACATATTCAAAGATCAAGGAGATTGCTCAGTTGGCAAGGATACTTGCTGCACAAGTGTGAGGATATGAGTTGTAATCTCCAACACTAGTAAAGATCCAGGCATGGCCATGTGTAGCCCCAGGGCTAGGGTGGACAGATACAAGAGGATGGTTGAGGCCTGATGGCTGCCAGCCTTTCTCTAGTCCAGTGAAATACCTTGTCTCAAGGGAGTGAGGGAGAGGAGTTAGCACACTGACATACCCTGGTTTGCATGTGCACACAGTTGAACACATATCTACATATACACATATAAAGAATAATTTTTTTTAAAAAAGGATTACATTCAAAAGGGCTAGGAATGTAGTTAAGTAGTAAAGAGCTCTTTAAAATGCACTTGGTCTATGGACTCAATGCCAACTCCTAGCACCACAAAGAAACAAACAATTAAAAAACACACTCAAAGCTGGATGTAGTGGTGCACGCTTTTAATCCCAGTACTCGGAAGGCAGAGGCAGGTGAACCTCTGTGAATTCAAGGACAACCTGGTCTACAGAATGAGTTCTCGGACAGCCAGGGTTACACAGAGAAACCCTGTCTCAGAAAACCCAAAACCAGCCAGGCGGTGGTGGCACACACCTTTAGTCCCAGCACTCAGGAGGCAGAGGAAGGTGGGTCTCTGTGAGTTCGAGGCCAGCCTAGTCTACAGAGTGAGATCCAGGACAGGCACCAAAACTACAGAGAAACCCTGTCTCGAAAAAAAAGAAAAGAAAAGAAAGACCCAAAACCAAACCAAACCAACCAACCAAACAAACAAACAAAAAAAACAAAAACAAAAACAAAAAAACATGGCTGTTTGATGCCCAGCATTCATATAGCATAAAAAAGGCCAGATGCTAAGATATATGCATGTAATCTCTACTCTGAATAAACAGACATAGATACCAGGAGCTTTCTAGCCAGCAAAGTGGCTCATTCCAGGTTCAGTGAGAGACCCTGTCTCAAGAAATACAGTGGAGAGTGTTAAAGGAACATACTTGTATGGACCTCTGAATTCTACATGAGCAGGCATGCACAGGTGCATGTGGGGACAGACACACACACACACACACACACACACACACACACACACGTCCTTTCAGTGTGAATAACAATAGTTATAAAGATTTTAAACTTATTTTATCATAGTTTCAAATTTATAGAAAATGACTAATCATAATAAAAGCAACTTCTGTGGTTTCCAAATACAGATTTGCCAACATATTTCATACCTACCTATCTGCTTCTCCCTATGATACATAATTATTCCAAGCCATTTAAAAAGGGCTTATGAAATTCGTGCCTCTTACTTTCCAGTGCTTCAGTATTTCCTGAGAATAAGAATACACTCATGCATAAACATAGTACTATTTTCTAATTCAATATGACATTTATTCAGTATTACTATCTTTTATAAGGTTTATTAGCCAACACTGCCAATTATCCCATTATTGTTCATTATAGCACCCACCCCCTGCCCCATACCTAACTCAGAATACAATCCAGGATAACATAGTTCATTAGGTTACAAATCATGCCTTTGTCCTTTAACCCGGAACAGTATTAACTGTCTTCCTGACGGTGATATTTTCAGTGTAGGTGAAGTGTTTGGATTTAGCCTGATATTTATCCAGGATCTCTGGCAGTTGGCAGATTCCCATTAGGAATAGTACAAAAGTGGATCTTTCCACATGGGTTACATCAAGAGACACCAAATGCCAGGCTGTGGCATTACTGCTGACATTAATGCTGGTCACTTGGTTGAAGCACTATATGTCTAGTTGGTCCATTGTGAAGTTACTATTCTCCCATTCATATTGACAAGAAAAATTTTCTTATCAAACTTCCACCAGCCATGAAAACATCCCATAATGATTCTTACCCAATCATTATGACTATTTAACAATGATTTCTAAATTGAATATCTTTTTCATACAATACACTTTGGAGGCGACATTCTACCATATTATGTCCTTTTTTTTATAATTTCCTTATTATTAATAATGAATCTGTTGCCTCTTTATTCAAAATATTATAATAAAGCACTACAATACTACCATTATAAGTTGTTACGTGGTTGGCAAGCTAGTCTTTCTGTGTTGAGCACTGTGTCCTTTAAACAGGTCTTGATCGTTTTGTCAGCCACTTCCTTGCTTTGAATCACAGGTTAAACTCACCTTGTATTTTCTCTGCATTGGCTCTGGAATAAGTCTCGGTCCTTTCCTAGAAATGGTAGTTAAAATATAGCTTACAAGTATAGTTTTAAAACACAGATTTTAAGAGCTCTTTAGTAATTCTTCTGTTATGACTGAGGGCTAGGCTGGGCAAATCTAATGTTTAAAAGGAAGACATTATACTCTAAATCTTAACATAAATATAAAATGCAGCAACATTTCTTCTATGTTAAAATCTAATATGCACCAAATTTTTAGTGGTGGCTTCTTATAGGGTGGAAGGAAAGTAAAGAATTCCACATTAATTGCTCACAATGATTATAAGGCAGCCACCAGTGTAGAATATCATCAAAATGTAAAAATATTCTTTTTGAAAATCAAGAAAATAAGCAATCTGCCCCAAAGCTCTTATCATTATGACTTCATGCAGAATCATTCAAATGACTTAAGGAAAATGTTGAATAATATCATGAACAAATTTGATACATTTATTCTCTTGTTATCTAGACTATATACTCTTTCATTTTCACTAGGCTGTAATAAAAGTTTAGGAGACAGATTGAATCAAAGCCTATACTTTTATTTTCATTCTTATTTTGTAGTATTAGAGATTAAACCTATGCATGGCAAGCAAGTAATCTACCACTGAAGTTATTTTAATCATGGAAGGTGAAAGATGTTTTTATCCTGTCCTTAATTTTAATTTTTATAGATATTTGATAGATGAAAAGAAATCACCACTGGGTCTTCTACCCCTTGGTGGTTGAGTTTGAAGAGGACCTGTTAGTGCTAGGAGCATGCTGGCTTTTTATATATTTTCTCATTTGTCTAAATTTTAGCAGATATAACATATTGCTCTCAGTCAGAAAACCTAATGATACTAAATACAAGGATATTTTGCCTGTGACTATAACTCACAGTTACCATTTTGAAGATAGCACAGTATTTTAATTCATTAGGATCCCCAGTTCTGTCTCTGACAGCCTGGGACAAATCCTGCCTCGGCTGCTTCCAGGGTTTGCACTCTTAGGAGTTTAATTGACCTTACTAGTCCTGTCTTCTCATATGTGAAAGAAAGGTAATGTCCCAAAGGAAGACCTACAACAAAAGGTCATTGTAAAGATGGGATGAGAGAATTCTTGGAAAATGTATAGACTAGTGACTGATATTCAATAGTGTCAGCTAATGAAAAGTTGTCTAAAGGTTGGGGTGAATGTCGTGTCTGTATCTCAAGTGAATATTTTCCTTTGTGCATCCCTTGCATAACGCTCCCATACCTTTCTCCTATGTACAAGTGCATGGGATTCAGCAGGAAATCTTTCTTAAGTTATATAAAACAGGAGTGAGAATTGGGAAGTTGCCCTAGGTGTTCAAGGGTCCTGCAGATGCTGGTCACCAGCTCTCCAAACTCATTTTCTGATTCCTTATCTCCCACTCTCACATCTCTAGGAGAGCTGTGAATCCTAAGAGCCCCTGCCTCAGAAGATGGAACCATTTTGAGCACTAGGTAAACTCAAATGGAGAACTGAGTACAAACCCAGCAGTCTTGGTTCGGGGCTTCACTGAGTGAAATAGGTTTCCAGCGACTCACTCCTAGGGCTTGTAGTCCTGAGGACACTGAAGCCGAGACACAACAACACAGATGACTAACATTTGAAAGAAAGCAGAAGATATCCTCCATCTTTCATGACCAAGGCTTTCCCATTTCCCTTTTAACTTTTTAATTGCCATTTCTTCTAAGAGAGATTTGTCGCTCTGTTTGGCAGGCTTCGACTGTCATCTGTATGGTTTCTGCAAGGCTGGACCAGAAGGCTTGCCTCTTAAAGGAGTTCTGGGAATTCCCTGTCACTTTCTAGGGTTTCTTTTATGCATGCTATTGAGGGTTTAGAGGACCGAGGTCAAGGATGATCCATGAGTGTGCCGGGGAAGGAGAGGGGAACAGGGATTCCCTCATTTGTTTCAGAGCCATTACATCACTCACTCTGGCTAGCCTCCCAGAATGACATGTGCGGCTCTGGATGAAGCAATAGGCGCCACATCACCATCACACGGGTCCCCTGCCATCTGCACAACTCATCGGCAAACTTTCAGCAGCCACACGACTAGCTCTTGGGAGCATCTCCCACGTTTTTCTTGCTAAATTGGTTAGTCTAAAAGTTCTACCTAAGCTGGAAAAGAATTTTCTGTAAAGTACTAAAACGCAGATAGATTGTAGGAAAACAGCACGGAACACCAGGGGCTACGCTACAACGTGACTTAAACAAAGTGCATTAGAACAAAAACGTAATTACATGATCATCATAAGAAGCAATTTATGACAATTACCTCTTCAGGGAGGACTATTTCCATCTTGCCCTGAGGAAGCCTCAGGTGTTTGTTTCAACGGATGAAACCCACAAACAGTGTAAAAAAAAAAAAAATCTTTTTAAAACCAGGTCACCAACTGGGTTTAGTTTTACACTTTACTGCTCAGGCATTTCTGCTCCATTGGCGTCCCCCTACTACTCTCATATCCCCCAACCCCACTAACCCTGGTTCAAAAGACTCAGAAGTGTCTCATATTGCTATTTGCCTCTAGAAGCTTAACGCTTCCCATTGACTAGACGCATGAGTGCCTGAGCCTGGCTAGCTGCTTGTTTACTGCCTATGATCTCTTATCTGACTTCTGCTATCAGCCTATACACCCTCTGCCTTGGGGTTTTCATGGCGATTCCAGGTCTGCAATTTCTGTCCTTGAGTTCAGTGGTTTACCAATGATCTAATTCAGCCGACTGTCTGCCTCTGGCTTCTTAATTAGCTCCCAAGGGGCTTTTCTTAAAAGTCCTTCTGGATCATTTTGAAAGGGGCATTTCTGATACAGAAAAGCTCCTTTCCCATCAGGAGGCATAGCTTAAAGCTTTCTTTACTCATTCCACACACAGGCCACCAAGGCCCTTGATTATGAAGATATGCTACAAAGGGGATCAAAGCGGAATCATTTCTCTTTATGCCTTTGTTTACTCAACTGGTATCATATGGCCACTTATTATACTTAAAACTGGCAGGGCTACAGTGAGAAATATATTTCCATTCCTATCCTGGAGGTCTTACAGTCCAGAGAAATAGATCTTAAACTTCATTGTGCATAAAAATCACCGAGGGAGCTTATTAAAAGCCGGATACAAATGTGCTGTAACTCAGGGGTTACATTCTGTTATATTATAGAATACATCCTGAGACTCAGTAATTTTTGATAACCACCCTAGAAAAGTGAAGTAAGAGTCTGTGGGCACTTGGAGAAACAGATTCTTTACATTTATATCACGAGCTCTGTTAGGTTACACAACACAGGAAACCAGTTGGCAAACCATAGATGTTTGATTATTCTAGATGTTTGATAATTCTAAAGAACATGTGAAGACCTTGTTCAGTCTGTATTGTTCAACTTACTTTATATGCTTTTCTTTCCCTAGCCTTTATCATAAGGGTAATCAATATGCGTTTATTTTAGTGATGGAGAAGTTAAGAATTATAACTTGCTCAATGATGAATTGTGTACATCGGGTTGGTCAGCAGCTTTTTATATGGAGTATTGACTTAATTAACCTAATTGATGTCGAAAGACCCATCCCACTGTGGGTGGCATCATTCCCTAGGTAAAAGGGGTTCCTGAACTGCATGACAGTGGAGTGCATGATCTGAGTACAATCTATCAAGTAAGAATCTATGTACTACTTTCTCTCTGCTCTTGATTGTACATATGATGTGTATAGCTATTGTTTGAAGTTTTTGCTTTGACTTTCCCAAAATGATGGACTATAACCTGTAATTTTGAGCTAAAATAAACCTCTTTCTCCTAAAAACAAACTATCATTTGATCTGCATTGTGTGTGTGTGTGTGTGTGTGTGTGTGTGTGTGTGTGTAACAAGTTGGGAACAAGGGCAGGTAGACCTATCACCTTCACAATATTCCAAAGCAGGATTCTTTTCCAGTTCAGAGAAGGGATGTCTCCAGGTCTCTGTGTGCAAGGATTACCCAACGATTCAAGAGTATGAAGCATGTGAATGTCAGAGGTTTATCAAACCATGGGCAAAGCATGAAAACCTGAAACTTCTAGATTTCCAAATAGTGCCACTATGGGGAACCACTGAGATGTGAGGTTGCCAGAATATGTTGATGGTTCAGCAGGAGATGGGAAGATGGAGAAGTTTTTTCATCTACTTTTCAAACTGAATCCATAGAAAATTCGAGGCCATATATTCTTATTCTCCTCTGGAGTCTTAACTCTAAGCGCTTTTCTTGTTTTTATTTCCTCTCAGAAGAGAACACTCAAGATGAAATTCTAACTGCCTACGTGAAGTGACAATTGTCCCTTTTAACCATCTGTGGTTGTCTAAATCCATTTATCTCCCAATGGCAAGGAAGCCTGGGGGGTTCTATTGCTATCTAAATATCTAAATTACACTGGTGTTGAGAGGGCTACTTGGAAATATTAAAAAATAATCAAAGATCTTAGGTGTTACACGTACTAGACACACACTTCAGAAGTCCTAAAAGAAAGTGCATTCAACATCAATGCTTTTCTTTCCACCCCACATATCACTACAAATTTCAATGTTGCTTCATCGCTATGTGAAAACATTTTCTATTGGAAACTGTTAAGGACCTCTTTGCTTTCTCTATTCCACAGCAGAGAAAACGCTTTGAAGACAGACAAGTCAAACTCAAGGTAACACCCTAAGTCTTTGGAGAGAGGCAGTACGAAAAAAATACCCATAGATAGCCTAGTTAATATAAACTCCACTTTTGAGGCTGGTTTACAGTAGAGTTCTGAAGAGCACAGCATATTGTCCTGGACTCCTGCTTCACCTGTTTCTCCAAGTGCTGCAAACACTTACCTGTTAATAATACTTTTGGTCTGATTCAAGCATCCTCTCCATTCTGGAGAGTGTATAGACGCTGGCTTTTCTTATCCCTGTGAGAAGAAATGGAAAATTCTTGCTACAGTCTAACAAGTGAAGGCTAGATTCCACAGACTTTGATCAGTGTGAACTTTTTTAACTTAGTTTTCTTTAGCTACAAAATGAAGCTCATGTTGGTGCCTCTTTCAAAGGAATTTAAAAACGAGCAAGTAAGAAAAGTCACATAAAATAATTAGCATGACATGGAACCATAAAAAGTTTATGGTAAATAAAATAAAATTATTATTATTATTATTATTATTATTATTATTATTATTATTATTAAGTACTTATTAGTTTCAAGAACATTTATAGTTTATTGGCATCAGAATTTTTAGGAAAAGAAAGAAAATTCCTTTCTAAGCCTATCAGCAAACAACATGATTCCAACACTTAGGAGGTAGAGGCAGGTGGATTATGAGTTCAAGGCTAGCCTAGGTTGCTATCCTAATTTCATGTCTATTGCTATGATAAAACATCCAGACCAGAGCTGGCCAGTGATGGTACACACCTTTAATTCCAGCACTCTGGAGGCAGAGGCAGGCAGATCTCTGTGAGTTTGAGGCCAGCCTGGTCTACAGAATGAGTTCCACCAGGACAGCCAGGGTTGTTATACAGAGAAACCCTGTCTCAAAAAAAAAAAAAAAAAAATCCAGACCAAAAGCAATTTAGGGGAGATGCAATGTTCTGTACAGCTTTGCATGTGACTTGACTGGAGCATCTGTAGGTGAATCTTAAAAGTTCTTATTAATAAAATCAAACCTGAGGCCAAGTATTGGGGTGAATGCTGGAAGGTCAGAGAAGCAGAACAAGCCACAACTACCTTACCTTGCCAATTCCTCAGCTGATCCTGTTTCCTCAGACTGGAAACCTCTGAGTCCTCATCCAGAATGGATCTCAGCTGAACTGCTGCTCGAAAGCCTGAAGCTTAACCAGCCAAATGCTTCTAGTTCCTGGTCTTCATGCCTTATATACCTTTCTGCTTTCTACCATCACTCCCTGGGATCAAAGGCTCACTTCTTGGGATTAAAGGCATGTGTCACCATGCCTGGCTGTTTCCAATGTGGCCTTGAACTCACAGAGATCCAGAGGGATTTCTGCCTCTAAAATGCTAGGATTAAAGGCGTGTGCTACCACTGCCTAACCTCTAAGTTTAATATTGTGGCTATTCTGTTCTGACCCCAGATAAGTTTATTAGTGTGCACAATATTTTGGGGAACACAATACCACCACAAGCAACCACCACAAGCATTGGAGAATGAAGAAATGATAGACGTAAGTAAGGCCAAACTGGAACCGGATAAGCCTTGCACTGGGCTGGAGATTCACCAGCAGCCAGGAACCCCAGCTTGTTTTTCACACACAGCTAAAGAAGGAAATAGGTTAGCTAATACCCTCCCTGCTTAGGGAGGGATCTTTGAAGCAGTCTCAGGCTGCAATCATTCTGGAGGAGAAAGCTATGGTTGATAGTTATTGCATATACTGTCAATATCCATTTCCCTAAGCCTGGCTCAAGGAAAGCTTTGTTGTTCCATGGGTCTGAGACACTGGGGGTCTTAGATACAGCCATGCTTATGTCAACAATACACATTCACTCAGGACTTTATGTACTCCCCATAGGAAGGTATACTTGAGTTTATAATTTCTGTCTGTTACGGCTGAGAAATCAAGGCATCATCTTAAAGTATCATATCCATAATCAAGAGCTGAGAGAGATGAATGCACCTACACTACTTGCTCCTTTTCATCCACCTGTAAACGAAATTCCAAATGGTCTTATTAAATAAGAAACACAGAGCCAAATACAGAGTTAAAGCCTAAGAGATCAGAGCAAGAGCCACAACTCCCTTTAGCTTACAACTCGCTTATCCTTCCCCTGAGGAAGAGACCTTCTTCCTGTGTGTCTTGAGTGTTATTGCTTTCCTCTTCTGCCTTCTCATTGGCTCTAAGCCCAGCCACATGACTTCCTCATCACTGCCTGTCTATACAGACCTCCAGGTCTCTATGGTTGATACTGGAATTAAAGATCACCATGCTTGGCTGTGTTCTTGACCACACAAAGACTCTGCCTGTCATGTGATCAGATTAAGGGCGTGGGCTACCACCACCTGACTTCTATTTCTGGCTCACTAATGACCTCTGATCTCCAGGAAAACTTTATTTATCGACACAGAAATAGAATCACATTTCAGTATAATTAAAATATCATCACATCCACCTTTCTCCTCTCCTCTGTAGTTCAGGACATTCTGTTTAAGGAATGGTGCCACCTGTGATGTGATGAGTCTTCCTACATCAACTAACAGTGATGAACTGAGATGTTCACTGACCAACCTGCTGAAGATCATCACTCACTTGAGACTCTCCTCAGGTGATTATACATTATGGGAAGTTGACATTTTAAATATTATGATTACATAGTAAATTTGAGGTCAGCATGACATGTACAGCAAGAGTGCCCCTCAAAACCAAAAAAAAAAAAAAAGCAAAATAAATCAACAGAACATCAATGAGCAAGCAAAAGAATGAGAAGGAGAAGGGGAGCTCAATACACGTTCTTGCCTGAAGGAATACCACTGGTTTTGACAGTCTAGCTGCTGGATGTCTTGGGAAGCCCTGTTTTCATTCAAAGGTTATTCACTCAGCACAGCTGTATTTTGTAGATATGCTATGAGTTATATCCTAATAAATTAAACACACAAAAGGACCATGTGTTCTCCTATCTGCAGGACACTAAGATAGATAAAAGAGATATGAAAATGAATCAAGGACAATTCTGGCCCCAGGATGTGAGCATGACTAGTCAGAGGTTAGTCTATGTCCTGACTTAAACTGTCAAACATGTCAAGGGCTGACTTCAGTAATCACAGTAGAGAGGGCTAGATGAGACCTGGTCAGGAATGGAACCCAAGGTCTCCCATGAATCTCTGATGTACCTTCTTGCCACTGTGGGTCCAGGAAAATACTTCTCTATATTCTTTCCTTGACTGGCCTGGGGTCAGTGTGGCCACTGTCTTGTAATGGTCTGCTTAATTGAGGGGTGAGGGGTGGGAACAAGTACTGTAGGAATGGAGACAGTCAGGAGGAGAAGACGAAAATGTGTTTTCTGCCTGTGCTGTCCAGGTTAGAGGAGTAGTATAAAAAGTGGAGGAAGTAAATTTCCAGTCTTGTGGGTGAAATCACACACTGAGGTCTCCATTCATGCAGGACGAGGAAGCTCTGAAGAGCACCCTTTGCCAGCATCCAGCTACCACCTTCCATCACCCTTCAAGCCACAGTGAGGCTTACAGCTGCTAAAGTCTGAGAAGTTTTCTGTTATTTCACCTTGATTTTTCTTTGTTTTTAGAAGAAAGAAAATGGTAATTTCCAATGCAAGGACAAACAAAGTATAATTTGAGCAAAACATCTGGGGCAGCAAAGATGAGTTGGGGATCAAATATTATTCTGGTTCCATTAAATGAAATTGTTAAAATTGGAACAAAGCAAAAATAACAACAACAAAAAAAAATAAGTAGGAACTTAAGGATGGTAAGGTGTTTTGGCTAAGAAGATGCCTCTTTTCAACAGTAAGGGAAGCTCTGTAATACAGTGGAGGACTCCAGAGATGGTTGTAAGTTAGGAAATATGGTTCTCAGCAAGGCATACTATTGGTCTCTGTGACTTAGATAAGTTGATGATCTTTCTGTTTTATGGTTTATCCATCTCCTGTTAAGGAAATGATACAACATTTGAGACACTATAAAGCTGAACAATGTAACTATACAGCTCTTAGATTTCTTTGGATGACTTGGTGGATTTTCATCCCCAGTTTCTTCCAGGTTATTGGCATGTAGTTATTACAGAATGTTAGATGTAGTCTACTGACTCTGGATCTAGCCTTTTTCAAAGCTGAACCTAAATTCTTCCAGATAGCCATTGTGTTTTGTGGCTTATACCCTTTCAATTTTTTGCCATAAGTCAATTTATTGCCCAATATTTGACTTAAATATTATTATTGCTGGTGAGATATTATTTTTTCATTTTATAGATTAGACAAAAAATCATCTCAAGGAGCTTAAGTACTTTCTATTACACACATGATAAATGATGTATCTGGGACTGTCTTAGGGTTTTAGTTGCTGTGCTGAAACACCATGACTAAAAGCAAGTTGGAGAGGAAAGGGTTTATTTGGCTTACACTTCCACATCACTGTTCATCATCAAAGGCTGTCAATGCAGGAACTCAAACAGGGTAGGAACTTGGAGGAAGGAGCTAATGCAGAAGCCCTGGAGGAGTGCTGCATATTGGCTTCCTCCTTGCTCAGCCTTGCTTTCTTATAGAACCCAGAACCACCATCCCAAGGGGGGTGGCACCATTCACAGTGAGCTGGGTCCTCCCACATCAATCATCCATCAAGAAAGTGGCGCTCAAGGCTTGACCACAAGGGAGGACATTTTCTCAGCTTCAGCTGAGGCTACCTCTTCTAAAATAATTTTAGCTTCTGTGCAGTTGATGTACAGCACAGGGACCCAGACAAATATGTGTGTGCCTCTTTCTCTCTCTTTCTGTGTGTGTGTGTGTGTGTGTGTGTGTGTGTGTGTGTGTGTGTGTGCGCGCCCTTCTGAATTGCTTTCAACCTTAGTTTCTACAGCAGGTGTCTCATTGAACCCAGACTTCGCTGTTTCATCTGGACTGGCTAGCCAGCAAGCACCCAGGATCTGGCTGTTTGTGTTTACCTGGAGGCTGGGATTACAGACATTGTGAATGTGATGGGATTTAAAATCACCATGGAAACATACCTCCGGATCGGACCATGAGGGCCATTTCCAGAAAGGCTTAACTGAGGAAGACAGACACCTGGGTGTGGGTGCAACCATGCCGGTGGGCTAGGGCCCTGAACTAAATAAAAGAAGGAAGAAAGCAAAGCATCAGCATCTGCCTCTCTGTCCCCTGTACATGGGCACCATGTGACCTGTGACCTCACTCTCCTAATGGCATGCCTTCCCCAATGTGACTGGTGACTCGCTGTATTGTCAGACTGTAAGCTAGAACAAATCCTTCTCTGCTTTCTTAATTTGCTTTTCTCCTGTATTTTGTGGCCATAGAAAGAAAAATAACTAATGGGAATACTTTGTCCCCTGGGTCAGGTACATCTTGCTCTCCCAGCACAATCTACCGGCACTCACTCATTTTTAGACATGCTGCCAATTACTTTTCAGCATTAAAACCCGATTAAAGGTTCCTTAAGAACCTTTATTCTCTACCTGCCACTCACCGAGCCCCTGGATCATAGATTGTTATCAGAGCATCATCATCCTTTTCCAGTTCAGCTTCTAACTTAAATGCCCGAGCTTTTCGTTCTCTCCAGCTTACACCTCCAGTATGGCCAGGAGAGAAAATGCAGAAAGAGAAGAGAAGAAATCAACGTGTCTGATTTAGAACCATCTATACTGAGATGTTAATTGAAAGAAGAATCAGCCAGTGGAACTGAGACAGAAGGGTACAAGAGGTAAAGGGTTCTGGGCGGGGCTAGGACATGCTCAGTCAGTGAAGGGCTTGCTAAGCAAGCATGAGGACCTATGTTTGATTCCTAGCCCTTGTGTAAAAGAGTGGGCACAATGGCATGCACCTCTAGTCCCAGCACTAGGGAGTTCGGGACAGGGAATCCCATGGGCTTCCTAGCCAGTCTCTGTAAATCAATGAGCTACAGGTTCAGTGACAGACCCTATCTCAAAAGTAAGATGTATAGAAATTGAGGAAGACACCAGTCTTGTGTCTCTGATCTTCACAAGCATGCTCACACTGGTGTATGCACACCCCCACAAGTGTGAACTCATATGTGTACACCTGTACATGCATGTGCACAAACACATCAACTTCACACCCAAGTATGCATATACACACAAAGGTCCTGGGTTTGTTAAGAAATGAGGAAGAGGGATGTTTTGTAAGAACACAAAACAAAACTAAACTAAATGTAAGTGAGGGATTCTTAGAAGGACATAGGAACTGTGAGGGGTACAAAGTAATGACTTACAGGAAGAGAATTGAGGAGACAAGGAGAAGGGCTGAACTGGGTAGAGATGGGAATTTTGGAACGGACAGCTCTGTAGATCTCAGGATGGGACAGGAGCGAAGGCATGTGATTTTGTCTCACATTAAATCCATGATCTGACTGGATCTGACTGTTTTAGATACATGCCTTGTTGCTACGTACAAAATGCCTGACAGAAGCAACTTCAGGACAGAAGGAAGGAGATTTTTATCTTGGCTTATAATTCCAGGGATATAGTCCTTCATGCCAGAGGCATATGGCTTCAGGGGCAGAAGGCAACTGGTCACATTATGTGCACAGTCAGGAAACAGAGCAATGAATGCTGATGCTCACCTTACCTCCCCCTTTCATTTAGGCTGCGACTTCAACCCATTGGATTGGTATTCCTCACTTTTAAGGTGGATCTTCCCATCTCAACCAACCTCATCTAGATAATTCCTCACAGGCATGCCCAGAGTCTTGTTTCCATGCTAATTCTAAACCTCATCAAGTTGACAGTCCAATTAACTATCACACTGACCAATAATATTTTCATACACAAAGCATCCACAACTCATGGTTCACACATTCAGTAGAGATTTCCTGAGTGCCTGGCACAAGTGTAAAGAATTTGGTGAAGTAGTAAGGACCCAGAAATTAATGAGGAAAAAAGGGGAAAAAATAAAGAAAAGGGAAGACAACATTTTAAAACACCACATCCTTGTATTCAAGGAGCCCATGACTCATTGTTTAGGACTGAAAACTGAAACACAGATAAAAGCAAACACAGAATGTTGCTGGGGAGACATGACCCTAGAGGATCCAGGAAGCTTCTTCATGTGGATGATGATGTGGAAATGATTTGAAATGCTTTAGACTCAGTTAATACTTTGGCTGTGATGGAGTTTGATGCACAGTAAGTAAACATTAAACCTCATTAAGTCTAAAAGCATGCTCTAGGTCACAGTAACCTAAGACCCCAGTCATGATGGTCCTAAGTCACTCTTGCTTGGGTAGTGGATATCATTCCCTCACCTTATGACCTTATTCTCTTCTCATCCGGATGGACAGTGGTGTTCATCTAGGTTCCTCTATTATGCTGGGCCTCTTACCCTTGTCATCAGTGTTTTGGGTTTTCTGGTGTCTATCAAATGACCTATTACCTCTTGCTGGTCTTGCTTTGTGATGCTGTGGTTCTCTGCCAGAGGCTGCCATCCTGTGTAGCACACCATTGGAAATATCATGGACTCTCCTCTTCATTTGCTGTGACAGAGTGTCGAGTCCAGCCTGTATCATTTTGTAGGATTTTCATGGAAGCTCATTCACAAAAAAGAGAATAACAAAAACACAACTGCTTCTGGATGTGCCGATTTCCATAGCTCGAAGGTCACCCAGGGCACATTTCTAGTCTTGTTAGAAGATCCCTGGTAATCTGCATTGCCACCCACCCCTTGGTTTCTAGGTCTTTGTCTAGGTAAGTGCTAATATAACTCTATCAACTGGATGCTGTTCAAATAAGTCTATAATTGACAGAATGTTGGTGCCAACAGCCACATGGTTCAGACAGAAGGAGCTAGACTTGATGAGGAGTTATGCCCTACTTCCCCAGATTCTATTACCTTTCCAGAGGTCAGCAGTTTGCCAAGATGACTGCCAGTGGCAATAGCAACTCTAAGAGAATTATCACCTTCTAGTCCTAGAGTGTGACCTTCTTCTCAGACACCAACAAGGTAACATTTCAGTAAAGATGACAATTACACCAATAGCAAATGTTTCCTATGGTGCCAACTAAGTGTCAAGCACTGTTCAGAGCTCTTGTATTATAAATTTGTTTAATTTTTTAAAAAACATCTCACTGCACCCGTGAAACAGCTCATTGGTAAAGACACCTGCCACCAAGCTTGATGGCTTGAGTTCCATTCCCTAGAACCACATGGTAGAAGAAAAGGGCTGGCTCCTACAAATTGTCCTCTGACTTCCACACATATGCTGTACACACACACACACACACACACACACACACACACACACAAACACAAGTGTAATTGATACAATTATTTTCCCTATTTATAGACAAGAAAATTGAAGCACATAAGAGTGAAGTGACTTGTCCTCTGTCATAGCTATTAAAAGTCAGGGTTGATGGTTGAGTCCAGAAAGTCTGTTTTCAGTGCCCAGACTGCTACTCAGTGCATCACAGCAGTGTGTATCAATTCAAGTACATTTCTCAAATTCTGAGCCATTTATGCTTTAAAAATGAAGATTTAATTCACAGTTTCTACAATTAGCTGGTTCAAATCATGCAGTTTGTTCTTTTCAATATATGAACCAAATTGCAGAAACATAGTCACAATTTAATTGTTGAATTCCTCTGAAGCCACTTCCTGTGAAGTCATTTCCTGTTTCTTCCCCCACCATGTTTCCTAGTACTTACTATTTTATAGATCTGCCGATTCTCAGCCTTCCATGCAAGGGAAAACATTATATGTAGCCTTTTGGAACTTGTTTAATTTATTTAGAATAGTATTTTTCATGACTCAACCATGTTGCTGCATGTATGGAACTCAATAATTGTCCATAACAAAATTTCATTCCATTTCATGAATACAATCATTTTGTTTATGTGTTCAATAGCTACTGAACACTTGGATTGTTTCTACTTTGGCATGTTACAAATAATGCTGCTGTGAGCATTCATGATCAAGGTTCTATGTTTTCATTTTCATTTCTTAAGTACCTACCTAGCAGGATTTCTAGTGGCCTTAACTGTTGATCAGACTAGGGATAGGTTTGTTGTTCTTGTTTGTTTGGTTACTTGTTTTTAAAAGTACTTGAATGTAGGGTCTCACACAAGATAAGTTTATTTCATAGCCCAGGAAGGTCTTAAACTTTTGATCCTCCTGCCTCAGACTCTTTAATAGCTGGAGTTACCATTGGCTTTCTATAGTTACCTATCTCCTTGAACATTTCTGTTTTTAAGACTCCAGTCTGTAGTTCTTCCCACATTCTAGAACTCAGATAAGTGATCTGAATAGAGATCCCAAGGGCACACACACATATATCAAATGCAGACCCTCACATAAACACTCACCAGTATATAAGCAAGAATAAACAATCTGTGTGTGATATAATCCAAACCTCTACAGAGAGAATAAATATACTCTCAACCCTGGCCTGGCCTCTGAGGAGCCTGTGAAGCAATATTTCTTTGGCTTGGAATCACATTACAATTCACTCCTGGCTTCTCACTGAGAAGCATCAGCATTTAGATGAGAGCTCCCTTTGCAGAATTTGTTTTTCAGAAGAACAACACACACATCCCTCCTTAACATTTCTGTAAGTACAGAGATATTTAAGGATTCTGGTGTTGTTGACCAAAAGGACTTAAAAGTTAAGTCTCTTCTCTCATAAATCAGAAAATCATGTCAGCTCATTGAAGACTTAGAAAAAGTATCATTTAATAATTAATCCTCTGCATGTCTCCTGCTTCTAAAAAGTTGCACTTCTTTAACATTATGTTAAAATGTAACTTTGGGGGCCAGCAAGATGACTCAATGGGCAGAAAGTACTTGTGGTGAAGCCTCCCAACCAGGGTTCGATCCCTGGGACCCACATGTTGGAAAGAGAGAACCAATGCCTGCGAGTTGTATCATGACCTCCACACGTGTGCCATGGCCATGCACATCTCCTTCTCCTTATAAATAAATGAATAGAAAAAAAAATAAAGATTTCTTTAGGTAATTGAAACTGAGTTGGTTTGTCAGCTTGGACATAGTGTAAAAACAGCAAAACAAGCAAATTTTACCAATTGGGTTCAAGGCCAAATGTAGTCTTCCACGGGAGGAAGACACACTAAAAGCATTAGAGAGTTGGCACACATAAATATCGCAGATGCTTCATGTGCTACAGTATTCCTCCAACTCCAAGACTGAACACTCCTCAACATTTTCACCCTGCTCTCTCCTTACTTATGGAAGGTTTAGGGGTCTGTCTGTAACTTACTTTTATGTGTATGGATATTTTGCCTCCATATATGGCAATGCACCGTAAGTGTGCCTGGTGGCCACAGAGGCCGGAAGAGGGTATTGGATCCCCTGGGACTAGAGATACAGACAGCTGAAAGCTGACACATGGGTGCTTATTGGTGAAATTATTAAGGCCACTCCACGTAGTTAAAAGGAGATTTATTTAATGGCGTAACTTACAAATTAAGGGATAGGTAGGTCGCGGGGTCTGGGGAAGGTGTATCACAGTCCAGCGGTGTTCTCTGGAGCTCTGCTTTGTCCACCTCCACCATCCAGGGTCCTGGAACGGAGAGCATGTCCGCCGATCCAGGTCTCGGGTCCCCAGGCGCCTCCCTTGGCCCCGCCTTGTAGTTGCCGAAGTCTCAATGGAGGTTGGAACTTCCAGATCAAAGCTGGAATGGCTACCCACTACAGGTGCTGGGAATCAAACCCAGGTCCTTTGGAAGAACAGTCAGTGTTCTAAACCACTGAGCCATCTCTCCAGCTACTGGCCTGGCTTTGAATTGATACCTTGTCTTTGATTTGTTTTCACTTCCTCCATGGAGTCTTTTCCACACAGAATGTGCTCATCCACCCATTTCAAGCGTAAAGTCAACTTGAGCTTAGGAAAGAGAAGCTGAAGTGCAAGTTGGGTCTAAATTAATAAGCCTGGGAGAGAGCTAAGCATCCAGCTCTGCGTGTGACAAGCTCTGTACTCAAGCACTTCCACATGACCTAGCTTCTGCCTTTAAATCCCCCTGCCACTATCTCTGTATCCTCGGGTTCTGCTACCCGTGGCAGCAGTGCAGAACAGTAGCCTAAAGTCAGTGTGCACATCCCAGGTGCTTCCTGGATATGACTCACATCGACCCCCTGCAGCTCTCCTTTGCAAGCATCTCTTCCCAGAGAGTTTCTTTGAGATTGAAAACATACAAGTTTGCAAGAGGCCAGGTGGATCTGCAAGGTTATTTGGGGTGTGGATTGTTTTCCTCCAGAGGTAAAGAGGATCTTGAACAGTGGGGAAAATAATCTCACCACGATGATTTCCACACAAGTTGTTTTAGACATGAGTCCTAGAGCCATAACCCCAAATGTCTTACACATTTCCAGATGGATGCTGTCTGATCTTGGTGATGTATCTCAGTTAGCTCACCAAACAGGCACTGAGTGAGTGCATCTGTTTTCCACTGCCGTTCTTTCTTTCTCTCCAGTCATGTGAATGGCCTCCTTAAACCTGCCTTTTCTCAGGTGCTTGCCCAGGGATTTTCTTCTAACCAAAATTTCTGAGAAATTCCCATGAAGAGCAACTCTGCTATGACCCCAAAAGACTGATGACTTCCTCACCCCATCTCAGACTGCCCCTCTCTTGGGTTGTGAATGCCTGCTTTCTGCCTGGATTTCTAGCCAAGACCTGTTGAACTCACAAGCATTACCTATGCTGTGTCCTTCCTTTGCAACTGAGTGCCCAGAATTCATTTCTAATGTCTTATAGAAGTTTCGAACTCCTGACTCATCATCCTACAGGCTCTGCCCTGTTCTGCTGGGATGAATGTCAAGCTCTGTCATCACACACTGCTGCTGCTAAGGCTTAGGACCATCTCAAGACGCTGGCCTCAGCTTTTTTGTGAAAACACACCTGACCACTCTGAGTCTAGAGTGATTCCCTTTTCCATTCCATTTCAACAAACTCCATATAGGTCACTGGATTAGTGAAAGAGATAACGATAGACGTATAGGAAGACACAAATTCAGAAACAGGCCACATTTATAAAAGGTAGTTTGGAATATGCAAAGAGCCCTCGTTTGATTTAAAAGACAGTTGTTCTTTTTAGGTGATAGGTTAGTTAGCTTTTCATCATTGTGGCCAAAGTCCTGAGAGAAACAATTCACAAGGTGAAGGTTTTGTGCAGAGTCAGTTTCACAGGTTTTAGCCACCATGGTGGGGAGAGTGTGGCAGAACAGAGTAGTTCACATCCCCCTGCCCACCAGTCAGTGCAGAGGAAGAGAATGCCTTCTCCAACTGGCTTCCTCCTTTTCTTCTCATTTCCCCAGGGTGGCCTATGGGGTGATACCATCCATATTCAGGTAGGTCTTCTCCCCCACATAAAGGTCTTCAAAGACACCACCAAGAAATAGGATTTCCCAGTCTCTTAGACACATATCTGCTGTCAAGCTAGCAACTAAGATTAACCATCATGGGAAGGTATCTATTGTAATCAGAATCATAGGCCAGAGCCTTACTCTGAAAGGATGCCCCTAAATTAGGTCAAGCCATTGTCTCCAGAAATCAAATGGAAAAGTGATGCTGGGGATGCAAAAAATTCTTTGAAGCAACATGGCCATGTTTGGGAGATGGACATCAAGCATGTCATCCTACCTTCAGTGTACTGAGATGAGTGTGGGTGAGTGACATGCAGGATTCAGTGTGCTCACCCAACTGCTGTCTGTTGGGTAGTTATCTCAATCTAATGCTGCAAGGTGACTCTTGAGAAATTCTGACCATGTTGGGGAATGAACTGATTCCCATGAAATGAACATTTGTGATGGGGGGGGGGATGGGCAGCTTTGGTGTATGTTGCAGACAGTCGTTTCCACTTGTGGAGTGAGCTCCACATAGGGTGATTCTCCACAAGGCTCTGCCACCCCTACAATCTAAAGTGACTGCAGGTTTAAAACAAAGACTGCAAAGTTTCTGACACATGTATAGGGACCACGTTGCAAAAGCTGGCGTTATGATACCTTAGCTACTCTTTGTATCACCAGACTAGAAGGGCATTGAGATAGGTTACACATCATTAGCTTTTAGGGAGACATCCCTTGAATGATTAGCATGCTATGTTCAGAGCTGAGCAGGAGCAAGATAACTAAAAGCTGGATTAAGCCCAGTGTCTCTGCCTTTATTTTGTTTTCTGTGTTCTTCCAATGTGGTCTGCCTCACTGTGAAGCCAGTGCCATGAGCCAGTTACTGCATCCATGAGAGGATCCACCTCCCTTTCTTATTTCTCGTATTCTGGCATCTTACATTCTGGCCCTAACTCCAAGGAAAGCAACCACTTTGATTTATGTGAGCTGTGCTGTTCATGTCAATGGGGGGATCAAAAGGTGAGGTCAGTGTGTGTGTTCTTTAAAAATGCTGTACAAAGAAAGTCTTTCCCCCAAGATATTTATTCTTCAGTACTTGAACAGATTGTTAGCAGCAAAAGGATGAAAACCAAGTTACCTGAGCATTTCTTTTCTGGACTTCACAAGGAACTTGACACTCAGAAGACTTGCAAGTGATAATGTAGGTAATGCAAAATTCATAAGTTTTCACCATGATTCTTAGAATGAGGCATGATATTATTACAGATCGAGAGTATGTGTTGACTGCGTTTTCTTTGGTTGAGATGCCTATAATTGGGACTTTATTTGCTTGGAGAGTATATGACCAGCACTTCTATCCAGTGACATCCTCATTTTCCCCTCCTTGTCTTCTTTGCCATAGCCTTGCCCATTTGTGATCCAGAGACAACGCAACTCTCATCTTGGCCATTTCTTAGTTGTCTTTGCCTCTGTGTATCCTTCAGGTGAAATACATTCACAGTCATCCTTTATATGGATTTATTCTCCATGTAAATCCAACAAATGGTCTGATTCAATGATGTTTTTAAAAAATGGCTCCATTTTCAAATATGCCTTTGAAATGAATCTGCATGCTTCCGACCTCCCCGCTCACCTGTTGCACTAACCTCCTTCTGGTTTTATTACTTGAATATCATCTGATCGTCATGTTTATACAAAGTCCTGAGTGTCTGAACTCTCTACCCTTTGGTGTAAGGTCCATACGTCTCCCAGCTGTCATGCCATCTGTATTTAACAGCTCTGTCTGTCTGTACCCTCAGTTTCATTTTGGTTCTTTCCTCCCAGCTCACCTTTTTTTTTTCCTGGTTATCCCCTTTCTTAAGTGTATCAGGAAAGAACACAGTCAGATGAGGTGTATTTGCAGTCCCTACATGCTTTCTTTGCAAATTGCAGGCAAGAATTGTTTCACAAAATCATTGGAAGCATGGAGAGGGATTGTTAAACATGTCTGCCAAAAAATGACCATATGTCTGACATAAGTCCAGAGGAAAGGATGCTGACTCCTGACCCCTTTCCCCCTTCTCTCAGACTTTATATTAACCCAGAACACTTTTTTCAGTATAGTACTTTAGCACAGAATTGTTGTATGTAATTACCTGAAACGTGTGCATGTTAGGACTCCCTGTTTAGTGGTATGTGCACAGGGAAGCTATTTCAAAAAAGCTCAAAGAACACTTCCTTCACTGATGATTCTGTCAATAAGTATATTGTAAAGCCCTTCTTCTGTTATGTAGGTCCCTTCCTATAATGCACTTGTGAGGGCTGAAATGAAAAGATTCGGTCAAGTTTGGTATTCACTGCAGCCATTACCAGTGGTTTGCCACCTGCCCACACCAGCATCTCCAGGGAGACAGTGGATTTCAGCTGCTGCATCACCAACCTGTTGCCAAGGCAACAAGAGAGGGCAAAAAAAAATCCTCAATGACATCCAATTTCCAGGCAGTCAAGACACCCCTGACAGGAATTTCAGCAGTCCTCTGAAGGAACCTGAAATAGACTTCTGATTATAAATTCTAAGCCTTCTCCCATTACACCAGATATTCTTCTACATAGACCTCAGTCTTCAGTCCTTCTCTGTTTACCAAGAATATATACCAGACATTAGAATAGCAAGAGAGCTTTCCAGAAGTGAGAAGCAATCCAAGAAAACACAGAAAGAAGCTGACTGAAAAAATGGGGTATTGGTGAAGCCACTAAAAAGTGTAATGAAGTCATAAATACTGACATGAATTAGGCCCGGCATAAATATCAGTCTACCCATTTTAAAATTAAGTATATTTGTGTAGAAGTAGATTGAAAAGTTCTATACACATATTAAAGAGTATAGTACTTGTCCAGGTGTGTTTTTTGTTTGTTTGTTTGCTTGCTTGCTTGGTTGTTTAGAGACAGGATTTCTCTGTGTACCCCTGACTGCTCCAGAATTTGCTCTGTAGACCAGGCTGCCCTCGAACTCAGAGATCCACCTGCCTCTGCCTGGGATTAAAGGCGTGCACCACCACTGCCTGGACAGGATGCGGTTTCTTTGTTTTATTTTTATTTTAAGTCAAGGACAAAAGAACTTCTGAGAAGCCCCTTTGTGTGAGAAAAGCCCCCTCCTCCCATCCAGAAAGCAGTGTGTGCAATGTGCTCAGTTCACCTGTAACTTTTAAGTGTTCAAAAGCTTAGCTATGACTCCATGTCTAGGATCACACAAGTGATCTTGCAGGAGAATACACAAGTGTGTAGCATGCATCTCTGAGGATGGTTATGAGTGTAGAAACCAGAAGATATTGACAGCCTACCCAGAATCCCCCACTGATCTATCCTTAGTGTGTTTAAGGAAACAATTGGGCATTTGCTTTCATCCATTCTCACACCACAACCTACACACAAGGCTTCTGCAACCTCAAAAGCAGCTCTGTAAGAGATACAGCTGGCAGTCTTCGAATTTAATTAAGATGCGATACTGTCTACCTGGTGTTAAGAGCTCAGACCTCAAGATCATGCCCATTTTAGAAGTCATTGTAAGTCTAGACTTTCAGGACTTCTGACCAACTAACTTCAAAAAGATTTTCCAATAACTCATACATTTTCCCTTTACCTCCTTTCCTACATCATTATTTTCCATATTGTTGTGGTCAGTTGTGGTGATAGTTTAGTTGTGCTAAAATGTGGTGATATTTTATTTGTATGTTAATAAATAAAGCATGCCTGGAGATCAAGGGGGAAAAGGCCAGCCATTTTTAAGTAAACATAGAAGTCAGGCAGTGGTAGCACACACCCTTAATCCAATCATGTGGCAAGCGAGGTCTCTGTGTGTTCAAGGCCACACTAGGGAACAGTCAAGCATGGTGACACACGCCTTTAATCCCAGCACCAACCATAGAGACCTGGAGGTCTGTACAGACAGGCAGTAACAAGGAAGTGAGGTAGCTGGGCTAAGAGCCAATGAGAGGGCAGAAAGGCAAGGCAATAAAGGCACAGGTTAGACAGGAAGTAACTCACTTTTGGTAGCTGCAGAGCTGGAGAGGTAAGGTTGGTGGTTATTACTATTTCTCTGATCTCTAAGGCTTTCACCCTATATTTGGTTCCATGTTTTTTATTTAATATGACGGTTTAGAAATTTGTCTACAGTCAGTGCCCATTCCCTTCAAAGAATTTTCTACTTACTTTTTTTTCTGTATGTGAATATATGAATGTGTATGTGTGTGTATGATATATGTTTGTGAGGTGTATGCTCATGTGTATATGAGAGTGTCCATGCCTATGTGTGCACTCTCTGCCTTATTTCCTTGATACAGGGTCTCTTTCTGTACCTGGAACTAGATGGGGGGCCAGCAAGCCCCAGTGATTCTCTTGTCTTCACCCCAGACAGCACTGGGGTTACAGGCATGCATGTGACCATGCCTGGCTTTTGACATGTGCTAGGAACTAAATTCAAGTCCTCATGCTTGAACACCATGTGTTGTTACCTAATGAGATATCTCTCAAGACCTTCTATCCACCCCTCTGTCATTTTTATTCTATTCTATACGGTCAAGGCTCTCATGAAAGTTGCATTCGTCATGGAAAAATGATGCTTACCATGGAATGAAAGTAAATATATCAGTGTGATGTATCTTTTCTCCCTTTCCTACTCTTTATCTTCTATGCCCTCAAGTCTGATTATTTGGCTAGAGCTGCTCAGAGAACTTGGAGAAACACCGTTCTTCCATGTATTGGTTTATTACAAAGGAATATTTTTCTTTTGTCCCACTGTAAATTGAATAAAAGGTATTTTCTAGCTAACAACATGCAACCAGATGAAGAGAAACACAAGGCAGGGCCAGGAAGCCTTGTGAGCACAGGATTGTCTGTCCTTAGGAGCTTGGGTGTGTCACCCTCCCAGTATGTTGATGAGTTATTGCTACCTTCTTCTGAGCCTTCAGATATCCAGCTATTTGGAAGCTCTATAAACTTTGTCTATCCTTCCCCTTGAATGTTAGAGCGACACACATACTGCATGGCCAAAGTAAGTATAACCCTGTGCTACTAGACTTGGCATAGATACCCAGCAAGGCCTGCCTGTATCAGCATTCTTCTTGGTCTCTGTGTAGGCCCCTTCCCTCTGGGTTACAGGGCAGGACCCCTTTGGAATGAGGACTTCCTTGTGGCCTATCCTCAGGTAAGGTGGGTTCGGAAAAGTGGGTGGGGATTAGAATTTTTACAGTCTACCTTTTAGAAGAAAATTCTAGTTTCTGTGGACTGTTTTGGAATGGAAATTACAAGCCAAAATAAACCACTGATAAAATGAAATGGCAATCACAGAGCCTGCATGGATCTGCTCTAGGTCCTCTGCATATATGTTGCAGTTGTTTAGCTTGGGTTTTTTTGGGACTCCTGATAGTGGGAGTGGAGGTGTCTCTGACTCTTTTGCCTGCTCCTGGGACACCTTTTTCTCCTGCTGGGTTGCCTCACCTAGCCTTGATATGAGGGTTTGTGTCTAGTCTTATTGGATCTCGTTATTCTGTGTTTGGTTAATATCCCTGGGAGCCCTGCTTTTTTCTCACGGGAAGTGGAAGGAGTGGAAGGAGGGGGAATTGTGGTTGGGATGCATTGTATGAAAGAAGAATAAATAAGAAGGAAAAAAAACTCATAATAATGAAACAGAATGTCACATTGGTGACCTGCGTTGGGCTTCTTTTTCCATGCCTGTCTGCCATCTTACTGACTACCGGCTTACCTGCTTATAGGAATCAAGGCTCTTTCAGATCTCTGGTCCTGAGAATGGTTTTCTCTGAGGGAGTTTCTGGGAAATTCCTAGGATGAGTGCTTCTCAACATTTTGTGTATGTTTGAATCAGGCAGATTCTGAGTCAGTAGGTCTGTGTCATCAGTGAGCTTCCAGGTAGTACCAAAGTGGCTGTCCCAAGACACCGGACTATAAATTCCAGTAGTGGACTCTGATTGACATCATACATAGTAGTTGTTTGTACACATGTACTTGATACATCTCACTTTACAATGTACTTGTACAACTAAAAATATTTTCATCACTCTATACATATTATGGTGACAGATTAAATTTGCTTTATGAATTAGTAGTTGAAGACAGTATCATCATTCAGCCATTCACATTACATTTATAGAGGACCTGCTATAAATATCATTTCACTTTCCTGCCCCATAAAAAGAGAACTAGAGAAAGAATGAAGTTGATCTAATTACGCTTAGATCTTAATTCTTTCAAGGCATAAGTGGTAACAAGTAGCCAGAGGTGGAAATATATGCTACATTGACAGCTTTCCCTTCATCATGTTTTCATCACTCTATGATATATATATATGTATGTATATATATATATATATATATATATATATATATATATATATGATTGATTTCATATATGTCCACCTTAGTTAGGGTTACTATTGCTGTGATAAATTACCACGACCAAAAGCCACTTGGGATGTAGAAGGATTTTTTGGCTTACATATCACAGTCCATTGATGGAAGCCAAGGCAGGGACTCAAACAGGACAGGAAACTGGAGGCAGGAACTGATACAGAGGCCCTGAGGAATGTTGCTTACTGGCTTCCTTGATATGGCTTGCTCAGCCTGCTTTCTTATAGCACCCAGGACTAACAGACAAGGGGTAACTGAGCCTTTCCACATTGCTAATTAAGGAAATACCCTGTAGGCTTACCTGCTGCCCAGTCTTACTGAGACAACTTCTCAAGTTAGGTTCCCGCCCCTCTTATGACTATAACTTGTGTCAAGTTAACATTAAATTAGGCAGTACGGGCATGTAATCTACCTTTCATGTAGTATTCCTCCCTGGGCTTCCTACATGCTTTCCATGATCTTTACAATTCCTACCAAGTAAGTTCTAATTTTGTTTTCAAACCAGGAAATGAAGTTTCAGAGAACACAGGTGAATCGTACAATGACTTGAATTCACATCCATATCATTTCAAACTTCAGTTTTCCCTTGTCTCATTCCAAAATGCAAAAGCTGTGCTTAAGGAGAGTATGTGAGAAAACATTTGAAGGTGGTTATCTTGGAAAACCCAGAAGTTGCGGTCACGGTAGGCACCCTGTAGGACTTTTCAAGCAACCATACACATTGTTTGATTTCCTCTCTGCGAGACAAGCAGTTATGCTGCGTGTGTACAACTGAGAGAGTCTACAGAGGAGTACAAAACACTGTGTGAGACCTATATATGCTTTCCAGATCAAAATTAGATGCAATAATTTGTTTCCGCACCAGGGAAGGAAGAGGGCTACCGTGACCAATATTACAAATTATTGCGAATGAAACCCCAGGTACTCTGATCTCTACATCTCATCTCTGCTTGCCCATTGTGCTTGGTCTTCCCATGCCTGGAGATGTGGGCCAGAGCTTCTCATGGCCTGTGTTAGGAAGTGGGGTCTGGTTCTATTTTATTCCCCTATGCTTTAAATGCTTTTCTATTGATTTGGGTTGCTCTTGAAATGATAATTGGGTGGAGATACTCCCACATAATTTCTCACAGATGTTACTTTTTTCCTTGTAAAGAATTACAATGCCTCCTAAACAGTCAAATCTCCCTTCAGCACTTTAGACTTTTCTAAATACTCCATTTGGAATTGCTTCCTTCCTGAAGTCCACCTTGAATGTCCCATATATTTCAATAAGGATCACAGTTTTCATCCTGAAGGATAACTCAGTGGGTCTTTTAGGGAGTGGGCTGTCCCTTTCCTAATTGCAATGCTATTCATAATTCATATCATAATATTATATTTCTATTCCTTCCAAATTGCTCACAAATGTAAATCATGTTGACTTAGCTGATCATGTTGACATTAACCAAATTGTAAGGGATGGAAATAAGTCTCACCATTATACATAAACTGTCTGAATATACTCTATGCACATCTGTAAACCTCTCATAGCTCTTACAGCACTAGCATATAAATATTAGACAAATAAATTTCACATCTTTGAAACCCTGTATTGACTGATTCAGCTCTGGGCCCTAGAAAAGTATTTGTGCAACTGTATCCTCACATGTACAGAGCCACATCCATTTCCTGTTGTGTCCCTAATTCCAAGGACAGAAAGCATGGAAAGAAAGTACTCATAAATACATTTAGATAAACCAATGAATGTAATGTCTATTGCATTGTTTTTATGTATTGCTTTCTCCACATCTATAAAGAAATAACATAGATCCAAGTTTCTCAAGTTTTAAAGCGCATACAAACTGCCAGGGATCCTATGAACGTGCAGATTCTGATTCAGTACATCTGACCTGGGGCAGATTCTTTAAGTGAGGGTGGGCATTTACAAGGAGACCCTGGGTGAGACACAGGTAATCTAAATATCATGTTGTCAGCAAGAACACAGACAATGCAAGGTCTCTATGGTTCCTGGATCCCATCACTACACATTAGCACATGACTTTCACAAAATATTTTTATTATGTTTATTCTCCCACATTTGGGGAAAGAAGTCCTTGAGTACAGATATGTATGCACCATGATGGGAATTATATACTATTGAAATAAGACAACTGATATCCAGTCATCCAGATCTAATAAGTAAGTATTAATAAAACTTAATTCTATGTAGTATCAGCTCTGTTGAGAATATAGCTAGAAATGTAAGAATGAAGCCCAGAAAGGCTGCCATTAACAGTCCAACTAATGATGTTGCCATAATGATTTGTGCATATAACAAACAGGAAATGATACAGAAAATTATCAGTGAGAATGAAGGTTTTGTTGTTCGTTTGTTTGTTTGTTTGTTTTTTCCTATAAGAAAATAACAGAAAATCCTTTTAGTGCCACTTGAGAGATCCACTGATTACTCTTGAATTTGTCTTAATATTGCTACTAAAGAATATCAGGTTTACTGAATTAAAGTCTTAGGACCTAGAAAAAGTTTAATTTAAATGCCTAGTTACAATCACTCTATAAACCAGATTACAATTTAAAAATACATTCTCTTTTTTACATATATTTGATTTCCATTATCAAGATCCACTCCTCACCAGACTCAGTGTTAAGAGATGTGTATTTATTGGCTGTGCCTTGATCATGTCCTCTGTCTTCTCATAAAATAATATTTTGCAATTAAGGTCACTGTCTATACCCTAAATATTTTTCAATGCTAATTGGCAAGTGCTCTGCTATGTACAGCATTGGTAAGGTAGATAATGATAGGTTTTACTGATTATTAAGCAGGTCTATGTTATAGCAAAAGTCTAAGAGCTTGATTCAGTCATGAAAGGAATTGATTTTTCATTTGTTGTTACTGCAGTAGATGCCACTGTAATCATGATTATTGTTGCTATTCTGAGGAAAGGCGTCCATTTTAGAAGCTCTGAGTACATTTTCAGAATATGTAATCAAATTTCCTCTACCCATTTGCACATATCACAAAGCATTTTGTATCTATTCAGGTAGTGCTTGGCTATTGAGACTCATGCATGCAACTTTACACAGTATCCAAAATGCAAATATACCATGCCTCTGTCAAAAGTATGTTTGGTGAATAGTTGAGTAGAACTGATTTTAGGAGATGATACAAATTAGATATGCTAGCTTGTTTCTCTCTCTCTCTCTTCCTTTTTTTCAACTCCCATCCATCTTTCTACTTGTAGCCATAACAAGATCTTCACTCTCTCATTAGTGAGTCTTGAGATATTTGACATGGGAATTATGGAGTGGGGGTGCAAAGAGAACTTTAGAACATTGAGAAAGACAGTTAAAAAGCAGAAAAGAAAATAAGTTGGGTGGTGGTGGCACACACCTTTAATCCCATCACTCGGGAGACAGAGGCAGGTGGATCTCTGAGTTCAAGGCCAGCCTAGGCTACAGAGTGAGTTCCAGGACAGGCTCCAAAGCTACACAGAGAAACCCTGTCTTGAAAAATAAAGTAACAGCAAGAGATGGAGAAAAAGAGAATTCAAGAGAGGCATGTAAACAGGATACAGAAGCAGGAACCAAAAAAGAAAGAAAGAAAGAAAGAAAGAAAGAAAGAAAGAAAGAAAGAAAGAAAGAAAGAAAGAAAAGAGAGAAGTAAAATCCAAATGTGCCTCAAAAGTTTCAAGACAGTTTTAGTCTTATGCTGTGGATATCGTTGTGTATTCTGTGAATGTGTTGCTCTGATTTGGTTGCTAAATAAAACGCTGATTGGCCAGTAGCCAGTCAGGAAGTATAGTATAGGCGGGACAAGCAGAGAGGAGAATTGTGGGAAGAGGAAGGCTGAGTCAGGAGACGCTGACAGCCACCACCATGAGAAGCAAGATGTAAAGGTACTGGTCAGCCACGAGCCATGTAGCAAGGCATAGATTTATAGAAATGGGTTAATTTAGAGATGTAAGATCTAGCTAGCAAGAAGCCTGAGCCATTAGGCCACATGGTTCATAACTAATATAAGCCTCTGTGTGTTTATTTGGGTCTGAGCGCCTGTGGGCCCGGGCAGGACTGGAAAAACTTCAGCTACAGACGTACAAGTTAAATAAACTGCCAAATGGAATCATAGCATTCATTCTCCCATTCAAGTTAACTTCTAAAACATGTTTCTTACAGATTTTGGTTCTTAGAGTACTGCTGGATCTTTGACATCACTCCAATAGCTTTACTATTGAAATGTCCACACAGACAACCCTAAGTCATTCATCTGGGTTCCTTGACCCTTTTGCGGTCTCAACTGCTCAGACTGCTGTTGCCATCACCTCCATCTTTGGCGAGCACTGCCTCCAGAACCAGGCTTATGGCATTCTCTGGACATTGTCTGATCAAACCACCCTTCCAGAGCCTTTCTCTAGTCTCTGTCTAGAATGACTTCAGTTTCATTGTATGTTGACAGAATGCACATGCTTGAATGCTTTCTGCTTTCTCCCTTCCTTTGCCTGTCTCTTTGTCATGATAGGGATTTTACAAACCTTCAGTTTTGGTTGACCCTCACTCCCCATCTCCTCTTCATCTGCATACATGCAGCTGGCTATGACTGTAGAGAAATACAGAAAATGTTTTATCCCCATTCTTAAAGACCTCTCCTTCTCAGCCTTGTCCATTCTCTCACATTTTTGCTGCAGTTGTTTGTTTTGTTGGTTTTGGTTTATTTGAGACAGGGTTTCTCTGTGTAGCCCTGGATGTCCTGAAACTAGCTTTGTAGACCAGGCTGGCTTAAACTCATGGAGATCTACCTGCCTCTGCCTCCTGACTAAAGCTGGGATTAAAGGCATGCTCTATTGTAGCTGTAGCTATAATTTTTTCTGTGTCCCACCCGGTCCTGCAGCCACTCAGACCCAAGTAAACACACAGAGCTTATATTATTTTCAAACTATATGGCCTAATGGCTCAGGCTTCTCGTTAACTAGCTCTTGCATCTTAAATTAACCCATTTCTATAAATCTATACTTTGCCACGTGGCTTGTGGCTGACCAGTACTTTACATCTTGCTTCTTCTGGCGGTGGCTAGCAGTGTCTCCTCAGTTCTGCCTTTCTCCTTCCTCTCTCTCTAGTTGAAATGTCCCACCTAACCTTATTCTGCCTCACCATTGGCCAAACAGCTTCATTTATCAGCCAATCAGAGCAACACATAGTCACAGCATAAAGACATCCACAGCACTTCACCATCACCCAACTTATTCTCTTACTTCCTATGGCAGTTACAGATGTTCCTTGGCTCATGAGCAGGTAAACTCTTTATAAGCTGAAAATATTGTAGCTTAAAAGGGTGCTTTTCAAGGGGGGTTATAAAAAAAAGGTGCTTTTTTAATTCCCCTAATCGATTGATTGAAATGAGAGTCTGGCAACACAGCACATTGTACAGACTATGGGTTCTTTTTCTTTGGGATATCAACAGCACCATACTGTGTGTCACCAAGAGAAGACAAATACCCAAAATTCAATGCGACATTTCTATTGAATATGTATTACTTTCACTCTTTGAAGAGTTGAAATCTCATAAATAAAGCGACTCCATGCCAAGCATCATCTACATAGTGTATGTTCTCTTCTGTCTCTTCCTAAAGCCTCCAACACCATCCTCTGTCATCAGGCTCATCTTATGACCTTGCTTCCAGTTTACTGACAAACCCCAGAAATAATAAGGATAGTTTCCTCAGGCTTCCATCAAGGTATCACTGTATCCCATTCTTTTCACCAGCTGGTGAAAAGCCCATGCCAATCATTTCTGCCTTTCTCTTTTTTTCCCATGGTCTGTGGTCTTAAGGCCAACCTCCCATTTTTATGTTACCCAAACAGTTTTTCCCAGTACTAGAGGATCAACTATTATTCATTCCTATTAGCTTACAAAAATGTTGTTCCTCGTATCTTAAAATAAAATCCAAAGCACAGTATCAGTGCTAAGACTAATTCAAGAATGAGTCTTGGAAGATTTTTCATGCAGCACAGACACTTCACTTGGTCCTGCTTCCCTGGGGTACTTATCTTCATCTCTTATACTCAGACCACATGAGATTAGCTCTCCAGGAGCTTCAGAGAGGGCTCTGTGTCCTCCACCATGTAAGAGGGAAGATGGCTGACTTGGCATCTGGATGTGGGTTCTCACCAGACACCAATATACTTGTGCCTTTATCTTAGTTTTTCCTGTCTCAAGAACTTGGAGAAACCTATTTCTGTCATTTGTAAGCCATTCCATTATTGGTATTTTGTTGTGGCAGCCTGAACAGATTGCTCTGACCTCCCCGCTTCAGCAATTTTCCCACCATGTTTCTTTCACAACACGTAAATAATCATTTCAAAATAGAAGTCCAGTCCTATCACCCTGCTTAAAATCCTACAATTGCTTCTCCTTTCATTCCAAATAATAGAAGGGGGTTTACAGTAGCTTCAAGACCCCTGGCTTGCTCTGACTTTCTATTTTCCACATAGCTCCACTCAACTATTTCTCAAACTTTGTAGCACAGCTCACCTGAATGCCTTTGTGCTATTTGTTTTTTCTTCATGGAAGAACCATTTTCCTTCTAGCTAACAATAGTATTTTCCTCCTTATCTTTAATGTCCCACATCTACCTTTCTCTCTCCTTTTTTATTTTTAATGATTTTATTGACATGTATGATCATACACATAAGTTTCATTCTGACATTTTCCACACACATATAAATACATTCATACATACATACATATACACACATATAATACATTTCAATCCTATTCAACCCCCATTACCTCTCTTACCTGCTTCCCATCCTATCCCAGCAGATCCCCTTCTTCTTCTCACCTAGTTCCTCTTCACTTTTTTTTTAATGACTCAGAAAGTTCTGTTAGAGATTACTTACAAGAGCATGAATACCTTACCAGTAGCTACATCACTGATGGTGATCCCTTCCCTTCTTCTCCCCATCATTATTGTCTATAAGACCTTAGGGAGGGATGGACCCTTGTGAGTCTCCCCTAATTCCTTTGAGATGTTCCCTATGCCTTGGAAGAGCTAATACAGATGTCTCATTGATGGCTGAATGGTCATTTATCTTAGCACTGTGACCAGTTATAAATTTCTGCAATTATTACTAATAACTGCTAAAAGAAACTCTTCTGACCAAAGCTGACAGCAACTTGAATCTATAGACAGAAGATTATAAACATAATTATCCAGATGGTATACTGCGTCCATTTAGCAAGTCAACAGTAGCAACTTGAAGTTCCCTACGAGGACCAATGACCTCCTGAGCCATGGGGTTTGGTTGGGCTGACAGTACTAGATATGAATTCCTTCCTGTGGAATGAGTTTCAAATCCAAATCAGAAAGTGGTTGGTTACCTCCATAAGTGACACACCACTGTTGTAACAGTGGGTGATCAGTAGTGTTGTATGAGGGATCCACATCTGAGTAAAACCGTGGATAACAATTCTGCCCTAGTAGCATGCATAGCACCTTGGCTAGCTAGCAGGTAGGAAGCTTCCAGACTGATTCACCTGGATTTATTTATGCCTTATGACCACAGCATGTGTTCTCTTCAACCGTAGTTCTTACCATCTAGTTCTGACAGGAAACCCACAGCAGTCATAATTGCTCGTCTTGTTTTGCAACCTTAAGGGGAGGGAGTATTTCCTGAATAACAAATCTTATAGGAGGTAGTCAACTCCTGATGTTAAGATTCTCATTCAACAACCTGAAGCTTTCGGGGAAGCTTTCTATTCTTGTGCAGGGTCCCACCATCCTAGGCCTTCTCTCACCCTTTCAACGCCTATCATCCTATAGTCAGTTTCTATTTTCTGTTGTTTCTCATTATATAAAATGTTGCTCATTACTGTTTCTTTTTATTTTTCCACTTGTTTCATATGTATGCAGTGTGTGTGTGTGTGTGTGTGTGTGTGTGTGTGTGTGTGTGTGTGTAGGCCTGAGACTGACATTTGGAATCATCCTCCATTCTCTTCCTCTTTATTCATACAGACAGAGTCTCTCAAACCCAGAGCTCTACATTATGACTTGTGCCTCTTCTGTTCATGTGGCAAGTGCTTTAACCACTGTACCAGCTTCTGTGGCCTATTTATTATCATTTTGAGTATTACTTCTTCACTGAATGTAAGTTCTATGAGATCTGGGATTTCTTCCTTTTGTTTATTCTTGTATATTCATTGCTAAGGTGAGAGGGACCCAGTAAGTATTTGTCAAATGAATAAATGAAGTACAAAATTTGTGTTTACATTTGTGGATAACATTGTGATGGTTAATTTTGATTATCAATTTGATAGTATTTGGAATTACCCAGAAACACATCTTGGGTATGTCTGTGAGAAATTTTCAGAAAGAACTAACTGAAAAAGGATAATGCACCCCAAAGTAGGCAGTACCTTCCGATGAATGGCCTAGCTAGGAAAAAGTTCTGAGAAAAAGGTAGCTCTTTCTTTTCTTTTCTTTTTTTTTTTTTTTTTTTTTGAGTGAGTGCATCTACTGCTGGTTCTGCCACCCTCTACTGGCATCTGACTCCAGCCTCTTCATCCTTCTGAGGTAGGCTGAACACTGGTGCTGCTCAGGGGAGCTCCCAGGTTTCTGATGCCAGATGAATGGCTGCTGCAACATGCTTTCTAGACTAGAAGCTACTGGGCTCTCTGCCTCTCCAACATGCAGACAGTCATTGTTGAACTAACCAGCCCTATCATGTAAGTTAACCCAATAAATCCCCTTTTATAACACATGTACAGTCTATTGGTTCCATTCGACTACAGAATCCTGCCTATTATGAACATATAGTTCAAAGGAAATCTCAACCCTAAGTGTGTTTTCAAGAAGATTGTTGGGTCATTGATCTAATGAAATTGATTATAATAAAAGGAGAATTGGCCATCTGGTAGTCCAGATGTTTTTAACTGCTGATAGTAATCTACCCAAGTGACCTTCCATTTAAAAAATCTTTCTCCAGAATGGCTTTAGAATAAAATCAGGTGACCAAGCCTTGGCTGAGAAACTATTAGAACAATCCTTTCATCTAAAAATAGGAGCCAGAAATAGTGAAAAATGGGATCAACATGAGAATTTAGTTTAAGGAAATGCAATCAACTGTAATCAATTATCTATCAGGCAATTCTGTCAACCTATATCAGACTTTATCAGTAATCACTAATAACTATGTTTTGTCCTTCCAGCCAAGAAATACCTGTGTGTCCAATATATATTTGAGTCTCATTTTTATTCTGTGTAGATTGGAAAATAATATATATTATCTATATTATGGTTTTGTGAAAATAATATATGAGTAATATGTAAAGTGAGAATACTTAGCACATGAGAATCTAGTAGATTCTCTTTCCTCCTTCCTTGATGATTTCCACGCTTGCAATGATTTTAATGTTATTAGTAAAGCCAAGTTGTATTGCTGAAGAAAAGGCTCTGGGCAGGTGGTGTTCTCAGTAAGAGCCTCTATACAGATTCTTTGATTGCCCTTGAAGCTTGATTACTTGGATTGTCCAAGGACATGAATACTTTGTCTCCGTATCTTTAACCTTTGTGGGTTGGAAGAAAAAGGGAAGAACTTGCTACATAAAGATACAATATACTATGGCAGGAGATGGAAGGCTGTTAGAGAAATGGAGGACCATTTTCCTGAAGATTTAGTTTAGATTTTTATCCTACTTTCTTGTGAAAGTAGAATATGAACCCCTGGGTATTTTTAGTCCTGAAAGACTAAACATATTTGTACTTTCAGTGATTATTGTGTAGTTTACCCTGTGTAGATATTTGATTAATTCTAATGCAATGGCCTAGAAAGTGAATTTCCAAGTTGGTGAGGTCATGACATTCTCTCTCTCTCTCTCTCTCTCTCTCTCTCTCTCTTACTGTTGCTTCAGGCTTCCTTAACCACTGGGCCAAAATGCTCTAAAGCATAGTGAGCAAACCCTGTGGCCATAGTCTTTTTTCCTGAGGTTTCTATTCCCTAGTTTCTGTCATAGGACTTTTCCTGCATCCTCTACCTTCCATAGGCTCTCTGAGCAACTCAGGAATCCAGCTAATTAGTCATGGTGGACAGTGATGACAGGGGCCTTTATGAGAATGTGGGGGGCTGGGTGGCAGAGGCATGGAACTGGGCTGGACATAACAGTGAAAGCAAGAATGTGGTTATAGAATTAGGCCAAGCCAAGCCAATTCCAGAGAAAGGAAGCACTTTTATTTTTAAAATATATAGGTCATCACTTTTAGTAAGAAATGATGAATAAAGGAAAAGTAGCATTAAAGAGACACAGAGCATGCCCATGTGAGCACCCACTGAGTCAGAAAAAAACAAGAGAGACACCATGTGAATGCAACAGCAATCCTGACTATACTTGACGCTGTTTCTGGGGGAGGTTTAACCTCTAGAAAATTTTCTGGGGTTGTATTTTGAAGTATTTCTAGTATTTAAAATATGCTCATACATATCTTTGCTAATGCAGAAAATGCCTTTCCTTTGCTTTTACTTTTTCTCTTTTTAAAAGACTGTGTGAAGGAATGAAAGTCTAATTTTCCCTTTGAAATGCTGTATCATGTTCTTAAATCCTCCACACAGCATGCGTGAAACATCAAACTGTTAGAAACTTGCTAATAACATAGTACTAATCAAAGTTAATTATGTGTTGGATGAATAATGGTATGTTAGATAAATAATATATGTTAGTTTGAAATCACTATCTATTAAAGAAAGTATGTTGAGCATGGCCTGTGTATTAATTGGTGGAGATAACAGAAAAGTGCAATATGATCTTGCCCTAAGGGGGCTGATACCTTGCTTCATTGATTCTTGAAGTTTAGTATTTATAAAAATTACTTGAGGTGAGCTAAAATCAAGAGCCTCAGGATTCACTAAAAGATGCTCTGAATCAGACATTACAGGAGTAAGCCAGGAATCCACATTTTAAATAAGATATTAGAAGATTCCAATACTTGCGGTCCCATGGTTACACTCTCAGATGAAGGTCTAATTGAATAAATAACACATGGATACATGAGTATAAAATGCAGTCACTGCTGCAGCAGAGAGAAGGTAACAGAGACCCACTAAGTCCCAGTGTGTGAAGAAGTGGGGAAGGGTATCTGAAGAAGAAAACACTGGAATGAGGCCCCGAAAGGCAAACAAGAATTTGGCAAGTAAAGAAGAAGATTCTAGACATTGTATAAAGAAAATGTTGAAAATGTATGGTAATAGCATTTTGAAAATGACAGGAGATTCATTATGAAGGGAGCAAACTGATGTGTAGAGAATGATGAAAGAGTAAGGCCAGAAATCAAGTAGGATTCCAATGTAAAGTGTTTGTATATTCGAATTATAGGTATTGGGGAAAATATTTCAGGAAGCAGAGATGATCAAATTTAGGTTTTGAGTCGAAGTTGACTATTTGTATGACAAAAGATGAGAGTAAAGAGTCTGGTAACTAGAGGAAAGACACAGAATTTTAACATAACTCACAAAATGGATTGAATTCAGCTGGAGTAGGTGAATGAAATCCAGGCATTTCAAAGATGTCCGTGTAGAATGCCATGGATGTTAGGATGAAAGAAGGGTCTCAAGAGAAGAAGTTGTTACAGACAGGATCTATACTACTACTCTAGGTAGACAAGTGTCAACATTAACTCAACCTAGAATAATAGCATTGGAAGTGAGATAAAGTGAGAGGAATGATCAATTCTACTTGTATGTGCTATGCTTCAAATATTAGAGGAAATGTCCATATACAGTGTTTAGTTTACTTCTCTGTTATTGTGATACACATCACGACCAAAAGCAATTTGTGGAGGAAAGTATCTCTTTAGCTCATAGGCTACAGTCCAACATCCGGGAGGACAGGGGAGAAAGTCAAGTAGGAATCTGAGCACAGAGACCATGAAGGAATGCTTCTTACTAGCATGCTCCTCTGTTCACACTTTGGTCAACTTTCTTATGCAACCCAGGAATAACTCCCCATAGTCGGCACTGCCCACAGCAGGCTAGGCCCTCCACACCAATCATCAATCAAGAAAATGCCTGACAGACACGACCACAGGTCAATCCGATGTAGATAATTCCTCAATCAAGGTTCCCTTTTCCCAGGATGCAATTATTTGCATACTATTTATGTTATATCAAGTATCATAAATAATATAAAAATTATTTAAGGGATATGAAATATGTGAAAAATTTGTAAACATTTTTATGAAGTACTTGAGCATCTACAGATTTGGGTATCCTCAGGGATTCCTAAAGCCAATTTCCTGTGGATACTGAAAGATAGCTACATAGCACATCAACCCACTCCCATCAACATCCACTTCCATTAGCTGCCTGAACTGCTAGCGTCCATTGTACTCCAACAGACTCTTAGTTAATTTTACTTTCTTCTTAATAGCAAGAGTAATAGCAAAACATAAATCAGGTTGCATCAATCTTTTGCTTTAAATAATTCAATGCTTTCCAAGTATACCTAGAATTAATTATAAGATCCAACCCATCCCCCCTACTGTCTTACTACTATGCTTCTCTCTGAATTTGCTTCACAGCACTGTGTACTATGCTCATTTTCATTCAGTTAAAAATGTCAGCAATATTTTCCCATCTTAGCTCAAGTTGTCCTCTTCACCTGGAACACCTTTCCTCTGAAAACTCACGAGACTGTTCTCTTTTCACAGTTCAATTTCTAAGCGTTTCTTCTGAGAGTCTACTCAACCGTCACATTCAAAAATAGGTCTGTCTCCTTTGTTCTTAGTTTCCTCTCCTTGTTTGACTCATACATGGAAATCATTACAAGGTATTCACTTTTGTCCATATCCCTTGGACTATATCTCTGCTTTCTCCACTCTGTTGTAATCATCATGTATTCCTTACGTATTCTTGAATTCCCAACCCTCCATGACATGCTTAGAAGATGGTAAATGTTCATTAGGTATTTTTTAAAGCAGTGAATTATTGTGACAAGATGCAGGGATAGTCATCTGTGGATGAAATTGTAGAAGCCAACTCCAGTTGTTTATGGTGCAGATAAAAGAGAAGAACTGGCTAAAGGGGAAGGAAGTCATGAGTAGCTGTGCCACATGCTCTGCTGGATCCAAATACCCAGTACAAGATCAAGCCTGAAAGACATTTCAAATACATGTCTTTATCTATGGGCTGCAGGACCAGAGAATAAAGGGACTAGGTTCAACTGAACCAAAAAGTCTGAAGAAACTGAGAAAGGCAAGTATTTTATAATTAGAAGACACTGACCATCTCAACTGGAACAAATGCTTTCTAATATAGTTTGCCTAATGTATTGGTTCCTACTGTTACTCCCCTGAGAAAATACATATACAATGAGCCCAAGAAGTCTTTCTTGTCTATTGGCAAACCCCAAGCTCCCAGAAATATTCCCAAAAAAATCATGGAGATAAGTGTCAGGGCTTTGAAAACCTCAGTTTGAGGCTGAGGATGTAGTTAAATTATTAGAGCATTTCTCTAGGTATACTAAGCCCTGAGTTCATCACCAACACCACATTAAGCAAGGGGTGGTGGTTTGGCTATGATCCAGCTCTATGGAGATAGAGACAGGAGAATCAGAAGTTTAAGGTCATAGTCTCGCTTACATTGCAAATTCAAGGTCAGCCAGGATATACAAGACTCTACTTCAAAACGATGGTTGGGTGGGGAGGGGCATCAGTTTGCAGTTTACATACAATTTTTTTAGAATGCTCAGTTCTTGAGTGAGGCCAGACAGTAAGAGCTTCAACGTATTATCAAATCAGCACATTGGTCACCCAGTGAATCAGTTGTACATTATGTGTTCTAAGGCTGGTGTTCAATCATCCTCCTGAATTTAGTGTGTGATCTGGAGATGGGTTTAAATGTCAGCAGGCATTATATATTGTTTAATCTGCCCAGTGGAAGGACTGTCCTTTCAATCTTTTCCTGCAATAATTGTAGCAAGGGCAGGAAGGCCTGGCTTTGTCTTTATCATCAGAGCCCCTATCCCTTTCTCCTCACAGAAGCTCTTGTAGAGAAAATTTGCTCCATAAGGAATTCATTTAAGGCCAAAAGAGCCTGACATCTGCAGATCCAAAGCTCACACCTTGAAAGAAACTCAAACATTTCCCAAACTAATGGGGCTAATCTCACAACCAGCAGACTACTGTGAAATGGAATGTATTCCTGTTTATAACAGACTCTGCCTTCAAAAGGTTCTCTAAATTTCTTTATTTTTCTCCCAAGCAGGTGTTTTTATTGCCTAAATTCAATAGAGAAATATGAAGATGACTTTCTGATGGCTGGACTTTTTTTGTTCTAAATCTGGCATATTTTTTTTTCAACCATTGTGTTTTAATTTGCTCTAAAACCAGGCAGAGGTTTGAGTTAACTCTTATTTGTATATTTCTTGAAATTCTAGAAATTGCTACACACTAGTTGGACTGAGGTGGATTGGGATAGTGAGGCAGAGGGAGGAAATGTGAGCTGTTTTGCATGAGGATTAGAGGGTCAGAACTGGGCCTATTGGGAGAGTGTGTGAAAAATGTAGGAACTGTTTCAGAGGGAGAAAAGACAGTATGTGCCTGTACGTGAAGGCTGGAAATTTCAAGAGTAAGAACTCACATGTCTGATTTTTTTTTTCAAAACACAACAGACATTTATCTTCTAATGGATGCTGAGAAACTATCACTACAAGTGGCATCAGAGCCAAAAGGATTGTTATATCCGGACGTCAATTCATCATGTCTGAGGAGGCATATGTTCTGACTACTCTCAATTGATTGGTCAGCTCCTGTTTCCATAGCAATCCATGTACAACTCAGACTTTTTTCCTCTCTCTCCCCTCCCGTGCTACTTCCACTGCATAGAGAACATAAGCTTTATAAACAGACATATTAGGTAAATGTAAAGTGATGCTGCGGCCATTATTGCTGTGACTGATGATTTCAATTGTATCATAGTCCCTGTCCATGTAACACTGGCAAGACAGCAAAGGAGCCTTGTATTTTGTCCTATCACTGGGGGAAAAGGCATTTATCTAAATAGATAGTTTTTGTTGTTGTTGTTGGTTTTTACATACCACATATGTTTAGAGAAATAGTGGGTGCCTTAAGCTGGAAATAGTAAATCCACTGAGATTTCTTCATTTATGTTTTTGTATGTATACCTGGACTTTCCCTGTAGAATGAGCACGTTTATCCGAGGTGTGGCTCTCATCTGGACAGTTCTTTTATTTAATTCTGGGCACTGTGAATGTGAAGAACAGTAGTCACTATTTTTCAATAACTTGAATGAGGAAGTTTGCACATTACAACCTTTTTTTTAATTATTATTACAGTTTGTTTTCACCGTTTCACTGAACACCACCATACCCGCCCTGCTCCTTCCTCATCATGGCAAAGTGTGCTGCTGAGACACAATTGGCCGTCATCTTTCCATTCCACTCTGCTACTAAAACAGCACTGGGCTTATCTTTGGGGTACTTATTCTTCCCCACTGTGGGACTATGAACTCCATCCCCACCTCTAGGGGTGGGAATCAGTGCTTTACATTGCCCTGATGACCAGGTCAATAGTTAGAGGTTATGACTAACCCAGAACCCAGGGCCAAAAAGCATCATTATGAGTCTTTTGTCTGAGTGAATTTATTATTTTTTTGTATTTTATAAATTGAATATAATAAGCACTTATTAAACTATTTCTTATCCATACATTTACAGAAATTTGCCTGCTTCAAAGATAGATTGTCTTAGACATGTACTGACAAAAGGAAATTTAGGAGAATGAGGAAAATGTCAAGCATCTCAGAAATGTTCTTAATATCACCATCCTTGTAAATTTGACTGGAATCTGAGCTTAAAAATCATAACTTATTCACCATCATCCAATACTGGCAAATATTTTAAGTCCCAGGAGACATGAATGCGAATCTTATTTCAATTCTTTCATTTCTATTAGAGCGTTTTTTGGTTTTTTTTTTTTTCTATATGCAGCACAGAGTGGACCACAGATCTAAATTTGCATATGGTTTCCATAGTAACTGCTTTCCAGCTTTTAACATTAGGCACTACCTGTTGTTCTGTGGACAAACCTCCAAACACCACCACAGACTACAGAGAAGGTAAAAGGCTACACACACCTTTCTCAAACAGCAATATCCCAAGGGATTATTTCTCAAGCACAGTTAACTACACACTTACAGTCCTAAAATAGTCAAGACTACCATCCGCCTCCTTACTCTATCAGCAAACACAGCAGCTGTAGTTTCTTATTTTTTCCTTTAAAATATGAAATCCTTACTTCCACACACCCCGTCAGGAGGAAGCACACAGCCAGTCATAGTGGTATATTATGGGATGCAGAACTTCTACAACTATGGCACACACTTCCTCTGATATTTGATGATTGTGAAAACCACAACACAGTTAAAATTCTCTCACATAGGATTTCTGGCGTTCTACATTTACACAAGAACACACACGTGATATCTCACTTCCAAATATATCAAGCTATTTTAGAAATAGTGTGAACCTTTTTTTTTTTCCCTCATTCAATTTTAGCTTTTCCTTCTTGCAAGCCAATTAGTTGTTAGGGAAGACTTGGGGGTATTCCTTAATTAAAATGATTTCTCATCACTCTGATTTAAAGACTAATCTACAACAGGGAGAGTATCCCTCCCTGGAAAGACTTCATTTGCAAAGGGCAGGACATTTTCTGAAACTGGCTTACTTAGGTTCTTGCATTCCTTGGATAGATGTGATTAAACTCTTGAGCTAAAAAAAAAAAAAAAGGCTCAAATACATTTTGAGAAATAAATACAATTAGTTGTTCAAAATGATGTACAGCATATATTACAATATTACAAAGGAGTAAGCTCTGAAACTGCCAATAGAAAGAGGAGTCTTTCAACCGGCAACCTGAATGTTTGTCTCCTTGCTTTTTCAACTTTTCAACACTTAATTTTCTCATCAGGCTTTTAAACCAGCCTCTTGTCAACTTGGTATCTAAACTGGGGAATCTGAATAGCAGAATATGTTCTGTCCACCAGCCTTGGATGCTGTGTTCTGTCCACCAGCCTCGAATGCTGTGTTCTGTCCACCAGCCTCGGAAGCTGTGCTCTGTCCACCAGCCTCAGATGCTATGTTCTGTCCACCAGCCTCAGATGCTGTGCTCTGTCCATTCTGCTTCCTAAAGGTCTGTCTCCATCAGGGGCTATGCCTTCCCCCCCCCCTCTTTTCTTCATCATGAGGCAGTGGGAAAGGATCTAGTTTTGATGACAGTCGTGCCTAGTTGGAACCTCAGCTGTGCACACATTAGCCACGTGACTGACCTGTCTGAGCCTCTTGCCTCTTCGCAAGGAAGATACACCCATTTAGATGGAAACATGAGGAGGAAACACATATTTTAAGGCTGACACCCTGGGAACACAGATAAATTTAATTTTTTTGACACATCTCCTTTTGTATTCAGGATCCCCCCATTTCAGATTAAAGAAGTTACCCCCTGACACCCCGAAAATACAGGAATTCTGTCATCCAAGTGCTGCCTAGCCTTCATCCTTTGCTCCACTTCCTTACTAAGTATCGCATTGGCAATTAGAGTGACTTTCGGGCAGTAAAACACATTGCCTCTCATAAAGTCACGACCTGATGGTTTCATGCCATCACAAAACAGAATTCTGCCTCCAGATGCCTGAAAAGAAGCAATTGAAACTGGATTGTCAAAGGTGGGATTTGAAAAGTCTTAGCTCCATGGTCAACATAGAGTCACTGCTCAGTGAATGTGATCCATCACCAAACAGCATTTCTGGAATTAATTGCTAAATGGGTCAGGAAGGGGGATCACTGGATGCTGGGTGAACTGTAGTAGATGGACTGCTAATGATGATGACCATGAACATGAAACCAATTTCTGGTTAAATAGGAATGTGCAGAGATACAATTTCAGATGAAATATGAAGGGTAGAATATCTCTCTTTCCCCAAGACAGAGATGGAGGTTCAATTAAGTAGGGATAGAAACCACAATACAGTCATTCCACTCCTAGCTGAAGTCAGCACACAGTGACTCCCCCAGATCCTTTACCTTGGATTTTTAGAAATATTGTTCTGGAACATAATAATCTCTCATGTGAAAAAAAAAAGTGACATCATTATGAACTTTTCCTGAGAGCTGCCAGACTTTGTCAACTCCACCCTTAAGATAGAGAGACAAATAGAACAAAAGAAAGATCTTACATTGCAAGTCTGAAAGCTATAGGAAAGAAAGTCACCTGTTTTGCCCCAAATCCACCCTCACACTGTTCTTTGAATGCTACTGATGGGTAAAATGCTTTGTTGCTCTGAATGCTACTGATGGGTAAAATGCTTTGCTTAGAATAATAATATTGAAGAGGTTAGGAACATCACAATGTCATCTTAATCTGGAACCTCTATTTTATTTTTTTGAGACCATGCCTCATGTGATTCAGGCTGGCCTTGAATTCCTGGTTCTCCTGCATCCATCCATTTGTTCTATTTGTGGGCCTCCATTCTGCTGCAGGGATTGCAGGCTCAGGCTATCATGCCTGCCTTTAGTTCAGGCAATCTCAACCTGAGGTACATGGGATAAATTTGAAGGAAGTGTCTGTGAGCCCCCTGAAATTATACACAAAAGTGTGTGTGTGTGTGTGTGTGTGTGTGTGTGTGTGTGTGTGTGTAAAGAGAAAGAGAGAGAGACAGAGAGAGAGACAGAGAGAGAGACAGAGAGAGAGACAGAGAGAGAGCCAGAGAGAGACAGAGACAGAGACAGAGACAGAAAGAAATAATTTGCTGGAGTACTAGAAAGTTGGAAGTGGAACCAGGAAATCAAGGAACTGACTTTCCTTTTCCTTTAGATGAGAATGTGGCCATGCTGATGCCATCTGATTCCAGAACAACCTACCAAACCTTGGCATACTTTCCTTGAATGGAAGCTCACATGTTGTTAGCATATGTTCCTCAATAGTGATAGAAGCCCTGATTTTGAATGGAAGTAACACAGCAAGAATCTGCTCCTTGTGGAGTTGGCTCAATGGGCAAAGCTCTTGCCACACAAGTGTGAGGATCTAAGTTTTCCATTTCTCAAATGATTCATATGTTGGATACATATCTAACTCAACAGAGGATGTCTGCAGATGTGTGGTGAATTCTCACTAGCCTGTAACAATGCAACATGCATAAAATTATAGGTAGGGAATCTGTGGCTTCTGCTAGATTCTCATGGGATATTTGAGTTAAGGTTGTTAAACAACCCAGCTAGAAGAAGGAAATACTGTACAGATATAAGGAGTGGCATATTGAGGCATTAGGAGTTTTATCCCAGAACAATGGGGAAAAAAAACTGGTCTAGGAAACAGTTATAAACATTCCAGGTTTACCACGTTTCCTCATAACCCTTAGTAGAAGTTCAGGACTTTAGGGACTTGATTTGTTTTCAGATAAGCTAATGTCAACTTCAGGAGACGGAAGTCATTCCATTAACATGTCTTTGCTTCCTCTTAACTCTGGTTCTAGAGAAAACAAGACAAAAGCAGCATGGGATGGAGTCAGGGTACCAATGACCCTCGGAATCCCAGAAGGATAAGCTTGTGTGTTTAGTTGGAGATCTTACTCTATCACTCAGCAACTGTGCTATAGACCTGAAGTGAGTACATTTCCTTATGAGTAAGATGCTTTCCTAGGAACCACCACATACCACTGAGTAGACAGTAGCCTCCTATACAACTTAGCTTTAGCTGAAGCATGAAATGGCCTTGGCAACCCAAACTCTTCTGGCAGATTTGTGCCTCTGTCTCCATCAGTTTTCTCATTTTCATCTCTAATGATACTGATCTGGTAGGCTGCTCTCCTGAGACTGTCGCAGGGGAAGCCACTCATCTCACTGACAGAACCTTTGCACTAAAGCAGCCCCCGTGGTGCCTTCTGATCTCGGCCTTTCATGCCCCGCTCTCAGCCTTTGTTCTCTCCCTATCTGTTCTCCTGGCTTTGCCAGCCCCGCTTTCTTCTTGCTCGGATTCATCTCCTTTGCTTTCCTTGGTCATCCATCTTCCTTCACAGGTTAAGCGAGGATCTAAATAGCGTGACTAAATCACAAAAGTTGGTGAAGAACTTCTTCAACTCCTTATCAGTGTGGCCAGAAAAAAAAAGGGCTTTCTGGGATGTAAGAATTTGAGACACGCCATTCTAAAGTCAAACAAATGGCCTGTGTTTTTGTGGAATGTTTATAACTTACAGAGTAACAGAGGACATTTATAGAAACAGATGGCAGTTCTCCATGTAATCAAATTTGGATGAGCAAAGTATCCTGAGCACTGTCAGTCTCCTCCCAAGAACCCCTTCTCATCAATAATATTTCACATTGTTTATTGAGTACCTACTATATGTCTGACATGGTGCCACGTTCTTCGTGTACATTTTCTCATTGAGTTATCGTGATTAAATATCATAAACATCTCAACTTCACGGTGTGGAAACACACTCAAAACAGTTAAAAGGGTAGAAAAAGATAGAGCTAAACTCTGATTCAGTTTAGACCAACTTAGCTAATTTGATCACTATGCAAATCACATATATATATTTAAAACTTATACTAACCTACCTTTGATATAAAGAAACCCAATATATGACTATAAGATATGATGCCTCTATATGCTAAAATTAAAGAACTGAACTGATTTTTTTTTTGACAATTTGGTGATTGTGTCTTGTGTTAGAGCTTTTGTTATTCAGACGAAAATACCTGAGGTAAGCAATTACTTACTTTGGCTAATGGTTTCAGAATTATTACTGGGCCATGACAGAAGAACATGATAGGACAAAGCAAGCACTCCAATCATGGTGGACAGGACACATCCAAAGATAATGATGACACTTCAGACTTTCTTCTTTGTTCTGTCAGTCTTGTTTGTAGCCTGTGGGACAGCAGCATCCATATTCAGGAAAGGTCATCCCCCTCTCAGGGCACTTCCAGACCTGAGCTTTTGCTCACCTTCTGTGTCTTCTCAGTTCAACAAAGTTGATAATCAAGATGAACCATCATAAATCCAAGTCCATTTCATTACATCAAATCTCAAATCTCATGTGTAGGGGACCCACAAAAATGAAAATCAATAAGAAAAGGAGAAACAGTTCCTCAAAGGACCAGCACACAGACAAAACGCTAGAGTCTCAAGTTCAGTGGCTCTCCAGCATAGGAATCTAAAAAGGGACACTTTCATCATGGAAATTCCAAAGAGCGGGAGAAAACACTAGATGGTTAGGATTTCTAGAGAGGAAAACACACCATAGAGAAAAGATGATCTCTTCACAAACATAGACAGGATAATTGAATCCTGATATTCATGGTTTTAGTAAAAAATGTTGGGTGTAGAATTCTTCACTGGCTAGAATTCCTTGCTAAACCAGCATCTTTATGAATGTTAATTGTTTACCACGATCCCTCCATTAAGTGTGGGAGAAAAATGAAAGCTTTCATCACAGAACACTAGACACTGCCCTCTACAGAAATAGGAGGTGAATCGTAGAGTGAGGAAGACAAGAGGGACTCAGGAGGTGGGGTGACAGAAGGCAGAGGCAGAAGCAATCTGCAGAGTATCTGGGAAGGAAAAGCTGAAGAGGATGGAGCAAAAAAAAATTGATTGCGGTAGGAAGCAAGATGACTCTAAGAGGAATATCTCCAGGGAATAAAGCTGCTGAAATATCCGTTAAGTCTGAACATGGGATTATTTTATCATTTTGGTGTAGCTGGGACTTGAATCCAAGGCCTCGTGTATGTTAATCAAACACCCGCCATTGTGATGTAGCACAGTCCTGAAAGTGTAGATGATAGGGAGGTGTTTAACAGCACCACTCCAGATGGCAGGAAGGCTTAGCTACGGGGTGTTTTAGCACCAAATGAGTAAAACAAGCTATACAAGGCAATTGATAGCATCAGAAAGAAAAAACAATTGATTCATGGATTAAATTGTGATGATGTCTCACCAGTTAACTGAAGAGTCAGCTGTCCACATACAGCTTTAGTGTTGTGGTAAAACACTAAGTATGTACTGATTATAACACAAGGAATTGGTGGGAGTTGAGTGATAAAATAGATCATCCCCCACACAATAAAAGAGGGCGTGAATGAAGGTGAATTGGCATGCTCCTGAGGACATTTGATTTTCAAAAGATGACACATTTCTCAAATGAATCTAGACATGCAATGTCAGCCTAAATCAAAACCCAACATGGTTGTTTAAACATAAATCAGAAAATTATTTCTGAAGCTTCTCAAATCAAATATGTGATATTGCATCCAGTGTGCCTTCTATCAGATATAAAAGTTTATCACAACATCTCGGTGATTCTGGTAACTTCTCAAACGGATCTGTGGTCATAGATGAAATTAAATGTCTCATAATTAAGTAATTTAAAAGCAATTGGGGCATAATAAATTAACAAAGCCAATCTGCTTAGTGAATAGCTAATGCAAGCGTAGAGAAACGAACACTCTCATGTGTTGCCGGCTGGAATGGAAAGCATTGCCACCTCATAGAGTCTGTCAAAATCCTGTCCTTGCTCTTAGCTTTGCAATCACATTCATGGATAACGTGTATGGGACTATTTGTAATAAACCATTTTATTGTAGTAAGACTGAAAGTGGCATGCATATGATGGGACATGATTTCCAGAAAGTATTTTCCAGTATTCCAGTACCAATTATATATGTCTGTGTGTGTGTATGTATATATATGTGTGTGTGTGTGTGTGTGTGTGTGTGTGTGTGTATATATATATATATATATATATATATATATATATATACTACCACTTATGGAAAAAGTAGACATGATGAGTTTGTGTGCTTACAAATCTACATTCTTGATATATATATATATATATATATATATATATATATATATATAATATTGATTACCATATATATTACTATTAGATAATGCAGTACCAAAAATGTGGAAAAATGTGTTTGCAACTCATTAGTTTTATATATTTTTAAATAATTCTATGTGTATATCTATATAAAACTGTTAAACTGTTGATGCTGATAACATTGGCTTTTCCAACCAAGGGAAGAGCTAAATAGCTGAACTACTGGGTGTCAAGGCTGAGATAGTGTCTTTTCGTGTATACCCTTTTGTGACTCTTGAATTTTGAACCATATAGCTATAAATAACTCAAAAATGTTTAATCTTGAAATAAAATGAGTCAGGATATAATGTAATTTTCATAATTGGTTTGGGGACTGAGTTGGCAATTCTTTAATAGCCCCGTTAAATATTGCCAGTAGAAGCATGGCCTGGCACAGATATCGGATAAGGCTACGGACTCACCTTCCATGATAGCTTGAACATCGTTCTGTTAAAACATTTATCTGGTGGTTTCAGAGCCATCTATCAATAGTTTAGCCTCCCTTCCTGTGCTGAGAGGGCCTCAATGGGGCAGAGACAAATATTCATAGATTCATATAGTCATTCATTCACTAAATGCTAGACATAGTGTTTATTCAACCATGTACTGTTGGTGCCTGGCCTTCAACTGGCATATAAAAATTCAATGTACCACTCTCAGATGGATGCATGAATGAATAAATACAGTGTGTTCTGTGATTCATTATAGGACTCAAGATGACAGGCCCCTAAATATCAGTATTGTCAGTGTTCCTGACTTCTGGAAATGCTAACTTTTCTCATGTGAATACTGAAACCGCACACAGGTTGAATATACACCCAAGAAAGGAAACTCTTGCTCTGCCTGCAGAAAAATGAAACATATTCATTCACCTAGACACAAAGGAAATTCTTTTAAATACTATTTTGTTACTTTGCTTCCTGGTAAATTTGCATATTTGGAAATGGTATAATTGTATCTGACAGAATGGACAGACCTAAGCAATTAATACTCATCGTGAAAATATTTTGCCATTCTAGGCATCATATCATTTGGGAAAAACCTTTCCTTCAATATCTCTGGGAGATACGAGGTCTTGATAGAGATAAGTAAATCAATACGAACAAGTGATTGCCATATAACTTGCCAGTGGTACAACCAGTTTTAAGGCTAACGAATCTGTGTCCTGAGTCCATTGTTTTATCTATTTCCTCTCTCAAATTAAAGCCCACAAGTATGTTGAAAGTGAAGAAGTCATAGATAAATGTCAGTCAGCTCTGACCCAAAGATGTGGTGTTGTTAGAAGTATTGAGTGAGACCTAGCTGACCAAGACACACAAATGTGGCAATGTTTATTTTGTTTAAAAACCATGATTGTAGGTGTCTTTTCATAGAACCCAGAATTTCGAAGGGAGCCAAGTGATCTGAGAGGCCCCTTGGTGCCCACCAACTTTAGCCACATGATTCTTTTGCATCTTAATCCAATTACACTTCTCTACCCACTTCATTCTCTTGTGAGTGCTTGCAGAAGGACCTATATCATCATTTCATCCTCAGGGCTTAGGTCATTGCTATGTTGGTAATACTCAATAAGTATACACACCAAAGAACGCAGTGATGGTTCTTGGTGTGATATGACAGGAGGAGGTGTTTCCTAGTTCTAACCCCCAGCAGCAGAACCAATCAACCCTTGGAATAAGAATTCAGGTTTATATGCATCCTTCTGGGAAATGGGGCATGGGGGGTTATTATGTGACTTATAAAGGCATGTTTTATTTTAAAAATCTGCGATTTTGTATAAGTACGAATACTGATACAGGAAAGAGGCAGGGGTAGTGACAGATTCAAAGGTAATAAATAGAACACAGAACAACTACTATGTATTAAATACACCCAGAACTATACTAAAAAATGTCTGAAGGAATTCAAGGAATGTCACCTCAAATAAATGTCTTCTTGTGAGCTAGGTGTGGTGATACATGCCTGTAATCCTAGCATTCTGGGTGAGAAAGCATAAGGCTCACAAGGTCAAAGTCAGTCTGAGCTACATAGAAAAACCCATCTCAACAAAAACAAAAAATAAGACCAAAAAACCACTTCTGAATTCAGCAAGAATAGCAAATGCAAGGGAAGAAGAGGTTTCCTTGGTTTCCCCTTACCTGCCTAAGGCCAGATCCTCACAGGGTCCTTCTCTAGGAATCTCATCACAGAAGAGGGTGGAGGTCAGTGTCAGCAAGCTTTGTCACAGGCCATCCCTTGTCTTCAGTTTGCATGTATCAAAATTGATTGCTCTGGAGAGACATAGGCATAGTATCACCTGAATCTGAAGACTTTCAATAACAAGAGCTACTTTTTATGATTCTACTTGAAAAGGTTTGTGCTATGCCGTCCAAAGTTGGCAACTGTGAACTATTGTAAATAAGCTCTTAATATGGCTATTTAGGACTATCAGCCACTCCCCATGTAAGTTCCTTGCCCCTAGTTGCCCACATCTCCCTCACTTTACCCTCATAAAGAAGGGATAGATGCTTCTAGATCTCATTAGATTTACAGATATTCACTTACGTTTCATGTTCACTTATATTTCTCATCCGTAAAAGTCTTCAACTTTCCCCATTGATCTTTCTATTTATAGACTCTATTATCAAACTCTGAAGGTAAAAGGAAAACTTTCCTTCCCCTATAGGTCCCTACATTTATTTTCTGCTTCATCTTCATAATAATCCTACAATGTAGAACTGTTGCTATTTCCATTTTCTGAATATACTAGAGATATCTGCAACTTGCACAAGTTCAAAGAGCTTGGCCTTTTATAAAGATGGTCCCAATAGGCTCATATATTTGAATGCTTGATTACCAGTAGGTAGAAATGTTTGGAAAGATTAAGAGGTGTGGCCTTATTAGAGGGGGTGTGTCACTAGGGGTTGGCTTTGAGGTTTCAAAAACTTATTCTGTCTCTGCTTGTGGATCAGATGTAAGCTCTCGGCTATTTGCCAGTGCCATGCCTGTCTGCTGCCATGCCATGGTCATGAGCTTACCCTCTGAAATTGTCAGCCCCAATAAACTCTTTTTTCTATAAGTTGCCTTGGTCATGGTATCTTATCACAGCAATAGAAAAGTAACTAAAACAAAATCTTAACTTTTTTTGAGACAGGATTTCACTGCATAACCCTGGCTGTCTGGAACTTGCTCTGCAGACCAAGCTAGCCTTAAACTAACAGATTTTGGGTGCTGGAATCAAAGATGTGAAACATCATGCCCAATATAACCTGATTTGAACTCCATATAATTACAGTCCTAGAAAGATAGCTGTGTTTAACATCAACCTGAAAAGTAAGAGATAGCCTGGAGATACAGATATTAAAGACTGACTAATGCTATGGTTAATATTTTTAATCAGGAAATCTAATTTGAATAAGTATATAATATCTTCTCCCTTCCCCTTTCCCAGGATTTGAAGAGGCATAAATATTTAATTATCTAGTTCTTTGTACCAGGCTCACTTTATTCTGAGATATGGGTGGCTCAGGTTTGCACAGTCAGCTCTGGATTTGCAGCCAGGATGGATGAGCTCAGTATTATTCTTTTCATTAACTTGAACTTTTCATTTAAAATTACCAAATATTTTAACACATTACAGCTTTTCCTCAATTATCATTGAGTAGATTTTGAGTCATCACAGCATTTATGGATTATTTCGTTCCATCAGTCAACGGCTATCAGGAAGTCTGTCCCTATGTTGTAAAGGACACTAAGGAAGTCATGGTCCCCGACTTCCATAAGCTTACATTGTACAGTGGCTTGAATGTGAATGTGCAATCAATACATGCACACTGAAGGGTCTGGGAGATTTTTCTGTAAAATGATAGATCCCTGTGGCTCTCCATATATAGCTGTGGTTAGCCAGAGCTCACACTTTCATATACTTATGTGCTATCGTATATTCTACTATAGCTTTTAAGGCTATGGCTGCTATGGGGGAAGGCCACAGCAGGCTTCTGACTTCCATTGACTTTACTATAGCTCTAAGCTCCCCTGCTGAGACCACCTTCCCTATTATTGTAGTGTATCCAATTTGTAGAATCTCAGTGAGAAAACATTTCATCATTGTTGCCTGTATTTTCTTATAGTCCAATAATCACTCTATTTTCTGGAGATCTCTTGGGTCCTGACTTGCCATACAAATATTTTATATCCCTTCTAGCCTTATATCAATTTTAATTGTAATGAAATTGGTTTCTTTGTAGTTACTATTAAGGCTTAATTATGATAATTACTATAAAATAAATTAGAAAAAGATTTATATTAAGAGATAAATCATGAAAGATATTAAAATGCATAATGACAAAAATGACCAAAAAGAGAGATTGGGAGGGAACAAAAGGAAAGAGAGAAAGAGAAGAATGAAGAGAGGAGAAAGACAGGGAGATAGAGAGAAAGAAAGTGTTAAAGAGATAAACAATTGCTATAGAAGAGCAGAATTTTATGAATGTATCAAAACTGATTACTCCTGAAAGACAGGTATCACTTCATCTGAATTATAATGCTTTCAATAGCAAGTGCTATTTTATATGAGTTTACTTGAAAAGATTCAGAATATGCGGCTCAAAGTTTCTCTCTATAAACTAATGTGAGTAAACTCTTAAGGTGACTGCACAGAATTTTCAATGGTTCCTTTACTCCCATGAAGAGACAATGGTACAGCAAATGATATTCTCTATATGTAATCCAGGCCTCAAATCCTTTTCATGCCTTTCTGCATGGGTATATCTAATATACACACACTGTACAAGCTTACTGGCCTATCCCAGGGTGCATCATGCTCTATCTGCTTCCAACCTTTGTGCATCCATCCTGTCCTTGCTGCCTGAGGATCTTCCTTTTCCTTACTTGATAAAACACTGGCTCAGGTTAGTTAAGGCAACATGCCCTTTTTAGAATGACTCTGTTCCTTCCCTTCCATTTATTGACATAACTACTTATTGTGTGTTTTTGTCCAGCAGAGAACATCTCATTATAATCTTATCCTTATAAGCTCCAGTATAGAGGTGGGTGAAAAAGAGCTTGGCGTATAATAGATGCTCAGTTGGTAGATGAGGAAGAAAGATGTAATGGGCTCAATCTGGAATTGAGTTACCACATTAATTAGGACCCACTAATTGTCAGGATAAGAAACCACTACAATTTAGTTTAAGTGAGCATAGGGAGGGTGTGGACTTATAGAGGCAGAAGTATGTAAGCAAGGAAGGGAACTAAAACACTGGAAGACCTGAGATAAAGAACTGCAAAGACATCAGGCTCTGTCCATTCTCTCTCCTTTCTGCCCCTTTTCGTCTTATCTGCTGTGCTCTTCTTTATCACTGCAGAATGGATCCTGTTGTCCCACTTTCAGATCACTGAAGGTCAGGAAAGTCCACTCTTGTGTGCTGAAATAGGTGAGGGATTTTGAGAGACAGAGAGAGAGAGAGAGAGAGAGAGAGAGAGAGAGAGAGAGAGAGAGAGAGAGAGAGAGAGAACAGGTCCAGTATGGAGTAGACACCAAAAACATGTCCCCACTACAGACTCCCAAACCTGCTAATGAATGCAAGGAACAGCCGCTAGCTGCAGAGCTTTGCTCAACAAGCTTGGATTCTGAAGAAACTCCTTTGGCTGGCTATCTGAAAATGGTGACAAAAGACACATTTTCTTCTCTATCTTTTTTAAAAATCTACACCAGGCTCATGCTCAGCATCTACTCTCTAATTCAGGTTATTATGAGGAGGAGTATATCTTGGAACAAAACTTTGTAATTAATCTTGTGAAAGTCTGCACGTTATACTACTGGTGCATTCTTCCTTTTCCCTTATGTTCCGTGCTGGAAAAGACCTAACTGGATTCTTACAGTCTATTCAAAGACCAGCCAGAAAGTGATTTTCTGGAGTACAGAGTTGGAGATGGAGTAACAGTATACGGAAATCCCGAAGGCAGTCCAGAAAACCAAGTTAAGCACCTTCAGTGTAGTTTTTAAAATGGAAAAATGTTGAAAATTGTTGATTGGGAAAAACAGACTAATTGGATCTACATTTCAAATAGCTATGGCAGTTGTACAAAGGATAAACTATATTGGAAATGATGAGTTAGGAGGTAATTGTATTCGGGTAGCAAATGAGTTTTTTTAAACCCACAACTACACCATAGTAGAGGAAAGGGAAATAAAAGAATAATGGGGGTCTGAAAACTTTGTTAATAAAGGCCCATTTAAGAATTTATGAAATTGCTGGGCATCCTGGCACATACCTGTAATTCCAGTACTAGGGGGAGATAGGAGAAGAAGAATGAAGAATTTGAAGCCAGTCTGGGCCATGAGATCCTATTCCATAAAACCCGAGTAAACTAACGTTATGATCATTCTCTCAGCAGACTATAGGAGAGCACACGTAACTCCTATAGCTCTTTCATGACTCCAGGGTAGAAAAGGTCATTAGAAAGATAAGGGGATGAATGGAGTTTTGAAGTACATTAGATATATAAGTAAAGGAGTTTAAAGGTAATGTGTAGGTTTTAAGCCCGATGACTAAGAAGTTTCATACTAAGCAAGGGACAAAGAAGTTGGAAGTCAAATAGAAGACAAGATGCCCAGTTTTAAAACTCTTACCTCTGATATTCTCATAGGACAAATGGTTATCTATGTAAACATGGAGCACACATCCATATTTTGTGAGTCTAGTACATCCAAGCGGTTGCTATATTTTAAGTCATTGTGCAATCAATCAGTTCTACGAGAAAGCATTTTCCCCATTTAATGGGTGAAACCTCTGGAACTGAGATGAAAGGAACCACTTAAGGTCTTGTAATTCACTAAAAAGCCCAGAGAGATGTGAATCTAGGTCTGCTGACCTGCAAATCTGTGCCCCTCCACTGCCCCACGATGCCTCCCAGCAGGCTAGAATTTAAACTGCCGTTCTCAGTGGCAAATGGTTTTGAGTTGAATTGTTCTGTAAACTTTCGTGTGTTTGTCTTGTCCCCACATGGAGGTTATAAATTTCTTTGGGGAATGAAGACAGCATTATAAATTTTTCCTACCTCCTTCTACAGTACCTCGTGCAGCTCTGAACACAGTAGAACCCTCACCAAATGCTTAGATTGATCAATGACCCAGTCCCTGGTGACAGCTGCATAGCATCTTCATGTTGAGATTGTAATCCTCATGAATCATTTATGTAAAAGCCTCCCTTTGTTTAGGTAGAGTGGCAGCTACAATTGAGGGAAAGATGGAGCGTGTCGAAATAGGAGTCCAATAGTCAGTTTCATCTGCCAGGCTGAGCGTTTTCCAGTCTCAGCTCCTTTATTCTTTTCTGTGTTCTACAAAATCTTTAGAGGGACTGGTGAGGGACAGTGTCTGCCATGCTCCATGAAGGCCACAGGCATTCCCCCATACTACATTGTCATTGCTTCTGCCGTGGACGTTCGTTCCTCAGGAAATTCATGAACTAACTCAGTCATGATGGAGCTTCGTTGTGACACTTGCCCAAGTCAGTCTGCAGATTGCATCCGTCTCCAGAAGCAACTGGTGACTACTGCTTAGGGTAAGAATTTAGAGAAATGAATTGAAGAGGTCAACAGAAGCACATGAGAGATACTGATGCCTGATAGCTTTTCAAGGACAAAGGCAAATAAAAATCGTCACCTGGACCAGTCCCCTACCATTTCCTAAAGCATATACTAACAGTAATAACAGCTTCCATTTAAGGACATTATCTACCACTTCAGAAGCTGGCTAAGTGTTTTAAATATCCTGGGTTAGTTAAAACTGAAGGAATTTGCTCAGGAAAACAGTTCTCTGGTTAATCCTAAGTCTATCCAATGGAGTGTAGAGGGATCCAAAGAAAGGAGGATATATGTAATGGGTACATTTGAGAGATGGAGTTGATCTAAAGCTCCAGATTATGCACGCATCCCCAAGACAGTCTTTATATTTTATTGGGATTATGACTGTATTCAAGGGTGGGAGATATGACTCAGTGTGAGATATGCTCAGATAAAAGAGCTCACTGCTGTTGCAGAGAACCCAAGGTCAAGTTCCAGGACCCATGCCAGGTAGCTCACAACCATATATAACTCCAGTTCCCAGGGGGATCTGATGCCTCTGCCCTTTGACAGCATCTGCACTCATGTGTACATACTCACCCACCCAACCCACCACATACATACTTAATAAAAATAAATCTTACAAAGGCTATATCTAAATCATTTGCTCTTACATTCTTGATACCTTAAATTTAAGGCAAAGTTTATGTAAAATGGATAAATTGTTCATTACAAGAACAATTCAAGTTCTTTCTCATATACAGAAAATATCAGTTACATCCAATCTATTGGATTAGAAACAAAGAGAAATGATTTTTGTCCAAGTATAGCATAATATTTGTCTTTCATATCATCTGATACAATTGTCTTCTAAATATCAAAATGTCTCTCTTATGAGAAAAGGCATATTAGGCTCTGGAGAATCATTTGGAACTTAAGGAGAGAGAATCTGCCTATCAATGTCTTTTCTGTTACATCACTAGCGGAGCTGTGACCAGCAACAGAGCATTCAAAGCAGATGATAGGCCTGCAGGTCCACAATTGGGAGAAGTAGAGACAGATGATTTTCTTAGACCCTTATTTTGTCATTCACTGAAGTGGAGCCCTAAGCTGTCCTAAGAAAATCTAAAAGCACTGAGGCTAGAAGATCATGCTTAAGGGGTGGAGCTGATCTCAAACCCCGAGCTGTCTCACTTTAAAGGCATCTCAGCACAAACATGGTTTGATCCCAAAGAGTTTCTGATCAGAAGCCTTTGTCATAGTATCAGAAAACAGCTAGTAAGAGGTCACCCAAGAGATATGGTTAAGGTCATTGTAATAGGAATTATCAGTCCTCTTCTTAACTAACAAACTAAAGAAAGTGAGAAATCGCAGATCAGCTGCAATTCTCTTCTTCCCCATTTATATCCCAATATTTTTAGTGACTAGAAAGGATCAGAATCTACCCATACTTGAAGGAGTGATTGCTAATTCTAGGCTAGGGTTTTTTTTTTTTTTTTTTTTTTTTTTTTTTTTTTTTTTTTTTTTAAGATTTATTTATTTACTTTGTATACAGCATGTATGACCAGAAGAGGGCACCAGATCTCATTATAGATGGTTGTGAGCCACCATGTGGTTGCTGGGAATTGAACTCAGGACCTCTGGAAGAGCAGTCAGTGCTCTTAACCTCTGAGCCATCTCTCCAGCCCCCGGCTAGGGGTTTTTATTGTGGTTTTCCCCCTATGATCTTATCTCACAGATGGTCTAAAATTTTAGACTCTTTTGCATTAGTCCTCAATCAGAAGGTGAACATGCCATTTGATATTTGAGGGACAAGGAAGTTTATATTGTTGTTGTCATTGCTTTTAGGGTCTCATGAAGCCAGGCTGGCCTCAAACATATGAACTTCCAGTTATTCTCCTTAGACCTATGAGTACTAGGATTACAGGTGTGCATCATACCATTTGGTTTAGGATACTTTCAGTTTAGAAACAGTAGTTCCTATTATCCCCCATCCATATTCTGAAACCCACTTAGAGCAGTGGTTCTCAAACTGTGGGTTGCAACCCCTTTGGGGGGTTGAAAGACCTTTTCAAGGGGTCTCATATCAGATATCCTGTATATCATATATTTACATTATAACTTATACCAGTAACAAAATTACAGTTATGAAGTAACAATGAAAATAATTTTATGTTTGGGGGTCACCACAACATGAGGAAATGCATTAAAGAATCACAGACAGCATTAAGAAGCTTGAGAAATACTTCTTAGAGGATGGCAGAGCCACAACATAGAAGAAATCTGGGTTCCTCACTGCTAGGTGGAAAAGGCCATATGCTAGGAAAGGATAGCAGTAAGTGGATTGTTGGGTGAATAGTTAATAAACATATTTTGCATGGAAACACTGTGCAATTTGATTTATTTGTTACAGAATACTTAGCTGACCTTATCAGTGTGTCCCAAAATATATCTTGCAGATGTATGGCAACTGATGACTGAGTGAAGTAACTTCAATAGGAAGAGAGGTTTCCTTAGTGAGAGAGGCCCAGCCCCTATGGTTACATTTATCAAGATCATAGATGCTACAAAACAGAGTAACCTCCAAGAGATGACTTCCAACATCACACCTTTCCAAGAGTGATTGGGAGATTCATAAGCTGCTGGCAGTAAAGTACAATGAGGGTGATGCTCAAAGTGATATGTAAAGAGGGGTGGCAGAGAGAGAGCATCATCACTTAAGAATGAGCTAGGAAAACGAATGTCTACGTCTACAAATTAGGTCCAAGAGACTGAATGAGAAAACATGGAGAATTTCAGCACAGCCATGCCAAACCGGCCTGTTATTCTTTCTGTCTCCATCTCTTTAATCATTTCATGTGATGACCATGGGGAAAAGACTGTTCAATCATAAAGTCTCATTGCCAGCTGTCTGCCAACTTTTGTACCCATTAGCACAAATTAGGTAGGTTATCAAGTTCCTCTAAATACCTAAAATGATCCATTTCTGCCGGTAAAGGCAAAAAAGAATTTCCCTTAGGCTTTCCGAGCACGAAGTAAAAGACTCCAAGAACTGGTAAAGTGATAACAAAATTATTACATCATCATCCAAGGTGTGTTACCAACAGATGGAAATGAATTATTTTCAGAATTTCAAATAGCTCCAATAGAATCCCTGATTTGTGTGAGAGCATGTAGCAATGGCTATTTAAATGAGCTATGTTTTTTAATTTTGATCACAAATATCTATCACTAAACACGATAGTAGTGCAGTTACTCTGTGTTGGTCAGAAACCACGTGATCATCCATTTTAGATATGTTCGATATACTATGAGATCATTAATTGTTACTTAGTAAATGTTAGGCCAAATACTTTAAAAATTGAGACTTTTGTTGTAGACTTTTCTCAGCAAAGGACCTTTTGCTGAGAAAAGGGGAAAAAGAAAGGTTAGGGGACTACAGAGATGCTCAGCAGTTAACAGCACTTCCAGCTCTGGATTTAGGGGACCAGATATCTGTCAATATGGGCTTTCTACAAAGATTGGTAGGAAAGCCAAGAGGTCCTTTTGGGGTGTAGAATGTGGGAGGAATAAGGAAAGGAAGGAATATGAAAGAAACAGTCAGTGTGTGTGTGTGTGTGTGTGTGTGTGTGTGTGTGTGTGTGTGTGTATGTGTATGTGTAGTCATGCAACAGGAAACAAGCAGAACCAGAACCACAGAGGTGTGCTCCCTTTCCACTATGGAATTAAATAAAGACCACTCTGATGAGAACAAACAGCAATTTACTCACAATAAGCTGCAAAGCAAGGGATCCAACCATTACTCATGTTTGTCAGGGACTCAAAGGTAGGCAGAGGAAATATAAAGCTAGCATAAAAGGAAGAGAAGGTTTCAGGTATGTTCTGCCTGGAGGGCGTGCTCATAGGAAGATAGATGCATCATAATCGGTGGTATGGCATCATTTATGACTGGTTTGGGGAGTCTATCTGCCTTTTCTTCATTGGCCCTGGGTTGAGAGCAAGGAGGATGGGCACAAGAAGAGCAATTTAAAGAGGAAGGCAGTCATTAACCGAGTTCTGAATGTTCTTGGGTGATCGCTGCAGGGGCTATGGCTTTAGATCCTGGGATGGTGGCTGTGGGAATTGTGGGTCACAGTTGTATTGTCATCTGTGATCTGACCATTTGTATATGACATCTCATTCTCCCTCTACCATTTACAAACACTAGGACCCGGTTTCAGGACAGCAGGTGCATTTTTCTCTTTACTTTTCACTGCTTTCCTTTTCTATACCATCCTATTCATTTCCACATGTGCGGTTCTAAGTGCTATCCTCCAGGGAAGAACTTGCCCTGTGTCTTACCTGATGATGGGAACACAGCCCTTACATCAAGGGCATCTTCTACGCCATAGTGCTGTCATTTTATTAGCTTGGACAAGCCTTGCTTCAAATGACTACTTTCTCTGAACTATTTCATTTATAATTTGTGTCACATCATTAAACACTTAATTGTAAAATGTTTTAACTGATTTTCATTACTTTGTGCATGTTAAGCTTATCTTCCCAAGTTTAAGTTGAAGACTGTATCACAGCTCATGCCTGCTCTTGGGTTTCACAATAGCTTGGAGTGCGGGCTCGGTCTATATAGTAAATGCTTTTTGGAGAGCTATCAATTGAATAGTTTCTGCACACCTTACTTACCTGAGAGGATGATCCAAATCTAGTTCATTATTTTCTCCATCATCACTCCAGGTGTTGACTTCAGCACTAATCATTCCAACTTTTATACACTGAAGTTACAGGTCCTGGAGTTTTCTCTCACATCAGTAAAAATGTTAAAAGAAGAAATATCTGTAGAGATTTGTTTTTAACTTGTAGGCCCTGTTTAACAGTGGAACTTCTGAATAACCCATGAGAGATATATTGGGGTTTGTAACAGGAAAGTTGTGGAGTCCTACAGATCAGAAGAAAAATGGAGTCCAGTGGCTTCTTAAACATCCTGGGAACAGTCAGTACTGTGGTGGCAAAAATGGGAAATCCAGTCAAGAACTATATGAGGATGGACACTTTCTACGGAGAATTCTCCATGTACTTCTAAGAAGACTTTAAGGTGTGGTGTGTGGAGTAGAATCAAAGAACACACATACACACACACACACACACACACACACACACACACACAGATCAAGTAGTATGTGTGGAATGTAGCACTGTGTGTACATATAGAGCCTTAATCACTGACACATATAAGGTGACTCAGATGAACTCATTTAAGCCAAATTGTCAATTTTCAGAAATTTTCATCATTAGTTGTTATGCCACTGGTCACCAGAAATCAGCCATATTGAGAATACTTACACCAGACAAATTAGCCGACTATATAAATCAGGGCTTTCCTTGTCTGAGTATGCTTGAGACAGAAAGGGGGCCTACCATCTTTCTTTCTAGAACACCATCAGTGAAAAGGTCTAACAAATTCTGAGTCTTCCATACGAGGTTAAAGTCTGATCAAACCGTGGAGGAATTGAAGTCCAGAAACAAGCATTGACTTGCCCACGATCACATACCTGTCCCAATAACAGGGAGAGGCTGAAGAAATACCCATGTTTCTGAGCCTTCTTCATTGCTTCCCAGAAATGGAGTCTGATTGTTCACAATGGCATCAACTCCTTTCTTCTCTTCACATCAAGGAAAGCTCCTGTTCGTAAGGCCAGATCGCTCTTTTGTGTCAGAGCCCAGCTCATAAAATGCTATTAAGTGAATTACTGATGACCTAATTCCCAGCTGCAGGACACATTCCATTAGGGGCAGGCCAGCTGCCAAGATGTGTCAGCAATGACTGGTTGGCAGAGTGATTGAAACTATCCTGCCTGGAGTGGCTGAGCCTCTGAAAGTGAGTTCATAGTCAGGAGGTGCTGCTCCTTTCCCCAACATCAGACTCAGGTCTTCTTCTGGGAACCCAATTCATCAGCTTCCAAGAGAACTTTCTTGCAGTACCAAGGATAACCATTACAAAAGCAACTGGAAGGAGCGGCATTCTGTGCTAAGGGACGAAAACAGTAAAAAATTCAGCCATCATGGATTGACTAACCTTGCAATTATTTTTTGTTTCCATGTCACAACTGCCTTTTTTTGCTTGTCTTTACTGCCAAGTTGTCCATTATCTTCCTATTTTCTTTAAAATACTCTTCATTTTATGTATTTATTTTGTGTGTCTGGGGGATGCCACACTTGTGTCACAGTTTACATGTAGAAGTCAGATGACAACTTGGTTCTCTCCTTCCACTATGTGGGGATAAGGGATCAAACTCAGGTCATCAGGTTTATAGACGAGCATCTTTACCCCTGAGCTACCTTGCTGGCATGAGGTTTTAGTTTTCAAAAACACAATGAGTTCTTTGACGGTATAATAAGAAAGAATAAGAACAACATAATTTTTTCACTTTTCATTCACCACAGTACTTGCACATGAAAACTGGTATACACTTGTGGGGAAAACGTATCCTAAATCAAAATTAGGTGTGTCCGAAGTGGGCCGTTTTAGAGTTGATATTTACTTTTCTCAGAATTGGTACAAGCATTAAGTAAGCTAAAACACTTGATAATCTAGAAAGAAACAAGGCGAATGTAAACATACTGCTAAGTTGAAAATGGAAAGGTATTTAAAGTCCAAAAGAACTCTGGATTCAGTCAACCGCTCCTGAAGAGAAAATGACACAGTGAAGTTACCACTGGGCCAGCAGTCAGAAGCCTGGTCCTAAGGCTGGCGTCATCTCTAGTCAACTTTGGTGTGGTCCTAGCTCTTGCTTTGTTGTCTGTGAAGGAGAAGGTGGACTGGAGGTACTACTCCAGGAGGGTCATCAGATCCCTTCTGACTCGGAAAAGTCCTGTCTAAAAGCCAGAAGTCATCAATGGCAGGTCATTGTCTAGAAAGCAGGTGCTCTGATCTATTTTAGTCTTCCCTTCCCCTTCTTCATTAGCTTTATTCTCCATCTTCCTATTATTTGGAACTCATTGTCTCCTTTATGTTTTTTTTTTTTAATTTTGTCTCCTCTGCTTCTTCTTCCACTAATGATGTCAATTAGTCACTCACAGTTACACACTTTTATAAAAAACCATCACAGAATATTGACTGTTAGGAAAAAAAAAAAAAAAAACTATGTAAGAACATTCAAGTTTAATGGGACGAATGAGTGGAGGTGTCTACTTGAGATTAGGATACCAGATCCATGATTTAGAAACTTGCCCAGCATGGCCTGGAAAAAAAAAGCAAATTGGAAGTCCAAAGAATCTGCAGTCACCCATGTAACTACGAATGAAAAAAATCAAAACAATTAAAACGAGCTGACTCTTGGTATTCTGTGCTTTTATGAGTCTTTAGTCTAGAATTGTTACTATTCAGCTACATTGCCAAAACTCTTGGGAGATGTTTTTATTTTAGGTATGTCCCTTAGCAAACAGGGCTGAAAACAAAACAAAACTAACATTTTAGTGACACAGAAGCCATGGCTAATCTGAGCACATAGGACTTTCTTTTCTTATGTTTCTAGAAATAATTGTCTTCCTCTAATTCCTTTTCCTTCAGATATTTCCACCTAAACTAAAGCCAAAAATTAGCTGTTGCCTTCCACATTCTTTAACTTATTCCAAAACTTCCCCTAGTTCTGCAACAAAAAACGAGAAGGCTGATGACTGCATGGCATGAATTCAGCTCAGACCACACATGACAGATATTGGAAAAGATTTTTCCACTGCTCTGCCGGACTCACCTCCTCACTCCTGTACCACCACTCTAGGGACAAGTTCTCACCAGCATGAACAGTTTTTTATTTCAGTGTTGCCTCAGTTCCCAGAAGTCTGCAAAGTCTTCCGTACTCACATGGTTCTTCCTCATCTTGAACACATGCTTTATTTTATAAGAATTTCAAAATATTCGTGTATATCTTTGTGCTAACGTTACAGGCTCTTGTGAGCCACCCAGTGTGGATGCTGGGAACCAAGCATGGATTCTCGTTTTAAATCGTTCTTTTGTATAACTTTATCTTCTAGATTTTTTTTTTCAAGATAATTACAACTTAAACCCCTAAAACCAGCATGTGCCCAATATACAACTGGAAAAATGAGAGAAAAAGGTGTAAGAAAATCAGTTCGAAATGTCTCCTGGCAAACTATTTTAAAATATACAATAGGCATTTTATATCAAGCAGGAAATGTGATAACAGTATATTCTATGCCTTCTATAGCCCGTTCTCTGTATTTCTGTCTTCTGTGTCTTTCAAGAAACTCCAAGGCACCTATATAAATTGCTATTCTTTTATTATTATTATTATTATTATTATTATTATTATTAACTTCCTTGGAGTTCCCATATCATTAATGACTGGTATCCAGCTCTTCTGGACATTTATGAATTGTCACTGTCGCCATCAGAGTATGGGTACCTTGAAGGAAAAAAAAATGTCTCACTCCCTTACCACATTCAGGCTGCAGCACACCTCAGAAAGTGTTTATTAATTGACTTGGTTTCCTTCCCTAAGACTGGCAGACACACTGATAGCTTGTGATGGCTTTCTTTTCTTTCTTTTCTTCAGACTTCCTTTTTTGGTGTAAGCCTCACGTGACCACAGTTATCTAGGGCAGTAAGTAATGTTCAAGTGATTATAGCAGAAAGCTGAGATTCCACCAGCGCCCTGGGAGTTGCAGTCGGAGATCAGCTGAGCCACATGCTTAATATTTTAAACAAGAGGCATGGTCCTTTCATAGAAGTCTCTGCCACTGATTCTCTCAGAGGATTTAGTCACTCAGCCACATTTAACATTCACTGGGTCAGACCTTTATCCAAGCTGACGTCATCTGAATCCTCCTGCAATTTAATTTTAGCATGTATTCTGCTCGACTACCTCCCCCAACCTGCCCCTTTTCTCTTACTAGAGACTCGGCTAAACAAATAGCAGTTAATCCGGAGCCCCAAAGCTTTGGAAAGCATTTTGCCAGGGTTTGTATTTGGTTATCCTGTGGGGGAAGGTGTGAGGAAGGAAAGAGAGACTTAACATCAGCGGGAGCCTTTAAGAATTGACTTGGGGAAAAGGGAGAACTCTCAAGCCGCTTAGGAAGGAGCCACCCACAAAGACAGGGACTCCCAGCTGCCTAAGTAATTCAGTCCCCTACATCCTGATATCAGAAATGGGCCTTTGCAGGGTGTTTCTCACATGCAAAACAAACAGCCTTCAGCCACCACCCTCACCCCAACCCCCACTCCCACCCCCACCCCCGCTGCTGCTTCCGTTTTGCACTCCTGGAAGGCCAGGAGATTGAGCAACCCAGCTGAACTTTTCTGTTCTCCTGTTTGAATCCTGGAACACAGGCAGGATCAACCTCCTCATTCCCTTTCCTCCCTTTTCCTATCCCTCCTCTCCATCCTTTAAAAACACACACCCTGGTTTCCCTCCCTCCTGGAGCCGCCATTGACATCAAACAGGGTCTCCATGGAAACCAGAACAGTCTACTGCATCCTGGAGCCAGGTTCTCTCTTATAGGTGAGACAGGGCCTTAGGGAGCTGCAAGAAAAAAAGAGGTCTCCTGATTAATGTGCACCTGATGAGGAGAGGAGGGAATTTAGGTACAGAGGAATAAGATAAAAGGGGACTAAGGGACCAGGTTCTCTCTCAGTTTTTATTTCTGTTTAAGAATAGCCCAGAGGAGACCTTGGAACCTTCCAAGAAATCTCAAGGTCAAGGTCCCTGACCCCCAATCTATCATACCAGCACAGCTCAGTTTAATATGGAAATTGGTTAGGGATGTCTTTAGTTACAAAGAAGCCCCTACCACACTTCCCATAAAAGCAATGCATTCTTCTTGAAAGCATTTAAAATGCACAAGATGCTTTGCTACAGGCTATTCCATTTTCTCTTCATGTAAGCTGTACATGACTCCCATGTCACAGACAGAAGTAGACATGAGAGTATAGTGTAGTTATCTTCTTTATAGCCTCTGCATCCAACCTGAAGGCATCGAGAAAACTTCTTGTATCTCCAGAACTGTGTTACCCCTTTTCCTGACTGAGAGACATCTTTATATCCACATTTGACTCTGTCAAGTGCAGAACACACAACCCCCAAAAATGGCACCTTAACAGTCACTCTCAAAGACTTCTTTTGCTGAAGCATGATCCTGTCACATCCTACCTCTCGGGAGGGGGGGGGCAGTCCATAAAGCACTTTTCCAGAGGGGTTCTGCCCTAGACCTGCAGGTTCAGCAGGAGATTCTACAGACTTGGCTGGCTTTCCCACAGTTTATTGTTAGTAGCTCATGACCTTTTGCCTTTCAATCACATTTCTGTGTCCACTGAAATAGTTTGCTCTGGAACTTTGGGTCTTCACTTTGGAAAGCCTGAGTGTACCATGCACCTTTGGTTAAATAAAATTGTTATGCTTTTCTCTTGCTAGTTTTTATTGGCAGGGGTGTGAGCCATAGTCTTATTGTGAGTAAGGAGAAGATGCCACTTCCTCCTTTCCTACAATTCTGTCTCTTGGCATACTCAAAGACGATTTTGTTTTTTTTCTACTATAGCTGCAGCAGATGAACAAACATTTATTTGCTGAAAACAAAACAACTTGTAGTTGGACTTTCTTGTCGGACTTTCTTGGACTACCAACCCCCAAATAATGACATGGAGACTTATTATTAATTATGGAAGCTTGGCTTTTAGCTTAGGTTTATTTCCAACTAGCTCTTATAACTTCAATTAACTTGTTTCTATTAATCTACGTTCTGCCACGTGACTTGATTACCTCTCCACTGTACCGTATGTCCGCAGTGTCTTGCTGGCATCTCTCTCACACCTGGATTCATCCCGAGTTCCCCTCTCTCCCCAGAAGTCCTGCCTATTCTCTCCTGCCTAGCTATTGGCCATTCAGTTCTTTATTAAACCAATCACAGTGACATACCTTCACACAGTGTAAACAAATATTCTGCAACAACAACTTTATCATCTTACAGTTCTGCAGGATGTCAGAGGTCTCACTGGGTCAGAGCCATGGTATCTGTGGTGCTGTGTTCCTTCAAGATGCTCTAAGACAAAAATTTCTCCCTAGCCTTTTCCAGATCTTAGAGTACACCTACATACTTTGACTTTCAACCCTCTTGTCGCCCTAATGAGCAATAGCATCACTTACTTCAATCTCTGTTGTCACATCTTCTTCTCTGACCATGTCCCCATTGCTTTCTTTTAAAGACTTCTGGGTCTACACTGCATGTGTAGGTAGTGCAGGGCAACATCTCCATCTCAAATCTCAATTTAATTATATCTGCTAAGTCCCTTTGGGAATTATTCTACCTACCACAAACTTCATGTTTTTTCTACCTTTAAAAAATGGTACCACTTTGCCAACTTTTTGTCTTTCTTATCACTGGATCTGTCTTTTTTCCAGGACAGACAAGGTTTGCTTTGTGTTGTTTACAAAAAGTAGTCCAAACTATCTCTATCTCTTAACCTGCCATTTACTTATCTCCCCCCTATAATTTGTGTCTGTCCTCTTCATGGCACAAACTGCCATGCCAAAGTTTAATATTCCCTTCAAATTGCCAATCTCAGATGACATTTACCAGTCAGTTCCTACTCTTCTTGCTAGCATCCTCTGACCTTTTTGAACATTTCCTTCTTTATGAAACTTTCTTCCTTTGATGCCAAGATAATATTTCTTTCTCCCCCTCCCCCTTTAGCCATTGCGCCCTTTTGACCTCTCTGACTACTACTCCGTGAGCATCTTTCATCTACCTATGTGTCTTAGTTACATTTCTATTGCTGTGATACAATAGCACGACCAAAAAAAGTTTTTAAAAAAATCATTTAATTTGAGGCTCATTGTTCCAGAGGGTAACAGTTCCAGCATCAGAGTAGGAACCATGGTGGCAGGGAGGCAGGCAGGCGGGCATGGTGTTGGAGCCGTAGGTGAGAGCTTAACATATTGATCTATAAGCACAAGGCACTGAGATAGAGAGTGAACTGGGAATGATGTGGTATTTTGAAACCTCAAAGCTCACCCCCCCAGTGACACACCTCCTCCAACAAGGCCACACCTCCTAATCCTCCCCAAACAGTTCCACCGACTGGGGATCAAGTATTCAAGCATTATAGAAACTACCACACAAATTGCCCATTAATGTTTTATAGGGACTTGTTAGGCAAGATAGCTTGGAATCATGCTAAAAATGATGAGTATCAGCAGATCTAGTGAATCAAAATTTATTTTTTTAACAGGTTCTCCAGGTGCTTTGTGTGTTAGTTTTCTTGTTGCTAGGACAGAGTACATGACAGAGGCCACTTACAAGGAGAGAGATTTGTTTCAGCCCACAGTTTTAGACCATGGTCTATATTTCACAGTGGAGAAAGCATGACTGTTGCACAGTACTTGGTAGTAATAGATTTTTGCATATTTTGTTCATATTTCGCTGTGTCGGAAAGCAGAAAGCTTGGACAGGCAACGGAAGCTCATATAAATGTCATGTGATGTAATGGTCAAAGCCCATCGCCAGAGTTGTACATCCAGGCAGATCACAGATACCAAAGGTTTTATAACCTCCCAAGTCAGGGTTATCATGTAGTACCCAAGTATTTAAGCACTTTATGGGGGGAACATTTAAAATTCAAAACATGGCAATCTGTGTACACGCTAAGGCTTAAGAAGTGCCAATATAGACTGTTTTACCAACTTATTGCCTAAAAGCTGTGATCTACTACTCCATCTATAGCCATAAGTCCCAAATTTATGTCTTCAGTCTGTGTCCCTTTTCGAGGTTTGACTGAAGAATGGAACTATCACTAGGTAGGTTGCCATATAGCTGACTGGTAGAAGAATGACTTAGTCTGCACAGTGTCCTGGATTCAACTCCCAGCACAATGAAGCAAAAGAAAGAAAAAGAAGAGGAGAGAGGTAGCTGGAGAGAGATCTCAGTTAATAAAGTAACTTCTATATAAGCAAGAGGACCCTAGCACCTATGTACAAAGCCGGGCATGGTGGAACAATTATAATCCCAGAACCGGGAGAGCAGAAACAGAAGAATCTCTGTGCACCCTGGATAGCCAAGCAAGCCCATTCTGGAGCCCCAGGTCCCAATGAGAGACTCTGTCACAAAAAAATACAAGATGAACTGGTGTAACACCTAAGGTGTAACACCTAAGGTGGACCTTTGACCTCTACATGTACATGTACACATACACATATACCCCCCTCAACATAAATGTAACTGCATACCCATGAAATTACATATACACATACAAAAGAAGGCAAGGAAAAGTAGTTATTAGTTACCCATCTTTCCCAGATGTTCCACAAGCTTTTTTTTTTTTTTTTTTCTTCGAGACAGGGTTTCTCTGTGTAGCTTTGCGCCTTTCCTGGAACTCACTTGGTAGCCCAGGCTGGCCTCGAACTCACAGAGATCCACCTGGCTCTGCCTCCCGAGTGCTGGGATTAAAGGCGTGCGCCACCACCGCCCGGCTCCACAAGCTTTTAAAATTCATCTTATTCAAATGAACTCATTTCTAATTCTATTTTAGTAAATGACAACTCCACTCAAGTACCTGATCCTAAGAGCAGACAAGAGTCAGAGATACACCTGCTCCCACTGTGAGGAGTCGCACAAAAACACGAAGCTAACAGCCATAACATATATTCAGAGGACCTGGTACAGACCCCTTCAGGCCCCGTGCTTGCCACTTCAGTCTCTATGAGCCCGTATGAGCCCTGCTTAGTTGTTATGGTGGCCCATGTTCTTCTGGTATCCTCCATTCCCTCTGACTCCAACAATATTTCCTCCTCCTCTTCTGCAGGATTCCCCATCTCTGAGGAGAGGGACCCAATAGAGGCCTCCAATTTAAACTCTCCCAGCATGATGTCCTGCTGTGGGTCTCTGCAACTGCCCCCATCTGCTGCCAGAGGAAGCCTCTCTAATGTCAACCAGACAAGGCACCAATCTATGAGTATAGTAGAACGTAACATCACATCTTAACTGGCTACCTTCTTTGCAATTATACCAAAGTCCCTTGACCACAGCCACTCCCTAGTGTTTGAAAAGTTTCCAACACACACACACACACACACACACACACACACACCAATACCCTCCTCTAACATATATTCTGAATTGTATGCATCACTGGTAACACACTGCCTTATATTTCTAGCCTGTATAACTTCTGCTCCATAATAAACTCTGTAATATTTTACAGCTGACAAATTCTTCCTAGATCTTTGGAAAATGAGCTGATGCATCATCTCTTTTCTCTTCAGTCACGTCAGTCACTCCTTGCCTGTACAGATACTCTGTAAATAAACACACTTCCTTGGTGATGGCTACAATATTTATCATCCTGATTTAAAACTGTCACTTCAGGACTCCTCCTCTATCAGAAACTTGCAGAAATGGTGGAGGTTTTTTCTTACTCTTTATCCCCATATCCTTATCATTTTGTATAGTAACTAGTACATAATAGACTTTCAATACATGATTTACAAATAAATTAGCCAAACCAATTAACCACTTGATCATACATGCCACCACCCCCAACACAGATCTCGAGTTACAGTAACTTGAAGGTGGAGATCCCTGCATGCACTCAGTCCACACAGCACTTGACCAGCAACTTAAAATGGAAGGGACCCTCTAGCTGACACTCTGAAGGCCAACAAACACCATTGTGTAGTGCTCCTTTCTCTAGTTTTATAGCTATCTCCCAAAAGCAACTGAAATGTAAATTCAGCTATTGTAAAAGGACTATAATTCAAACGCTCTGGTTTGCTTGTAAAATGTTGGATGTGTTGAACGTGGTTGATTTGTGATTACCTATTTTTAGAAAGCAGTTGGTTTCTTGTGCTTAAGCATCACAGTCCCTGGATGCCTTGTCACACTCAGCAGGGATGTGCTGCTGCCTGAATAAATAAGGGGGCCCAACGCTCCAGCTATGACCCTGGAACAAGGGTATGTAGTTCATCTAAAACCACCCACTGCCTCTGCTGAGACTCATTGAGAAAGGTGTTCTTCTTCCACTGCTAGGCAAGGCAGAGCTTAGTTTCCATAGGGGGCTTGAGGCTACCATGGCAACTTCCAACCTTTTTCCCATTATCCATGTGTGCTATTCTTGTTTCCCCTCCTTTTTCTTCTCTGCTGGGTCTAGTATGGATACAGGTTTTACTAAAGGATAACTATAGTTGTCCATACCTGGTTAGCCTATCTAAAACCCACCCATAGAGACCCCAAATACCTGGATTCTAGCTCTAGCTTTGAACTATGATGTTAATATGGTCTTAGCCAGATTTCTTCTATTCTCTTAGAAGTAGCAGTAGGGGAGAATTTAGGTTAACATGGAGAGAAGCTAATAGGACAAATACTACCAATAGAATATATTTATAAATTTGCATAATGCATTTAAATTCAGAATTGGTAGAGTAGTAGAAAGCCTTGGAACTGGACTTCACAACCATGTTTCACATCAAAGCCACAGAAAAGGCTATTTAGAAACACAGGTGCCATTTTCTAGACCAGTGATTTTCAGCCTGTGGGTCACAACCCCTTTGGCAAACCTCTGTCTCCAAACCTATTTACATTACAATCCATAACAGTAGCAAAATTGCTATTATGAAGTAGCCATGAAGATAATTTTTTGGTTGGGGGTTACCATGTGAGGAACTGTATTAAAGGGTCGCAGCATTAGGAAGGCTGAGAACCACTGGCCTAGACTGTACTAGAGTCAAATAGGTATAAACCCTGTAAGGTCAACACTAAGAAAAACAACACAAAAATAAAATGCCTAGAATGGCATTCTAGGAGTGATTAAACCAAGCCAAGGGGCAGCAAAAGGCTGGTAGGAAAAACTAAAGTATGGTATCACAAGAGAGACAAAAAGGGTTACTCCATTAGTATGGCAAAAACAAGGACTAAGAATCCAGAAAGAAAAACATGAAGGTGGATGAGACTCCTAAGCCAGGTAAGAATATTAATATTGATGTTTTACATCTTCACACTTCAGTCCTCTCAGTAATTCTTTAATTTTTAATTGAACTCCATCATTTAATGTTGGTTGTTTTTTTTTTTTTTAATTTTTGAGATAGGGTCTCATTACACAGCCTTGGCTGGTCTGGAATTCACTCTGTAGACCAGGCTGGCCACAAACTCACAGAGATCATCATGCTTCTGCCTCCAGGGTGTGGGATTAAAGGCATGCACCACCACACCTAGCTTTCATTTAGTATTTTTTATTAATTTTTCATATGTGTATGGTTAATGTTTAAAGGCCTAGTTCTTCCTTGAAAATAGGAGGGCGTGGATGCACACACACACACACACACACACACACACACACACACACTCTTCAAGGAGGTATCTATGATTCAGTGTTAATGAAGCTGTACATGAGAGTGTGTCCAAGACTACAGAGTGAAAGGCCTGTTCTCTACCTTTGGGCAGACAGGAATGAGATGCTTTTGTCTGTTCTTCTCAAGCCAGTACATTCAGTTTTGGGAGGTAGTAATGAGATGTAGGTTGCTGGTTTGGATACCTGAAGTCAACTCATCTACTGAGTGTATTGGCAGCAACTACAAGTATAAAACTATTGAACATTTTATAGCAGATAGTATATAATCCTTTTTACAATTTTAAACCCATTCAGTCATTCAATAGCTTTTTATTGGGCAAGGAATTTATAGTGATGGTATGTCCTAATGATATATTGGTTTACAACCATGTTTTAAAAAGATATACGATAAATATAAACATGTGTACTTATAGATATCAGTTTATGACTAATTATAACTTACAGGAGATAAAAATATGTCATGTGTTGTTAAAAATGCAAGGGTTTATTTTATAGAGGCTGGCAGAAACCTAAGACTCTGTCAGAGAGACAAAGAGTTATTACCCACAGAACAGCAGGTAGCACAAGATTCATGTCCATGACAGCTCTCTGTGTTTTCTAAGATTTCTAGAATGAAGTGGGTAGGCATAGAGAAATGCTGTGGGGTGGACACATTGGGTTTTTTCCCACCTTTGGAACACTGAACTTTGGAACACTACTACTTTCTGTAGTAGGCTAAAAGCAAACTTGACCAATCTTTGCCCCAGAGGAAGACATCATCACTGTTCTATTGGACAATAAGAAACTCACCCTTTGCTCTAGAGGCAGGCACTGCTTCTGTTTTCCAAGGCTGTTGACTACAAGTATTCTTGAAAGGAAGACTAGAGAGCAAAAAGCTCTCAAGTTCTATGCTTTCAGGATGTTCCAAAACACAAAGGATTTGTGGAAAACTGCCTTTTGGTGGTTGAATAGCATAGGTTACTAGTAATTGGGTGAATAAAAAGAAGAAAGATTAAAAAGAAAAGTAAGAAAAGAAAAAAGAGTTTAAAAAAAAAAAGAACAGATATTCCCCTCCAAATAAATAAAAGCTAAGCTAAGCTAGGATAAACCCTCTCAGTATAATTAAGCAAGAGCAGGGGCTAGCATAAAGCAGGTAGAAAGGTTGACCTCTGCTTAACTCACAGAGAAGGAATAGTTCAAGGGCTTTGAGTAAGAACTAAAGAATTAAAGATGTTTCTCAGAGAACACAGAGGTCACATGCAAGAGCATCTTCAGGTTGCAAGGGCAGGGGTGGTCTTTAAAAGGACCTTGCTCCTTATAAATTATAAGGAGCTAATCTGCTGGGGGTGCAATTAGGATAAAGAAGAAAGAAGAAGCCAGGCTTATCCCTGTGGTTGTGAGGAGTATACATGAAAAATACTGCACTTGTGAGGTGTCAAATTGTTGAAAATGCGGGTGGTGGGTGTTCACCATTGTCCTGGCTCTTTGCAGAGGTCTCAGGCTAGTTCCTGTCAGTCTCAACCTGGATGCAAACTTTTCCTCCTCTACATCATCACAGACCTGTTTCAGGGACTCCTGAGTGTCCTAGGGTTTTGAAAGAAGGGAAAGGACTATTATATCTGAGTAAATAGAGTTGTAACAACTGATACCCTGAGAGGTTGACCCAATGAGGTTTACCTCTCATTCACAAAATCTACTCTAGCCTTCTTGACTGAGTGGTGTTCTATCAGCTTTGCTTCTTTTACAAACAAACTAGACTCTTAGTGGCACCAGACAACACAACAGAGTGATGGCTGCAGACGCTCTGTCTCTGCTTGCTTCCACTTGGCTCTGCTCCATATGTCTTTTTAATTCCTGGGTAGAATAGTGACAAAAATCTCTGTGCGAATTGTACCCTGTTCACGGCAAGAAAAACTAACAAAAATAATTGACAGAATCTTTCAAATGCTTCCCAATATTTCTAAAAGGTGGTAGAATGTGTTTGCATTCCATTAGCTCGTGTACAACACACAGTTAAGTTCAACATCAACATTAATGAATAAACAAACAAGTTAATAAATAAGTATAAATAAAAGCCAAAAGATTTACAGGGAAAAGAATGTACTTGCCAGTAATGATGTAATTTAAGGTGAGTAGTATGGGGTTTTTTTTTTTTTTTTTTTTTTTTGGTAAATTTTTATCTTAAACTGTCAATAAGGGGTCCCTTCAATCTTGGTGGAACCAGTATGTAGCATTCCTCTGAATGGAGAGAAGTTGATGGAAAATCTGCTAGAAACAGGAGACCAGTGTGTGTGCATGAGGAATGGAAGTGTCCTCATGGAAAGTCAAGTTTAAATAACAGCTGTCAAAGGAAGGGGGAGGAGCAAGTTAAAAACGTGACTTAGCAATTGCCTATGATGTCTAACATGGCCCAGAAGACGTGTCATTCAGAAAAATCAGGATATCCCTGAAAATCAGAAGTTGCGGAAGCTCCCGAAATTTCTTTCTCTGACTCTAATAGTTCACCAGTTATCTCAGGCAGAGATGAGTATACAGAATTCCTTTCTTTCTACCAGCCACTGGCCATCTTATAGCTGACTGTGTTCCTGGGGCTCAGCACTCAGCTGTATGCACAAGTTCACCTATTTCTTTTGCTCAGCATGCCTAAGCAGTCTTATCCTTAAATGGATTGCTGCATAACCAGGGTTACCACACAGGCAGCAGAAATGTGAGAAAATGCGGAAGGCAGAAGATCATCTGCAACTATAGTTGCAATCATCTTTGTTGAAGAGAGGGTCTCTCTTTTATCCTTGGGTAGAGGCAACAGAAAAGGTAGATTGACAGCAAGCGACAGCCGGAACATACCTGGGAGACCATTAGTCTTGTAGAGGTGGCTCTTGCCTTAGACTGGGGTACAGTGTCCTAGTTCATTACCAGGTAAATGAGAGGGCTGTGTTGCTAAACATTCACATCTAGAGTGGGACTTGATGACGCAGCCCTGTCATCCTGACACAGGGAGGCTGATACAAGGCAATCACAATTCAATGTTTACTAAGGCTACAGAAGGAGTAAAAGTCCAGCCTGAATAAGAAAGACTTCATCTCAAAAGAAAAAGGAAAAGGGGCTGGGTATGTAGCTCATGGGTAGGGCACTGGCTTAGCATATATAACGCCCTCAGTTCAATTCCTAGTACCACCAAAACAAACAAACAGACCGACAAACAGAAGAACAACAGCCAAACCACTGAAAATCAAATAAACAATAAAATATGAGTAAATTCTTCCCAGGAATGACTAATTTATTTCTTCTCTAGCCCTTATCCAGTGTTCAATTCCCAGTTTATACTCTAGATGTTCAGAGATGCATTACTTGTCTGTGTATTAATACCTTATTCCAACATCCCAGCTTTAGACCGAGAGTTCCAAGCTGTTTAAATTGCCACATTATTCTAATTAATTCCAAGTATTTTCAAGAACAAAAATGAGGGCTGCATGAACTTGGACCTTGGAAATTTAATTAAAATTACAGGTATGTATCATTGGGGAAAAGGTGTCATAATGACTAAACACATTGTTCATTGTGTTCCTTCAATTCTTTTACCTATTCTCAGAAAAAAAAAAAAAAAACCTTTGTTGATCCCTTAGCTATTTAAATGTCATTACTATTCTAACCACAAGTGTGTTTTTGACATTCTGAATGAATAGATTGGCTGCATGCCCCCGAATGGAAGGGGCAATGTCAGGAAGATGCTCCAAGAATGACAGAGAGCATTCAAGAACATGGTACATAGAATCATCTGAGTCATATTTATGAAAGGGTTGGAAGCAGTAGCTATATCTCTGCTGTAAACTCCAAAATCCCAGTGGCTTTATATAAAGCTATAAAGCTCAAACAGCTTGAGGAGGAGAAGTAGGACCCCATATGTTGGTTCCTATGAGGACCCAGACATTCCCTTGGGGAACCTTCCTGCTATAGAATTAGATCTCTGTCTACTCATTCTGTGCATAAAGAAAAGAATGCCACTGAATCCTGAAGACCGTATCCGTCCCTTCTGCCCACTATCACACTGGTTGCAAGTCATCACACCCTCTCCCCAAGCACAGGGGCAACTGTAACGCTAACCAAATGCTGGAGAAAGAACAGGACAGGAATTTAATGAACAAATCACTTCTTATAACTGGCTAGTCCTCAAATTAAAATTGTAACTTTAGGGGCTGATATGATGGCTCCGAGTTGGAATGCTTGCTGTTCAAGCTGGAGGATCTGAGTTCGAATCCCCAGCACTCATTGCAAACGCTGGGCATGAGTGAGTATACCACAGCATGGGGGATGGAGACCAGCAGATCTTCAGTGGTCTCTGGCCTGCCAACCTGGCTCTATCTGGGAGTTCCCAGGTCAGTGAGAGACCCTGTGTGAAAGCAATAAGATGACTGCAACACACAGCACACTACAACACACACACACACACACAACACACACACACACACACACACACACACACAGCACACTACAATACACACACATACACACACACACACACACACACACACACACACACGGCACACAACACCGTGCACACACAAAGTAATTGAAAGGCATCTTGCTTTGACATTTCAAGGCTCACAAATTGTTGCCTAGCACCTTCTTTTTCTCCCTTTTCCTAAGCAATGCTGCTGCTCAAGAATATTCTGCAGCACTTGGAGATTCTGAGGTCAGGCTCCTGGCATTTTCCATGCCCTCCTGCCAGACAAAGTTAGGGGATTTGGTGCTTTCTGGGAGGTATTGCTTGGAGTGGTGGGAAGCAGGTAACTTACTGCAAGGTTGGGATACAGAACTCAGTTTTACACTGCCTGCCTTCCCAGTTTCCTCTACACTTGTAGTATTCAGACCTAACATCTTCCTGTTTTCTTAATCTACAGTTTAAGCTTATTTTAAACACCAGTGCCCACCCTCAGGGTTTCCTGACATATCCTGTGGGGAAGACTGTTTGCTAACTTGAGAATATAAAATAGCCTTAAAAATAGTATTACTGCCCCACCCATACATTTCAAAAGAATAGGTATAGGGATATTCTTGTGTGAGATAAAAATGGTGTCTATCCCCTGCCCGCAGCTTCCCCTTCAGTTTTAATTACTTCCTTCCTCCCACTGTTTTTCAGACTATCAGAATTCTATCAGTCCCAAGCATATGGGGAAGTGGGCACCACCGGATGGCTATTGTCAGTCAGGAAATAGCTACCATTCAAACACTGTTTGCTAATGATCATATTTGATGTGATAAAATGGATGTGAATATTAAGTTTGAACCATCTCGGCACCATCTCAGATTTTAAACGCAGGCATAGAAACTGACAGCTTTGCCTAAACCTCCTTCTTTCTATTTTCTGTGATTCTGACATATTCACATTCCACTAAATAAGAGTGAACACCATCCTCCGCCCACTCACCAGGCGTCGTTCACTTTATATATAGCTATAGATATTCGATGCAAAACAAAGAAAAAACTATTCATCTGAGGTAGAATTCGTGGCAGGCTGTTGAGGAGACAGGGGGCAAAATTTCTATATTTAATTATCAGCCCCGGTCTTGCTCTACAAAATTCTCTTGGTAAAGAAATTGTATTTGTTATGTTTGGGGATCCTACTTGTTTATTCAGTAATTTATTCATTCCATGTTTAATGGATGCTTCGTGGACACTTCAGACTATAGATAGATACCTAGGAGAATGGCCTGGTTCTTGTACAAGGGATTCAAATGGCTGAATGCTATTAAGTGTTCTGTCTGGGGATGCAGGACAGGATTTGTATAGATTTTTCAGAAATTTTAATTCAGATAGTGGACTTTGCTTTGTACTCTGTGCTTTCCATGGTCTGTGCACGTTTGGGAAACCACAGATTTGTTGGAAGCTGAAACCATAGACATTCTCAAGGTTTCAGTTTTAGGGAACTTTTTATGCCTTGCATAGGTTTTTGGTCTGCATATCTGAAGACTGTGGGTTGAGAATCAGAGCATCTGGTCTCAGAACTGCTTTTCTACTCAGCACTATGGTGAGGGACACAAAAGGAATGCACCCATTCAGAGATATGCCAGTGCTTGGAAACTTATCATCTTCCTCTTCTGATCCTTCACACAATGTGACAGTTCCAGATCCAAACAGTCGGGGTCGTCAAATCTCTGTGTTCTCCCCCTGAACGATTTATGCATTCTGTATTTCAGTAAAACTCAGAAAATGTTACTCTTAGTTTAAATTTCCATACTCTATTTTTTTTTTTACTTCACTTCATTTTCTTTTTCAAAAAATTACTTGTCTTAATTTTTAATTGGATTTTTACTTCCTTATTTTGTGGGGGAATGGGTATGCCATGACATATGTATAGAGGTCAGAAGATGACTTGTGGGCATTGGCTGTCTCTCTCCATCATGTGGGTTCTGAGGATCAAAGTTGGGTTGTCAAGCATCATGGCAAGTGCCTTTACCTGCTGAGCCATCTTACCAACTCTCATTTCATTGTCTTATTGGCTTATCAATAACCGAGGCACAGACTCTGAAAATAAATAGAACGTCATATAGTGTTCTATTTGAATTCCCTGTAGGTATCGAAGGATTGACCGTGAAGAAGGAAAACATAGAAGGCCTCCAGTTGGTACACTCTTCTCAGAGTAGGCATATCATTTTAAACAAGTCATACTTGTTTCCAATTCACAAAGGGACTCCATACTTGCTTTTGATTTTGGCTATCACTAACTCGATGACTTTCATAACTGACCACTAGCCATTTTCATTTTGAGCAATTCTAGTCCAGTCAGGCCTGGGGTATAAGGTCTGTGACCCAAACTACTTGAGAGGCAGAGCCTAGAGGATATCATGTCCAAGGCTAGCCTTTTCTACAGTGTGAGATAAAGGCCAGCCTGGACAATTTAGGGAAATCTTTTGTCAAAATAAAAGTAAAAAGGAAACCTGGGGATATAGTTCAGTGGTAGAGCATTTGTCTATCATGTACAAAGTCTTGGGTTCAATCACTAATATCATACACCACACTCACACATACACACACACACACACACACACACACACACACACACACACACACGAGAGGCAGGGGGACAAAAGAAGATAATCTGGCCTAAGATTTACCTATTTCTGTCTGGTCTAGGGAAATTTACCTCCAGGATACATATTATCCATAAACAATGTTCAAACAATGATCACTGGTAGTCCAATACCTGATAACAAAATGCATTTCCTGGTGCCAGCCCTGTCCCTTCTGCTGAGAGGCCTCAGTATAATGCTGAGAAAATTTTAAACTTGAAAGACTTCCCCTGAAGTTGTCCAGGAAAGACTCACGGGACACTGGACCTTTCTTAGCACTGTCTCATTACGACTGTTCTTGACTATGCCAGTGATAATAGGCTAGGCCCATTCTATCTTCGTGGGACATCGGGCTCCACTGACATCAGCAGCTATCATAGCAGTTGACTTCCAGAAACCTCATAAATCTGTGTTTGAAGTTTTCTGCTATTGTGATAATCTTCTTTCACACTAGTTCCCATGGTAGAGTGGGTGGGTAATTTTGTTTTTCAGGATACAGTTACATTTCCTTCTTTTTTCCCCTACCCTGGCTGACATTCATCAGAGTCAAGGAAAGTGTTCCATTTTTAGCAGAGTTGAGGATGGAAAATTCAGTGAGAAACCCAGCCCACATCGGCACCACGTGGCTGTCAGCAACCACTTCTTCTTAACGCTTCCCTGGAAGGGATTCTCTGAATTGGTTCTCCAGCACTGGGATATATGCAGCTGCCTTCCCAATAACCTCACAGACATGGAGGCAGGTCACCCGCCCACAGCTCCGTTTCCTTCTTATGCAAAGACTTGTGCGGCAAATTGTAGTCATCGATGATGAAGTCTGATGCCAGCCAGGGTGGGGATTCTGATAACCCCAACCTCTGCAGCTGGACACCTGAGGGCTCTGTCACATATCATTTGCCTCCCGCACTTCCCAGCCTCATGAGCCTAGTGTCTTCTATGGTTGCAGTGACTCACTCTAGTCAAGGCTTATCTGCTTTACCAGCACTAGAAAAAGAGTTTCCCTCCAAACCTCAGTTCCCCACAATCATATCCCTCAGATACAGAAGGGATTTTTTTTATTTTTGGTAAGAGCAACAGTAAGAGGCACTTTTAACTGAAAATAGAACCCATCTCCCCAACTATATTTACTATGTTACCCAGTGTTGAGGCCTATGCCTTTAGAAATGAGGCCATACTATTGTGAGAAAGCCAGATGAAGGGGCTAAGTTTTGTTTCATGGCCCTCTTAAGGAAACCAGTTAGGGTCAACTAGGGAACTTTATAAAGATCACATCAGCATCACTACACTGATGATATACTAACCACGAGAAACACACTCATTGTGAGTTCTAATACAGATATTATGGTGCCAGCTGTTTTCTACTCTGAATCACAGATTGCAGCTTACCATACGACTCCAAGTGTGTGAGAATGGCTTCTTTCCATTCTTCTAAACTGCACTGTTGGCCATAGAGTCCCATATAGAATCAAGAGTGATACAGAAGGAAGTGCTCGGTGATAGTTCATATACGCCACATATGGGCCATGGCCAAAGTTACAGCCAGACCCACGTATTTACATTGCCATCAATATTGCCTGTGTTTAATTAGAATATTCATCATTTTCTTCTCCCATTCAGAGTCCTCATAGCTATCCTCAAGCCAACCTCCTTGCAAATTCTCTAGTTGGTCTCCAGGGACTGATTTTGGAGCCATGGCTGCTTTGGAAGACTGTGGAATGAAAAGCACTCAATGCAGATGGAAAGGGAAGCCTACTCTTAATGACTAGCCAGGGACTCAGGCCCCAAGATATGAGTAACCCAAAAATTGCTCTAGCAGAAAGAGTGGCTATCTAGAAATAATTCTGATTTTAAAAAGTTTCCAAGAAATTTTCACATTGTCTTTTATAGCAATCTAGCTCTTTTATATTTTGTATCAGTATTTATTCTTATTTTTGACAAACACTTCCCCAATACCGCTATATGGGAGATATGAATCTAGGCCAGTTCTCCAACTATCACCTGCATGAGAACTGTCCAGAGTGAGTCATCTAATGCATCACCAGCATCCGACCATCAGATCTCTGATTCAGCACATCCACACATCTGGAGAAGGACCTAAGAATCTGTGCTCCTGATGAGTTCCAAGTGACCGTCATGCTGGCCTGGGATATACCTTTAGAGCCATAATTCTTCTTACTAGAAATGAAAGTGATACATTTGGATTTGTGATCTCTTGAAACTTGATGTCTTTTTATTGTTTTTTGGTAACCGTAAACTCCATGGCTTCAAATTGAAGTTACAGAGTCCACTCAGTGTGTGGCAATGTAGCTTGATTTTTTTTTTCCCCAGGGCAGGATGGGCTGTAACTGCAGAATAGTTAATATAACTGGTCTCACTCTTTCCTCACATCGGGCCACATCACTCCTCATAACTGGATGCAGAAACCTCTCTAGTGTGTGAAGTGAAAGCAGGGATGATGTGAAGAGTGATTCTGGAACACAGTCTTAGAAGGTACTCAATAGTCATTTGCTAATTACTGCAACAATCCAATAATAAAGGAAGACAATATAGAGGTGAGGAAAAAAAAAGAGCTCAATTTCAGAAATTGCTCAGAACTTCCAGATAGAAAAGTCCTGTGAGTCGGTTGTATCTAAACAAATAAGGAGTTAGGGCAAGTTTGAGGGTGTAGACACAACTTATCCAGAGCAGTTACTGAAAAGAATGCACTAGAGGAGACATCCACAGTTAGGAAGCCAAGTCCATATGCTGTGGCACACCAATAGTAAATAAGAAGGCAAATAAATAAACCACAGGGAAGTCTGAAAAGGAACATTCAAGAGGAAGAAGCAGAGGAGAACAATGTTTCAGAAGACACGGGAGAAGACCATTTGACAGGAAAATAGACATTGTACCCATTGCTATACACAAACCCAATAAGAGGAAATTTGGGGAAAAAAAATAATAAATTTGGAAGTTATGTCATCATAAAACTTTATTGGCTCCTGACAGGGTCATTTAATTTCAGTGAAACAAAGAGAAAGTACTCAGGCAAGGAAGGAGGTGAGTACACACTGTTCCTTGAGTAGTTCAGCTGTGAGGTGAAGGGCCCAGAAGTAACAGCAGAGAGGATGATTTCTCCATGTGAGGCTTAAGCATGCTTCTAAATAAGATGAAAAATCATCCAGGTAAACAACACATGTGAAAACACAGAGGGAGGAGAGGGAGGAAGAGGGAGGGAGGAGAGAGAAGAAGAGAATACATTCTTTCTGACAAAAAGTTATGGCTGCTCTTTGGGTCTACAAGGAGCAGAAAGGCTGAGAGCACAAATCGATCTATTTGCAGAAAGATAGCGTCGATCGTTTAGAGTCCTTGTTCATGAAATAGAAGACAAACACACTTGCTAAGATGGAAAAGAGCCCCAACAAGTAGGATGTAGAAAGAGAGGAGGTTTGAGTGAATCTGTATGCCATGGAAGAATCAACCAAAAGCATGCGAAAAAACAGTGTTAGGGTAATGCTGCCTTCCTGTATAGTACTGGGTATGAAACACCATACACTGGTTAATGACACCATTTTTCTCAACCATGTTCAACAATCTGAGGAATAGGGAAAAAAAGGATGAGTTAATGGATGGCTATATTTTCAGAAAAACAACAGGATTAAAATCTCCAGGATGCTGCAAAGAGTATGGACTGTACAGTCTAGGATATTTATGAAAATGAAGAAAGCTGTGGATGGACTGAGAAAACAATTTTGAGAGAAGAGTAAGAGTCTAAGATTTTAAGAGATAAGGATAATGTTCAGTAGCTGATATATTATTTTACACTTACATAATATTATGATCTAAGTATTGTTTAATATTGATTTATTAAATCTATATCATGATCTCATTGACGATTATTATCATTATTATAGTTACAGCCCAATTGGCAGTTTCCCCAAATTGCAGGTAAATCAGAGTTACAGCAACAATTTAAATCTGATGCACAGAGAAATGCAACTGCCTGTAGTCACAGGATATTAAGTGAAAAAACTGGGAAATAAACTCAGGCTATTTGGCTACACAGTTGCAATCAATACTGTATCCTGCTTCCTCTTGATGTTTTCAATTTCAGAGCTGCTCTAGGCTGATAGCCTTCAAACTTGGCTACAGTTTAGATTTAGCCAGCCCAGGCCAGAAAAAACAAAATCCCTGGAAGGGAGATACAGAGGTCAGTGTTTTTTGAAGCTCTCATGATGATTGCAATGTGCAGGCAAGTTTGATAACTACTGATCTAAGCTAACTGGAGAAGGAGCGCAGGTCATTCTGATCATATCGATGGGTAAATCAAAGTAGACAACATGAGTCAAAACAGTACAAGAAAATGCTGTTGCTGTGGTGGGAGATCTGGTTGAATTCAAAACATCTAAAGATAATTAATCGGTGTAGACTCAAGAATGGGAAGCGTGTTTACTGTTCTTGTTGATGTGACAAAATATCGGAGGGAAGGGAGGGGGCAGAGAGGGAGGGAGGGAGGGAAGGAGGGAAGGAAGGAAGGAAGGAAGGAAGGAAGGAAGGAAGGAAGGAAGGAAGGAAGAAAGGAAGGAATTTGGCTCCTGGTGGGGACGACAGTAGCTCTACCCATGGCAGCAGTGTGAAGCAGCCGGTCACATTGCGTACACAGTCAGGAAGGAGGGAGAGATGAATTCTGGGGCTATGCTTTTCCTTTTTATCAGTCAGGGACCCAGGCCCACCGAACGGTGCTACTCACGTTCAAGTTGGTTTTCCTACTCCTTGCTTAAACCTCTCTGGAAACACTCTTACAAGTGCTCATATAAAACATTGCTAAGTGGTTCTAAATCCTGTCTAGTTGACAAGATGAATCATCACAGAGAGTAAGGCAAAAGTCCAGATGGCAAGCATCCTAGAGAATAATAATAATAATTAATGTCTGATTTCTAACCCCTGCCCCAGCGTATAGGAGAATCACTTATTGGCAGACTAAAAAGCTGCATTTAAAAATGAATGGCCAGGCTCTTTTTGTCTCACATTCTAGAGTAAAAGCTTCCTCATCTATCCTTATGCTTTCTCTACTTGTACAACCCAAACTGAAGCTTGTCAATCAAAACCCACTATCAACAGCTCAAATCCCAAGGGGAGGGACCCTAAATATCTGTATGAAAAACCAAGAGCAGGTAACAAAACATGCATGAATAAAATATCCAACTATAGATTGCCAATTAATTTGTCTGATTATAACAAAAATGTTATCTATTATAGAACATATTATTTTATATGCCATTTGAGAAGAATGCATTTCAATTATGGTGTGAAATACTATTAATTCAAAGGCACACCTTGATTCTAAAGGTATTAAATTCTTACTGTCCAGAAGAATGGATATATTAGAGTTGATGAGATTTAGAATTTGAGAAAAAGAAAAAGAAAAAACAGGTATACTAAACTACCAAAATAGAAGGAGCAGAAGAATGATTTAAAATCTGAAATGTTTTTAATGTGTTCTGAGAGATCCATAAAGTTACTAATTGTAAAAGACAAAAACATTGCTATTTCAATCAGACTACAAGAAAGAGTTTTGAGAAATTTAAAATATAATTGTCTTTTTAAAAAATTTAAGCAAAGGTTTTAGCCATGGTATGTCCAGCAAAGGATGACATGCTGGATGCTCGGTCTCCAGTGTGATGGAATTTTTAGGAGCTGGAGCTTATTGAAAGCTGCTTCAGAGATGTGTCATAGTTCTGAGTGGTGTCTTAGGGTTTCTGTCGCTGTGAAGAGACACCATGATCACAGCAACTCTTACAGAGGAAAAACATTTAACTGAGGATAGCTTACATTTTCAGAGGTTTATTCCATTATCATCATGGTGGGACACGGTGGTGTGCAGACAGACATGGTGCTGGAGCTGAGAACTCTACATTTTTGATCCGCAGGCAACAAGAAGTGAACAGACTTGCCGGGCGGTGGTGGCGCACGCCTTTAATCCCAGCACTCGGGAGGCAGAGCCAGGCAGATCTCTATGAGTTCGAGGCCGGCCTGGGCTACCAAGTGAGTTCCAGGAAAGGCGCAAAGCTACACAGAGAAACCCTGTCTCGAAAAACCAAAAAAAAAAAAAAAAAAAAAAAAAAAAGAAGTGAACAGACTCACTGGAAGTGGCTTGAGCACATATGAGACTTCAAAGCCTGCCTCTACAGTGACATACTTCCTCCAACAAGACCACACCTACTTCAACAAGGGCATACCTCCTAATAATGTCACTCCCTTTGGGGGCCATTTTCTTCCAAACCACAGCAGGTGGATTCATGTGTTTCTCAAGAGACTGTTAGACCTCTCAGGACTGAATTAGTTACAAAAGAGTAAGTTGTTATAAACTCTCCCCTCCATTTCTCACAAACATGTTTATATGCACTCTCATCACGTGATACATGTGCCACAAGGTCCTCACAGAAGCCAAGCAGGTGACAATACATGGTCTTAGACATAAAGACCTGTAAGCACATAAACCTTGTTTATGTATAAATTACCTAGCATTGGGCATTTTCTCATTGCAAAAGATAATAGACTATGAAGTGGGCTATAGTAGAATTGAAACTTTTTTCTTAAGATTTTATAAGACTATATAAAATGGCATAAAATATCACAGGAAAGTTCAAAGAGTTCGCTGGAGATTATGCAACACAGTAAGTGCATATTTTGCAAAAAAGAAATGTGAAAAAGAAGAATAAAATTTAAATCAATGTAACACATCATCTTTAGAACTAAAATGGATCTAAGCCTTCATAGTCAGTGCTGGGGCAATGTGGAGTAAAGTGAATTAAAAAATTCAAATTTCAAAGGTGGAGGGAAAATATTTTTCAAACTTTTGAGAACAAAAGAGAAGAGGGAACTATTAACAAAAGCCATGAACAAAGTGTCATCAACTTCTAATCCATCACCTAAGACATCAAGAGACAATACAAGAAATGCTATAAAGCTTGTACACACGGGTATCTAGGTATGCACCCCTACACTCCATATAAACACATGATACTATACCTAGCCCAAATATCAGCATAATAGGAGAGTAGGGTGTTGGGGGAAGGGAGGCACTATGTTTTTAGGCATGCAAATGCTCCTACTCTTTGACCCACTATTTCTGGAAAAATATAGTATTTCTGGGGAAAACAGTAAAAGCTGAAAGAGAATCCAAGAAAGATCAGTGTAGGGGTTTCTAGAACTGTGGAATTAAACTACTTAAGTGAGAAGGAGAAAATTGCAACAAAGTTACAAAGAAATAAATCCACAAAGTGGGTTAAACAATGTCAAAGCAGGTAGTTAGAGGCCACTGAGAAACAATGTTTTCAAGAAGAAAATGGGCTCCCTTTTACAGGCTATAAATAATTTGGAGATTAAGTGAAACTGTATTATTCTTTCAGCAATATAAAAATCCACAAAATGCCAAAACTTTTAATATATACTATACATGAAGGTACTAAAGAATATTATACATATTTACAAAACAAATATAAATAGAGCATGATTTTGAACATTTCGCTAGAGATGTTCATCAGAAGGTTTTGTTTATGATACAAGGAGAACATTAGCTTCTACATAGGTCCATTCACCATGAATTACATTAAACATTTATAAAATTTGTTTAACTTTGATTTTTTTAAAGATAAACTCCATAAATGAAGTATAGATAGGTAATAAATAATCATTATTTACCTTACATGGTACAGAGTCAAAAATAACCTACAGTAGATATAGGCAGGGAGTTTATTGGTGGTTATTATATATATATTTGAGTATATATCAAACATATATTCAAAAGCATTTAAAGTATCTGTTTAAAATATATTGTTTAAAATTGTAAAAGTAGAATGAAAGAGCTAAAATATTAAAATTAATATAAAACATTAAAAGGAGGAACAGGGTAGCGTTCATGGGCTGAATTCTTTAGTCACTGACTGAGATATAAGAATATTATTGCTATCAATAGAGACCATTAACTAGAAATTTAAAAATAGAAATATCCCAAACCAGGTTGCTCCTTGGGAGCGGAATAGTAGGAAAGGGAAAGTTTTGTTCTTGTTTCATGCCAACATATCACGCTTGGGCTTTTATTACCACTGCTTTTATGATTAAAGAAAAATGACCAGTCAAGGTGATAGCAAAACAAATTTATAAAGCCGGATTTTTTTTTTTTCCCTCATAGACATCTCAGCAGCTCCCCACAGCTGAAAGGTGAGTCTTGCTCACCGAGGCACAGATAATCCATAAACCTCATTACAGCCGGGAACTTCCATGTCCCTCCATCATCACAATAGCTTATTTTATTACCCACAACCACCAAAATAGAATTGATTTTTACTCATTTTTGCCGTGGCCACATGCTGGGCTCTAGTGAGAAGCAAAATGACCAAAGGACACACTGCCACGGGAAGAAAAGAACAATCTCAAGACACCACTGGTTTCTGACTGGAAAATGGTCCCCAAATAATGGGAACTGCTGCAGGGAGCATGTCCGCCACAATTCAGGACTCTGTACAAATGGAAGCAGATTTCTTTATAAACCCAGTAGGAATTTACCACAGTCTACAGTATAATGAAGCCAATTTTCATATCAGTGTTAGGGAAGGCCTATTGTAAAGTTTCACATTGTCTAGTGAGGGTCCAATAGGTCTGGGAACAAAACTCAGATGAGCTGCGGAGGCAGTCTATCGCATGTGGGGCTCGGAAGTATTTTCGTGGTTGAGGTTTAAGTGAGATTAGTAAACAAATTCACAAACAATGTTTTCAGCTGAGTCCTGGGTATTCTCGGATGCAGATCTTTGTATTGAACAAATACCAAATGCCTCTCACACTGTATCTAATTGTTTAGTGATCAGCTGAATGGAGTATTATGGGAAATAACAAGAAATCCTACTGGCTAATAGAAGAGTCAGACAGGGGAAACTTACCTACCCATCTGCTATCTCTGGCACTCATTAATCACACTGGCATTTAGGAAATGGCAGCCAGGTGCCCAGGATGGTAGAAAATGGCAGCTGTAAGAAAGAAAAGGAAAGAAAGGTTTGAGGAGTTTTTTTTTTTTTTTAATCCGCCCTGCCCCCCACTCCTGAGAAGTGTTTTATGGAAAGGAGATGAGGGAAAATACCCCAAAGCTCAGTCACTACCCCCCCCCCCCCGTCAGCAGTATGTATTCAGCAGTATGTATTTTCATGTATCCAGTTCCTCCCTGTATTCCCAGACTGGAGGAAACAAGCACATGGAAATGTTAGAAAAACACTTTTAACCCTATTCTTAGTGATTAACGATTCATAAATTTGGGAGTCTATTCACAAAGCAACCCACTATGACAATGAGTAAACCTGTTTTTTAACAATTAAACAATGGCTATTCACATCTGGTCTTCAGCTTCTTTTACTTGATAAAAATCCCAAATACCAGACTGACTTGATACCACATGCCTGAAAATCTTGTTCCAGTACAGTGTGGGTAAATTCTTCTATAGTCCTTACTGAGATGTGTTCAAGTTAACACTATGTGACAAGTCTATCACTGACGAGAGAACAATATGGGTTGACACTGGGATCATCCCTTTAGTGTCAGAGATTCCTTATCTCATTTGATATTTACAGAGATGAGCTAGATAACATGTTTTTTTACATTTAAAATACTACATGACAGTTATGTATATTTTGAAAGGTAATTTTCCTTTTCACCTTGCGTGCATGTGATGTGTGTAATTGTTATCACATGTGTGCACATGTCTGAGTGGAGGCCAGTGGTTTTTGTCAGATCTTCATCCATCACTGTCCACTTTATTTACTGGGGGCAAGGTCTCTTCCTGGACCCAGAGCTCACCAGGCTAAGCTAATCTATCTGGAGAGTTTGTCTAGGAAACTTCCTATCTCTACCTCCTGAGAGCTGAGAGTGTAAGTAGGCAGCCATACCTGCCCAGATTGTACGTGGGTGCTGGGGATTTAAACTCAGGTCCTCATGCTTGCACAGAAAGTATTTTACTCATTGCGCCAAATCCCTTGCTTGAAACATAATTTTTTAAATCTCTTAAGTACAGAAATGTTGGAAATACTGTTTTGTAAGATTTGTTTATTTTATTTATATGCATGTTTTATCTGCATGTACATTTATTTACACATTGAAAGAGGTCGTCTGATCCCATGAGGCTACAGATGACTGTGAAACACCATGCAGGTGCTGGGAATTGAACTCAGGACCTCTGAAAGAAAAGCCAGTGTTGTTAACTGCTGAGCCATTTTTCTACCTGCCCCTCCAAATTTTGTTTTGTTTTTTTTGTTTTTTGTTTTTTGTTTTTTTTTTTTGAGACAGGGTTTCTCTGTGTAGTAGATCAGGCTGGCCTTGAACCCACAGAGATCTACCTGGCTCTGTCTCTCAAGTGCTGTCATTAAAGGTATGTGCCACCACCACCAGGCAGAAATTCTATTTAAATTGGGTTATAAAACGGTCTCTTAATGATGGAATACAGAATGGGATAGGGCTGTGTGTAGTGGGTAGCCATTCCAGCTTTGATCTGCAAGTTCCAACCCCCATTGAGGCTTCAGTAACTGTCACGTCTACAAGGCAGGGCCAAGAGAGGACCCTGAAGACCCGAGATCCGGATGTGCCACCTCGCTTGGTTCCTGGACCCTGGATGCTGGACGCTGGACGCTGGAGGTAGACTGAGCAGAGTTCTCCAGAGAACACTGCCGGACTGCGCTACGTCTTTCCCAGACCCTGCGACCTACCTATCCCTTCATTTGTAAGTTACGCCACTAAATAAATCTCCTTTTAACTATGTGGAGTGGCCTTAATAATTTCACCAATAGCTGTGACTGGAGCTTTGGCTTGCAAAGCTCAGAGGAGATACTTGGTAGACTAATGTGTAACTGAAATTTGTTTAATTATAGGTTGAACCTTCAGATTCCTTTGCACTGAAGTAAAATAGTCACTCCCTTTGCAATGGAATATAGCATAATAAAGCAACATTATGCAATGTCATAATGCATAAATAATACTAGAGATAATTTTTTAAAAAGATAACTAAGTACAAAGATGGAGTAAAACTGAATGCAAGACCTCAGCTCAATTGTACCTAGCAGGCACAAATCAGTTCAATCCACAACATATCATAAACTGGTCTTGATAATGAGTGCCTGTAATCCCAGAGCTTGAACAGTATAAGCAGAAGGATCAGAAGTCCAGTGCCATCGGAAGTCCAAAGTCACCAGAAGTCCAAGACCATCCTCACCTACATATGATAACTTTGGGTACATGAGACCCTGTCTCTTGTCCCCTCTTGTGATGAATGATGGAAAAGTTGGAGACAGGAAAGAAAGTGCTGTTTGATCTGAATTCATTAGCAGAATAGCTTGAGCTAAAATCCTTGACTATAGGCATCAGTCTCATTCACTCTACCATAGTAACACCACCACCAATACACAGCCTTGTTACCCATCCCTTTTTAAAAAGCCTCCTAATTTTTGTTTTGTTTATTTTCTTAAGTATTTCTTTCATTTTTGAGATTATAATAGAATCACACTATTTTTCACTTCTCTTTCCTCCCTCTAAACCTTTCCAGATACCCTTTCTTGCTCTTTTTCAAGTTCATGGCCTCTTTATTCATTAATTGCTACTGCATGTATAATAGAATGTGTATACACATACATATTCCTAAATATAACTTGATCAGCCTGTATAATATTGCTTGTATGTATGTTTTCAGGGCTGACCATTTGCTATTGGATAACCAGTTGTCACACTCTTCCCCAGGTAAGACTATTTCTCCTATTCTCAGCATTCGTTAGTGGCCCATAGTTCTATAGTTCTTTCTGACCAGTTGAAGTCTCCTGGGCTCTCCGTGTCCACTCTGGCTTGAAGATTTTGTTATCCTCATTCAGGTCATGTTTGGACAACCATGTCGGTGAGACTTTATGAGCGCAGCTTCTGTCATTACTAGGAGACACAGTGTCATAGCAAACTCCCTGATCCTTTGGCTCTTACAGTCTTTCCAACCCCATCTCTGCAATGTTCCTTGGGCCTTAGGTACAGGAGTTGTTTTTTAGATGTATCCCTTGAAACTGGGCTTCACAACTCCGGATTTTTATTGGCTGTAATTTTCTGTGATGTTCCTTGTCTGTTGCAAAGAGAAACTTTCTTGATAAGGCATAAGGACTACATTTACCTGTGGGTATAAGGATGGGTATTTAGAACACAGTTTGGGATTGTGCTGGTTCAGTAAATGTTCGTTGAATGTTCTCCAATATCCATGACTTAACTAACCCTGGGCAGAAGGCTAAGTTTCCAGTACCAGGCATGGTCTTCCTCTTGTTGAGTGAATCTTAAGTCCAATTAGAGACATATTGATTACCACCAAGGTATTCATGTCAATACTATACCTTTAGGGTTATTGCACTATGCTGGTCATTGATGGGATTCATGGGTATCATAGCTTGGTAGGACTGTTAGTTGCCTCCCTCTTTTGAAAGCCGGTATGGCACTTTGCCTAGTCTTCAGGGAGGAGACATTGTCAGTTTCAGCTAAGAGCCCTCTGTGTCTGAAGTGCATGATGTCTTCAGCAATAGGTACTTACCTTCCAACTCTGGGGGTTCTTACCAGTTCTTTACAGTAGCATGCTTCAAAATCTTAGCTCTAACTTGTTAACCTGAAATCCACAAGATTAGAAAGCCTTATTTAGTTGGTCATCTTCACCCCACCCTGCCAAACGATTTCTCCTCTTATTTTTTTTAATGATATATTTTTATTTATTTTTTTATTTTTTATTTTTTATTTTTTTTGGTTTTTCGAGACAGGGTTTCTCTGTGTAGCTTTGCGCCTTTCCTGGGACTCACTTGGTAGCCCAGGCTGGCCTCAAACTCACAGAGATCCGCCTGGCTCTGCCTCCCGAGTGCTGGGATTAAAGGCGTGCGCCACCACCGCCCGGCATGATTTCTCCTCTTATATTAAGCACATTTTTCCAGATGCTTCTGTGCAATATCCAAAGGAAAAGTGTCTTGTATTTCAGAATAGAATGTTCTCAATAACACATAAATTCATAGTTAATGTATTCAAATGTGCATTTCATCACTTAGATTGCCCTATGCTGACATGCTGCCAAGATATCCAAATTAAGAGAGCCAAGATTAATTATCAAAAAGTTGTGATGCAGGTTTGAAAGCACAGGGATGGAACTCACCTCATCATCTATGGGGAATACTAAATAGTTTCCCCCTGCAAAGAATATTTAGATTGTTTGAATGCTTTGGCAGTTTTAACTATACCTCTTAGACTATCATTTGTGGCTGTCTTTTCAAACAGAGTTTGAATTTTTTGGGTAAGTCTCATATACTTACACCTAGCGTCTCCCTCCTAACCTCATTGAATGCAATGCCCTCTTCTTGTACTGCACAAGAATCCTGTATAAGAGCAGTGATCAGCGATCAGTCAACAGTTATGTGTTTGGTGATCCATAAATTTTCTTGCATTTCATCACTTGAGTGATTCTTTGAGCTATTTGTTCACTTATAATGATGTCTGAATATTGAATTTGCAGAACTCCTTAAATGAACATGAGACTCAATTCTGGTGATAGTTTTCCATTTGTATGTCTGTGTGTCATCAGACACTGCACAGAGAATACATGACAGTACTTTGTCTTCTCTGGCACTACTTAAATTATCAAATGTTTGGAAAACACTTTCACAGATGGTGATGAACTCTCAAGTCTATGTGTTTAACTTAATAATTTACAAATTATCGATTCTACAATGCACTATTCTTACTGGAATACATGTAACTCAGACCTAAACCCAAATAACAAATTAGAATTAGCAGTTTTGCTCAACTTAAATATACATTAATAATTCTCAAGTAGTGGGAACTTTTCAAAATAATATGTATGAATGCATTAAAGTCAAATGAATGAGTGTATTGTATTAATAAGGTGATACTATGTCATTGTATCAAATTCATAATGACACAGTACTATTTGGGTATAAAATATCCCATCAAAAGGCTGATGTACTGAATCCTGGGTTCCCAGCTGAGGGGACTATTCAGAGATGACTGGATCAATGGAATAATTTATAGCCATTGAGGAAGTGAGACTTCATTGATGGACGCAGATTATGAGGCTCAGGACTTTGTAAGGCATGTCTTCTTCCAGGTCCCCTCCTCTCTTTCTCTACTTCCCACTTATCCTGAGGGAAGCAGCTTTACTTGACTATGTACTTCAGTCATGATGTTTCTACCTTAATAAAACAGACCCAGAGTAAGGGTGCCAACTACCTATGAACTGCAACATCTAACACTATGGACCAAAACATGACTCTCCTGTTTGAAGTGGTTCTCTCAGGTATTTTGATACAATGATGACTAATAGAACTTATAATTTTTAACTTACAAGTTGTGCTTTAACAAAAAACTTTTTATGAGCATAAGATATTTAAATTAGTAAATGTGCAATCTTACTCTCATAGATGTATTCCATATTTTATTTTGGGTATATGGTAGTAGAAAAAAATCTGAAGGACAAGGTTAAGAAGTGACAGACAATGATTGCTCTCCTGGCCCCAACCCATCCCCACACCAATTGCTTATTCTTTTTCCAGGTTATTTATTGGCCCCATCTAGAAATTTGAAAAGACAATGGAATAGAAAATCTTTTACCCAGGAGGAAAATACTAAAGTGGTCCAGACAGTAAGACTCTTGTGATGGTTAGTTTTCATTATCAACTTGTGGAGACTTAGAATCACAGAAGAAATGCACCGCTGGAGATGTCTACAACGTTTCCAGAAAGGTTTGACTGAGGAAGGAAGATTCACTGTCAATATGAGTGGCACCTTCTCGTAGGCTGAAGTCCAGGCACCGAATAAGGAGAAAGGGAGCTGAGAGTCAGCAAGCCTCACTCTCTATTTCATGACTGCAGATGCAATGTGACCAGCTGCCTCACGCTCCATGCTTGTATGGACTGTGCCCTCAAACTGTGAGCCAAAGTATATCCTCCTTTCCTTGAGTTGCTTTCACTAGGTATTTTGTCAAATAAATGAGAAAAGTAACTAATACAACTATCATAATAAAATGATTTGAATCATTATACAGTCCTAAAAATTCTACTATGGTAACCCTTGATAAGCAAGCTAAAATGCATGGCATAAATTTAGGGTGAGTTGCCGGGCTGTGGTGGCGCACGCCTTTAATCCCAGCACTTGGGAGGCAGAGCCAGGCAGATCTCTGTGAGTTCGAGGCCAGCCTGGGCTACCAAGTGAGTTCCAGGAAAGGCGCAAAGCTACACAGAGAAAAAAAAAGTAAAAAAAAAAAAAAAAAAAAAAAAAATTTAGGGTGAGTCTACAAATGGCCCATCCAATGAATAAGGACTAATAAAACATAATTGAATTGAGTGTTCCAATTAAGTAACGGCTGAATCGCAAAACTCTTAGAGGCAAAGGAATCACTTAGATGTTTATAACATAGGGCAATTGTCTCTGAGAAGGGACAGTGGTCTTGTGCCACTACAGAACAGACATCATAATGAATGCTACAAGAGCATACCTGGGGCATGCTGCACCTGACCTTTTCAAACATTTTTCACATCCTCTTCTCTTTTGGCTTCTTCTGAGATATCAGCACAGATACCCATGTAAATGCTTTCTGTTCACAAGCCGGAGTTTTACAGTCAATAGAACTCCTGTGAAGAATCTAGTGCATAATATTTCTAAAATGTTTAGCAAATAAACAGACATTAAGAATTCTGATTTGGGCCAAGATTTTTGATTAGCAGAAATGTCCCAATTAAATTATATTTATTATATTCCTATTACTAAATACTTAAGATATGTTTTTGGTTTAAAAAATAAACCAAATATTTATGATGGAAGTGGAAGAAGAATGATTGTTTTATTCACTTTTCTAATTAATTGCCCTGATTTTCTTGTATTAAATTACAAGTTTTCTAAAACATCTGTGCCTTACCAAATTCATTTCTTTCTCACTATACTTTATGTCTAATGATCTAAAAAGTCATTATATAACCAGGCACAGGGGCAATGCTGGTAATTCTAGCACTTCAGAGGCTGGGGCAGGAGAATCAACCTTGGGTTTCTGAAACCCTGCCTCAAAATAAATAAATAAAATAAAATGGTATTATCTGTGGATGATCCTCTGGGGGTAGAAACATATATATGTGTGTTTGTGTCTATGTTGTGTGTGGGGGCATGTGCATGCATGTGTGTATATGTGTGCACATGTGTATGTGTGTGCATGCATTTGTGCACACGTGTGTGTGTGTGTGTGTGTGTGTGTGTGTGTGTGTGTCCCTATGTGACTATATAGAAAGATGTTACTTTACTCTCTTCCTCATCATCTGCCCTTGGTTTTGCCCAGCTGTGGTACTACTGACTCCATTTGTGAGGTATACTGTGGACTGATCCCACACACCCTCCACTTAGCTGTTGAAGATCTCCCACCTGAAGTTACCTTGACAGTACAAATATGTCCTTCCAAGTCTGTCCTTCTTCCTTTGATTAGCTTACAAGACAATTCCCACAAGTAACCTAAAAGGCAGCCATGAGCAGGTTCTTGTAGAGAGTCCCTTCAGGCCCATGAAAAATATCCTTGCATGTTGGACCTACCAATATAGAGACATGCAGATGATTCCATCAAATTGGCCTTTTCTTATTCCAGGAGGAAGCAGCTGTGGACATAGCCCCTTGCTTAGTTTTCAAGTAAAATGTAAGTTACTCTTTCACACTACGTGAAAATGATGTAAATTCTGATGGATCCCAGTGAAGTCCTCGTACCTGTAAAGTGTGGTATAAGTTCCATGTTCCATATTGGGCAGGGTGAGGAGTCTAGATTTGCATTATTTGAATATCTCCTTAGGAGATATTTATTTCTCAAATTTCCCACTTCCTTCCCCTAGCCCCCTGTGTCTCCCTTTATATGATTGGTTAACAGTCATAAAACTATTCACCAAGCCTCCTTGATGAATCATCTCACTTCAGAATAAATTGGTAAAATGCTTATTTTATTTTGGCCTGACCTTTAGGGATTTCTGCTAAACAATGAGTTTAAAGAGATTTATTTGAATATCTTGCTATACATTAATATCTTCTAGTAATGAGTGTCAGATGCATGGATAGTGAATACTGGCTTCCATGCTCATTTTCTATGCACAAGTGACTGCTAAATCAAGATTGAAACACACACCAAATATAACCCTGAGCCTGGCTCACCATGAAACCATGAAAGGAGCCCATTAGACATATACTGCAGAGATATAGAAATTCACTTCTTAAAAATAATGTAAAATAGGATTTCATTAATCTAGCATGTGTTAGTCAAAGCTGAAATATATGCAGAGCACTGACAAGAGAATTTGTTTTTTTTTTTTGAAGATACCCTAAATCCAGCTTGCTCCACAGCATAAGTGTGTGATGCTCACTATAAAAAATATATACACATTTAATGAATGAAAGGATAATTTGACATTTGTGGAGTAAGATATAGAAGTAAAAAGATAATGGTCTCTGGTTATTTAACTGTTAAGCTGTATAGATTTTTTTTTCATTTTGAGATTTTTTAAAATTTTTATTTATTTATTTATTTATTTATTTATTTATTTATTTATTTATTTATTTATTTTACTGTGAGTGTAAAGGCTGTCTACTAAACAGTGGCTGGTAGAGTCCCTGCCATCTCTAAAAGCTGAGGCATGTAAGTGAGTAAATTGTAAGCCTATGGAAAAGAGAACATGATCCACATTTTGATTTATGTATTCCATGATGTACCTTCCCTCTACATCATTCAGCTGCATGGAATGCAGAATTTTACAAGAGTTCAAAATGGTGGTTAGATGAAACAAAGCTTGGTCAACCAATAGTTTGTTATAGGAGGAGGAGAAGGGGGAGGGGGGAGGTCAAAACCTTGTGAAAAATCTTCACTCCAATATCTGTAGGACACTCAGACTTACAAACAGTGTTTCAGCTGGGTTAAAAACTACAATTGACAATCTAATGTGGATGAGGGAAGTCTCACGGGACCCCACACCTAGATGAACAGCTACGGGCACCTGACAACATCTTAGTCTTTCCCAGGGATGAGTCCCCTAAATGGTTATCCAGTAGCAAGTGGTCAGCCTTGAAACTGTGTACATAAGAGCAACTAAACAGACTCAGCAGGTTACACTTATGTATTTATTATGTAACAATATTAATTCAGGAAAGAGACCATGAATTTGAAAAGGAATGAGAGGAGAGACATGAGAAGGGTTGGAGGGAGGAGGAGAGGAAGAATGTTGTAAATATGTTTTAATTATATTTGAAAATATGAGAGAAAAACTTACAATAATCTCAGAAACTGGTTCGATCCAGTTTTGATAATACAATATACATTAGTGTAAATCCTGCCTCTGAGACCTGTGTTTTATTTATAATTAACTCTAGAAACAAGAGGTCATTAGCAGCTTTTGCATATTGGTAGCTTGTGGCAGGCTACCAGGTTAGGGCATACGAGGATGTTATAAACATGGAGAAAGATCAGAAGAAAAATGAGGTAGGAGTAAAATGAAATTTCTTCATTTCAAAATAAAGAAGTTTCTAGAAGTTCTGGCAGGCTCTAGACTCCCAGTGCTTAAAAATCACCAGATCCCAGGGCTAAAGTAGAAGATGTGGGTTTCTGTCACTGTTCCACACCCTTGACAGTCTGGTCCCTGTCCTTCTGATCTTCAATGTACATGTCCATGTAGTAACCAAGATCAAACAATGAAAGGTGCCAGTGTGTCCAAGTGCCAGCTGGAGAGAGAAGTCATGATTCCTCTCCCCTCCTGAAACAGTAACTACTTTCCATTTCTTATTTTGGTTCATTGTAGCTGAAGTTTTTTCTGGTCCTGCCTAGCCCCACAGACCCTGCAGCTGCTTATAAAATAAGCACTCAAAAGCTTATATTAATTAAAACTGCTTGGCCATTTGCTCAGGGTTATTACTGACTGTCTCTTACACTTAAATTAACCCATAATTCTTATTTATGTTTAGCCACATGGCTTAGTACCTTTTCTCAGTTCTGCCTTCACATGTTGCTTCCTCTGTGTCTGGCTGGTGACTCCTGACTCAGCCTTCCTGTTCCCAGCATTCTCCTTGTCTGGTTATCCCGCCTATACTTCCTGCCTGACTACTGGCCAATCAGCGTTTATTAAACCAGTGTACAAAAGCATTATTCCATAGCAGTTCATTGTTGTATTTTCTGATTTGAATATTTACTATACTTGTTTGGTTTTTTTTTTAAATCTATCTCATTTCAAAATGATCAACTTTATACCAGTGGATTAAAGGGAGGGGCACCACTTATTCATCCCTTGAGACAATTTAGCCATTTCCCACTTGACCCCATTAACTTTCAAGTCATCTGGCTGTTAGGAAAGGGGGAAGTAGGAGACAAAGCTTCCCTAGGTCTGTAATCAAGGACTGGAGATATAATGTGTTGCTGGATCTTGTAAGACGTTAGCATTCAGGTTGGTGCTAGACCCTTTCAAAACTAGTTTAGTAGTATTCAACCTCCCTGCCTCTTCTAAGGCAAACATAGAAATCACAACTTTTTTCTCATGTTTTTTAACTTCAGTCAAATAAGTAGCCTTGGAAATGAATTAACATGCTGAATACCAGAGGTATTAAATATATAAGAAAATCTTTGCTAGAAGTAGGTAGATAAGAACATGTGTGTATAGTGACGATGGAAAGTTCTGTGTGCATGCTCACTGCCTTTTTATTTAACAGAAACATTAAGGGAATAAAGGAATGTACATTTGACTCCTGGGAAAGAAAGCAGCTAAAAAAAATGCAAATAGCCTGAGCAGATTTGCTGAAGGTTTAATGACTTCATAAAAGTGTATAAAAGGCTGATATGGCATTGTGTGTGTTGTGTTTTGTTGGGTTATAAGCCCCTCTCACAGCCCTTGCATTTGAACAGATAGTGTGGCATCAACCTACCGAGAAAGGCTCAATTCATATTTCCACCTCAAAGGAATGGAAATGGCAAGAGTGTCATTTCTATTTCATCTCATGCTTATTTATTGCTGAAGAGCTTAAGCAAAATAGAAAGATAGTGAGGTAGTTGTGGGGGAGAGAAGGGAAGGCTTTATTTGTCTTGAATGCCTTCAGTGTACCAGTTACTGCATTGGTATTTTGCATGGCTGATGTCCTTCGTCCTGGAATGACTAAGCTGGTAAAGGGCATGAATGATTCCACAAAGGATGTCCTAGCAATAACAATCTAGATGTGACATTGGCTATGAAAACCTTTATGAGGTTAGTGTTTAACATCCAGGGCAGTCCTATTGTGGCTAATGAACAACTGAGGTCATTTTGACGCTGTGTGAGCAAGCACACTCCCACCCTGCAGCTCATAGGATTACCTAGGTCATATAGGCTCCTTCACACCACACATTAAATCTTTGCAAGAGCATGTGATTTCCACCTTTGAAACCTTTACATCTATCTTAGGTCAGCACAGAAAAAATGCTTCTCTCAAAGGTAGCCAATCTGAAAATGTTTCAGTCTTACTCTGCATTTTATACTGTCTGGGAAGAATTTTCAGTCTTCTTGTTATTCCATATTAGATATCAGGTTGAGAATTTAATCACACAGAATTTTCTTCAAAAAAAAAAAAAAAAAAAGCTGTCTAGAACAGAGTTTCTGTTAAGATGGCGAGCCTAGCAGAAAATTTCAAAAGGGAAAGAAAAACAGTTGACTTCTAGAAGCTAAAAAAGGAGAGGGGGGTGCAGGAATATACTCCGTCTAAATCTAGAAAAGTCTTTAACCCACCAATGTAAAATTTCAACAGGGTTGTGGAGATAAGAAATTGAATTTCAACTTTGTGTGATGGTACATGAGAAGAGATGGATGAGAAATTATAGTGATATAAGATTCTCTTCAGTCTCTTTTAACACCAACATGGTCCTTTATTATTTTATGCCAATTTGTCTTAAACATTTTAAAAGTAGAAAATAAAAATGAGACTTAAAGACACATCTAAGATCCATCATCGCACAGAACTGTGGAAGCACTAATGTCTAATATTGCGACGTGCAAAGTGCATGAAGGGCTGGGTAAGGGGATTACTTAGAAGCCATGCTAAAGAGGTTTTATTTTTATTTTCTTATTTTTAGTTTTTAGTCCTTTTGCTCAGATTTTGGGAATGAAAAAAATGAGAAAAATATCCTCTCTGAATGATGGACTCACAGAGCTGGGAGGGACCTGGGAAGACTAAGTCCTCTGCTATGACACTGTAGTGCCAGCATCCTTTTGCTAGTAGCAATGACAAATGGCTAGCTCCTACCTGGACACTTCCAGGGATTGCCATGTAGTTATAGTTATTAGAAAGGGCCTCCACAAACTGATACAATTTTTCTTCCTCTTATTTCCAACTATTAATCTTCATTCTGCCCCATGGAGCTCCACAGAGTAATCACATCCTTCTTTCTGAGGTTGACAACACAAACAACCTTGGAGAGAGAAGTCAGGGTGTAACAGAAAAGTGATGGCCTGTCAGTTATAAGGAGGGACTATGAAATAATTCCTCATGTGGATCTAGCTTTGAAAGGGGGAGCTGGAAAAGATGCTTATGGAAAAAAGAGAGCTGAAGGCGGAATCTGTTTCTAAATGAAGAGGACTCATGGGGAAATGCATTAATAAAGAGTGATATCCTCAAAATGTAAGTTGAAAGCATGGAAGATGTTAATAATATGAAATAAAAATGAAGAAGTACTTTATGTTTTAAAATCATCTGAGTGGAAAGACATTGTATTTCAAGAACTAGCGAGTTGTGAGATAACTTATTTACTAAGATTTGCCTTTAGTTGTTCTGGTCTTTGATTTCTGATTTTCATCTCACTCTCTCACCCTCTCCAGTGTGTAATTTGGGCCTGGTTCTGTTGATGCCATTGTATCACTATGAACCTTATATTCAATATGGCAAGCAATAGCTGTGGCACTCCAGTCAATAATGGAAAGCTATTTTTGCAAAGGAAAAGGGCTCAATACCTCTCTAGCTTGTGTCTTTCTATATCTTCTTTTCTTCTTCTTCTTCTTCTTCTTCTTCTTCTTCTTCTTCTTCTTCTTCTTCTTCTTCTCCTCCTCCTCCTCCTCCTCCTCCTCCTCCTCCTCCTCCTCCTCCTCCTCCTCTTCCTCTTCCTCCTCCTCCTTCTTCATTGTTAGTTCACTGTATTTTTTCAATGAACATTTTATTTATTCTTTGACAATTTCATAATTATGTACAATGTATCTTGCCCAAATCAACCTAACACTTTCCATCCCCTTCCTTTGGTTCCTCAACACATTCTTCTTCTGCCTTCATATCCTATTTTTTTCTTTTCATTATAGCATACTGAGTGCAATTAGCACTACCTGCATGAACATGGGTAAACTGCCAGTGGCCATACTCTCCTCCACAGTGGCCATCAGTTGCCAATATATCTTCATTTGTAGTCAAGCCTTTTGGGTCCTTTCCCCATCAGTGTAGGCATTGATCCAGTACAGTCTTGCAGGCAATGATAACGGCTATGAATTCATCAGTACTGTGACCATGCGTGTCCAGAAGACAGAATTTCAGAACACTCCTCTCTATCCTCTGTTCTTATGTTTTTCCCACTCACCCTTTGGTGCTCTTACCCAAGCCTTGAGGAAGTTAATATAGATGTCCCATTTATGGCTGAGAACCAAACACTGAGTTATTCCTAGCACTTGGACCAGTTTTGTCTCTTCATTGACTGCTATCCACTGTAAAAACAAAATAAACAACAACAACAAAAAAAAACCCTTCCCTGACAGAGGTTGAGAGCAGCACTGATCTCTGTGTGTGTGTGTGTGTGTGTGTGTGTGTATACATGTATATGTGTGTGTATACATGTATATGTATGTATATGTGTGTATATGTGTGTGTGTGTGTGTGTGTGTGTGTGTGTGTGCCTGTTTATTGTCTTTTTCTCATTAAAATTTGAAGCTCAGCTTTTGGGAAAGTTTCTGTTCTTTTTTACCAAGTCTCAAGAGTAGGAAAAAGCTGAGAAGAGAAAATGAAATCATTTCTTACCCTATGAAGATGAGAAACAAAGTGCTCATCCCCTCCAGCCTTCATGTAAACTTCAGGGCAGAGAAGAATGAGTTTTAAGATCACTCTATTTTTAATTTTTAAAGAACTATCAAACTAGTCTTCACAATGGCGTCAACATTTTACATTTTTTCCAAAAATGTATGTACACTTTCTCTATGTCTTTGCCAAGATTACTCCAAGTTATTTGATAATACCCATCCTAATGTATATGAGATTGTATCTCATTTTGACTTTTCCAATGGTTAGTGATGTCAGCCATCTTTTCATGTACTTATTAGCTATCTAGGTATCTTCTGTAGAAAAATTTCTGCTTTAGTTCTTTGCCTATTTTTAAACTACATTACTTGCTTTGTTGTTGAGTTTTAGAAGTTGTTTGTACATTATTTCTTTTATTAAAGAATAGTATTCCATTAAGTAGACATACTATGATGTGTTTCTATGCCTAACCTTTTTTAGATAAGAAGGCCTTTTACAGTATTAGTATCAGCACAAAGAAATGGCCAGTAAATATCCCTGTGTAATCACTAACAAAAGAAAACCACTGACTCATTCCATGAACATCTGGAAAACACCTACATTATATTAAGGACAGTGTTAGGCAGAAAAGTCTTCCTGAAGACAGAGAATTAGAGATGATATGCACATACATTCTGAATATTTTATACTTACTCAAATAACATATGCTTCAGAAACTTTATTATTAATACCTCCAAGTACATACCTTAAACAAAATTTCAAATTGATGCAAATATTATGGCAAAGTCTTTGAGCAAAATTTTTCTAACATCTGAACAAGAAAATATGGTAGAATCTGTACTGACATAGTTTATGAATCTTTTTTATCATATTACTATATATCTATTCTGCAAATGGATAGACAAAGATGTAGAAAATGCCATTATAAAGTTGTATCTGACCAGTTAGTTTTACCAAAGAATGTAAAACACAAGTAATGAAGATTACAATCATAAAACATATGATGTACTTATATAAAAGATAGTAATAGAAAAAAGATATCTGAGTAGCTTTCTGAAGTGACAGGTCAGATGCATGCCAGCCACTATGAATGAAACATTCACTTCATTCAAACAGAATGTGGCATCTCTATTTAATGGCATGGTGTAATTAAACAAGTTAAGAAGTTCCAAGCATAATAAAACCCCAAATCAATATACTCACAAAGTCAAACTGTCTTCCCTTAGATAAGAAAGTAAATTAATAGAACAGGGAGCTTCTATCTCTAACAAAATACAAAGCTATTTATTAAAAACAAGAGAAAACCAGAGTAACAATAGTGGAAAGTATTGCATAATGAGAAACCCCATCTACACACCACACACACACACACACACACACACACACACACACACACACACACACACACAACTAGTTCTTTAAGGGCTCACTCAGACATTCAAAACACTTGATATTTTCTGCTTCCTTCTACATACATCATAATCCTATTTCTAATCTGAACATCACTTGCTTCTACACTTTGTGTTTTTTCAGCCTAGTGTAAAACCCCAATAGTACTCACTTGACACACAGCAGCTTCTTGCCATTTTGTTTCTGTGTGACTACTCACTCACATTACATGCTAGTAGAATCAGGAGTTATCTTCTGAAGATAAAAACCAGAGAACATATATCCTTATGCCTGACAACTCATGGCCTTATACTCTAGAAGGTTCTCTATCACCTGGCCCAAGCTATACCCCCTCATCTTTTGTTTCTCTTGCTTTTGATCACAAAGTTCAAAAGATGTTGGATTTCTTTCAGTGCCTTGACAGCTCTCGGGACTTCTACATATATGCATTTCATTCAGCCAGGACTGCTTGTCCATGCCCACCTTTCCCAGGACTGGATCTTTTCAATCTCATTTTCTCAGAAAGGTCTTATGGAACTAACCCACCCAAAGGGGCATCCCTGCACTCCTTTATTATTAATATTACAACAAATTTCTCTTCTTGACACTCTATTCTTTGTCATTATTTTCTTCACTTGTTAATTCTCTTCTCACTAGATCACAACTTCCATTGAGAGTCTTGCTCACTTTCACATTCTGATAACTTAGCACATAAGTGATAACAATAACTACTCATGGAATCAATATTTTGTGATGTTTATGTTATCTCAATTTACCCATAGAATTTCCCCAATATTATAGCCAGTTACTACACCTGAATCAAATAGTGTATAATTTTCAGACATTTTTATTGTCTAACTCAGACAAAACAAATTCTTCTGGAGACTCTCTGTCTGCTAACAGATGAATCATTAGTGTTTCATAAGATATTTGCTTTCCATCTTTCCATCCTAGAAGGCAAATATTAATATAGAGAGCAGAAAACTTTTTCATACAAAAATAGTCAGTACATTGACTTCTATTGGACTTAGAGACACAGATGAAAGACAGGTAGCCACCTGCTCCACTGTGCACCCAGTGTAGGCAACGACCATATTTGCATCTCTGACAACAAAAACCAACTTGAAACTTGGCTGGATTAAACACACAAGACAACCTAAGGCCCAAGTCTAGTAAAATTCTGTGTTTACTCAGTGACAACTGGCATCACTGGTTTTGTTCCATCTTCTGGGTCATGACAGTAACTATGTCAGATTAGCTATTTGTGAGGTGTGCTGGCTATTCTTGGTTGTCAACTTGACTGTATCTAGAATGAAATGCAATCCAGAAATGGAGGGCACACCTGTGAAAGATTTTCTACCTGGTTTAAAGTAGGTGAATCCACTTCTAGTCTGGGCCTTTGAGGTAGGAAGATACACACCTTTGATCCAGATCTTGAGGGGGGGAAACACAGGCCTTAATCCAAATCTTGAGGAAGGAAGACACATCTTTAATCTGGGCCATCTCTTCTGCTGGAAATCTATACAAGGACATAAGAGAAAGAAGATTTTGCCATTTCTCCAGTTGCCCTCGTCTTGCTAGTACATCTATTCCTTCACTGGTATTGGAGCCTACTTCTTCAGGATTTCAGCATATGCACAAGACCAGCTAAGATATCCAGCCTTGTGGGACTAAGCAACTACTAGATTCCTGGACTTTCTGTTCACAGCTAGCCATTGTTGGATTAGCTGGACTGCAGCCTGTAAACCATTCCAATATACATACATACATACATACATACATACATACATACATACATGTGTAGATAGATAGATAGATGATAGATAGACATATATATATAGACATATATATATATATATATATATATATATATATATATATATATATATAAAGAGATTCATTCCATACGTTCTGTGACTCTAGAGAACCCTGACTAATACATGAGGCAAATACTACATCTTAAGGGTACTCATCCAAGACAGTGGCTTATGACTTAGAGGATCTTTTCATGAAACATTATGTGGGGTTTTTGTTGTTGTTGGTGGTGGTGGTTTTTGTTTTGTTTTGCTGCTTTTTTTTCTGTTCCTTATCTGTGTTGGAGTCTTCTACTTCAATTAGCATTGGAAGAAAACTGGTCTATTTTGAAGTGAGATCTGAAATGGAAAGGTATACCCTGGATAAGTGAAAACTCAGTAAGGAACATAATAAAAATGAACAGAATTAGGAAATAAAGGTAGTGACCGACCTTTGAAAGGGACTGCATTCTTTAGACATCATGGGTTTTAGTCAATGATTCGGGAGTTGTGTTTTCTTTCTTTTTAAACTTCTTTCTTTGCGAATTATTTACCTTCCCACTAAGAAATGCTCATTAATTTATAGATTGTCACATTGCTAACACTCTTAGGTCTTCACCCACAGGGCTCCAAGTCAACCTGTCACAGAAATACTTGCATGGCAATGTTTATATGACACACTAAAGTAAAGTTACAGGAACAACCTAGGTGTTCAGCCACAGAGGAATCAATAAAGAATATATATTTTCATTGTCATAGACAATGAAGTTATATCATTCACAGGATAATTGATACAACTAAAGATAATGACTTTAAGTTAATTATGCCAGTCTCAGAAAGCCAAATATTATGTTTTCTCTCATTATAGTTCTTAGATTTTAAATAGATATATAAAATCGTGTGTGTATATGGCATTAAAATGAAAGTGTTATAAAGGAAGAAAAGGGACTAACAGGAGCAGGAATGGTGAAAAAGGAGTATTGAGTAAATATATAACCAATGTACAATAGACACTTGTATGAAAATGTTATCAACATAGGATCATATACAATGAATAATTTAAAAACATAAAAAACTCACATAAATAAAATGAGTCAATTTATAACTATTTTTCAAAGGAAATCCTCTTTCTCTCCTAAAATCAAATTAATATATTGAAAAGTATCTTAGGAGTAAACCGTGTGTGTGTGTGTGTGTGTGTGTGTGTGTGTGTGTGATGTATGTGTGTGTAATGCTCCTAAACTTAGGATGAGTTAACATCCCAATATCATAAAGCAAAATACCTTTACTACACCTATTAAACACTGTGTTTATCAGCACTGTGCTATGGAGTTGGTTATCTTTGTGACTGCTTGGCTGGTGGGAGCTGTGATTTTTTGTCACTGCCCAGCATCAAGACACAGTACTGTCCAGCACATGGCTACCCCGATGAAAGATTACAACTCAAGATACAAAGTGAGATTTCTACTTCCTTATGAATTAGGCTGAAGAGTACCGGGCCATGAACATGCAGACTTCAGCAGAAGTGTCTGTGGCTTCCCTTGGTGTCCCAGTTACACTTATTTATAAATAAGTCAGCTGCTTTCTCATTTCTCCTAAGTGGACAAATGAATCCCTCAGCTAAGTGTTTATGGTTTTCAGTCTCATCAGCTCAGCCTCTCCATGAAGCAGAAAGTCAATGTCCAGCCTTCATGCTGGTTAGCTGGGAGTTGGCCTTCATGACATCTAAGATCCCCCATAACGCTAAGATATTTTAAGTAAGGTACAGCGAAACTTGAATTTCTTGTTGCACCCTGAATCTGAGTTAAGCTACTTGCCTATAGTTTCTTTAGTAAAACATTCATTTAACATTGATTTGTACCCTAAGGACTGGTAAACTTTTAGAATGAAGGGCCAGATGGTAAGTCCTATCCACTTTATGGACCAAGTCACCATAATTCCTACCTCCATTGCTATAAGAGAAAATCATTTCCCCCCCCCCCAAAAAAGGCATAAGATGCTTTATGTTCTAATAAAACATTTTTATATGAAAACCAAATGCTGGGTTGACTTTGCCTGGCAGTCCGTACTTTGTATCTACTCTAGACACATACTCTGTATAGAAGGGGATAGCATTGGTGGAGCTTGGAGCCCTTTCTCAGCACAAACAAAGTAGAATAAGAGTCCATCACCGTAACTTAGTCCCTTTGAAGGTAAGTGCTCTTTACCCTTCTTTGCAAGCTGCCACTTTTCTGTCACTCCAGGATTTCCCAGTGTTTCTTCCAGCCCTCAGCAGCATACAACTGTTGGTCAACCCTATGGAATTTCACGGAATCTATGGCACACTTCCTAAGGTTAATGTTCTAACGATTCAAATTGCTTATTGTCCTCTATTTGTTCTTGACGATATCTTAAGATCGCTAGGACTGCTTCAGCCTATGTGACAATTCAGTGTGTCAGCACAGGAAGGGCAGAGGGTCTGCTGTCTAGGAGAGTTCCAAACTGTAGCCCAGAAGATAAAATAATGGCAAGAAGAAAGGCCAGGGTCAAGAAGACATCATTTAAAAAATTTTGCATATGGACACCATAGAAGAGACCTCATGTATGAATAGCATTTGTAGAACAATGTGTTAACTTCACTAGCCAAGAACACAAAGTGCAAGGCTATTGTGCTAGCTTTCAGTGGCCAAGAAAGAATTCAGCTATAAAGCATAGATACATATATAAATATGCAGAGTATGCTGAATAGACAGTTATATATGCATCCAATTGTTTCTTCAGAAGTTGTTTGAGAGATGCACTGTGTTAGATTGGCCCTGCACAAAGATAAAAAGAACATGTTTGTTGTACCTTGTGGGAGTCATCTAAGAGACAGCAGGTTATTTATGCCCATGGAAATTGTAATGTAGATTTTTTAAAATGGCAAAAAAATATAATTACATACATGTGGCATATGGATATTTAATTCTTCAGAAGTTTGTGGTCAGCATGTAACCATTTTAGGAAGAACCAGGTGCTGTGTAGTCACATAAAAAAGATACACACATTTTTACCGAGGAGGCTAGCATTGAGACAGTATGCACCATGCTAATGGATTTAGTTCATTTCAGAGGAGGTGATTCAAGGTTGATGGAGTGGAGAAAACATCCTTCTTCTAGAGCCCTAGACACTGTTCAAGGAAAGTACTTACAGAGTTATGGCCTACATAGTAAGTTTTATGCAGTGAGTATGGGAGTTATGTATTATTCCCACATAAACATAGACAAAGTACAAAGAGTGACAGATCAAAGAGGAAACCAACAGAATGAACCAGCTGTAGCCAACTTCTACAGTGGTATTCGAAGTCACTACGACTTTGGGGCCACCCTCTGAAAGGTGGCCATTCCTTCACACGTAAGAAGAGACATCTGGCCGGGCGGTGGTGACACACGCCTTTAATCCCAGCCCTTGGGAGGCAGGGGTAGGTGGATCTCTGTGAGTTCGAGGCCAGCCTGGTCTACAGAGCTAGTTCCAGGACAGCCAAGGCTACACAGAGAAATCTTGTCTTGAAAAAAACTGAGAGACAGAGAGAGAGAGAGAGAGAGAGAGAGAGAGAGAGAGAGAGAGAGAGAGATCAAAGACCCCAAAAGAAATGAACATTTTATTTCAAAAATTTGCTGTGAACTTAGAAAATGAAACACAACAGATTTCAAATTCTGAAGGAACTGTTCTAGACTGGTTGCTGTCATTTTAAAGGGTCCCTGTATGGATGTAGTTCTCCTAACCACACAGAGAATGGTATGTAAAAGAATGGACGATCTTGAAACAGCATGCTCGTCTCAGAAGGCTTGGTTATTATCTAGGTCCTCCCATCCGCTGTTTCACTCATCTGCCCTCTGAGCTCTTTGCCCTGCTGTGGGGATGTATGACACTGTGCAGCGTCAATACTGGGATTTTCTGCCGTACCCATTTTTTATTCCCTCTCCCTCATTTTTTTCTTAATGTTCCCTTTCCATGACTACTTTGTGCTTTCCATGTCTTTCACTTCACTCTTTTCACCCCCATTTTCCATTTCCCATTAACTTTCTTGATATATCTTTCTCTAACTTCAAGGCTATACAGTGAAATAAATATATTTCCAGTTTTTTCAGTTACCGAATTTATTTTCTGGAATTAACTTCTATTTTAAAGTTAATAATGATAACTTTCTACATAGATGTACACATCTGTACATACATATGTATATGTATACACATGCATATATCTATGGATATGTACATATATAATACTGTGTTGCTTTTTATTAAAAAAAAAGGGGTTACAAAATGTTGTTGATTGTATGCATGGAATATTCCTTTGTTTTTATTGTTTCCCCCCAGATCATCCCTTCACATCGTATCTTAACTGTTCAGAAGTAGCACCTTGACCTATGAATCTGCACCTGACCTTTCCAAAGATCAATACATCTCTACAGTGGCCTTTTCTTTCATCCTTTGAAATGAATAGAAACGGATGCCAAATTTTCCTTCTGCAAACCTAAGCATTTTGGAAGGTGAGAGGAAAGGAGTTACCAGCTCTCATACTTTACACAATTAAACAACGCGCTGCCTTGGCATAGCACACTGGGAAAATATATCATGCCACTGAATAGCTCTTTTCTAATGCCATTATGTACTCCACCTACCCAGTGTCCAAATCTCCCCTCCATCAGGGGAGTCCGGGTGCCTTTACACAGTGCAGAGCTCTAGCACACTGCTCCATTTTTTATCTCGCAACCTATTTCTGGCCTCATTTATATGCATCAAATGTGGGTTTCTGCCCTCTAGAGAGCTGGCAGGCACCCTGTGGTCTGAATCCTCTTGTCCCTGAACATTAGACACTCTGTTACCCATGAAAAGGCAGCAGAGAAACGATGTAGATAGGCAGCCTTAGAAATTCCACTTTTATTTCCATCAATTAGCATGTTTCCTTCTCTTCTTCCTGTCAGCACAGAAAGAAGGAAAATGTAAAGTTAATGCTGATGGAGAGGCATCTGAGGGAATTGTACATTTCAGTTTGTGGTAGTAAAAAGACACATTTCTACCACCAGTTTACCTTCCACAAAAGATGAGAAAGTTCCAGAAATTATTGCTGGGAAGTGAAATTTTCTCAAATGAATCTCATATCCCCATTGTTTTGAAATATGAATAAGGAGTGTGTGTTACTAAAACACATCAAGTTCTCTCCTTTGGTGGCCATATCCTTAAGGTGTGGACCCATGTTAACTACCCAGACATTCTGGTTGAGTGGTCCCTGAGGTCCATCCTGCCTTTTCATGGTCAACAATTTCTTTCTCACCTGTCCTCAGCAACATCAGCTCATTAAGTCCTTCCTTTGACCTCTGTATGTTATCAGCGCTGTCCAGCATCAGCCCCTTCATCCCCAGGCTTCTCTTGGCTCCACAACACTGCTCTCTTTAGCTCTGTCACTGTAGTGAAGGGTTATTTTGCTTCATGGCTGCCTCTTCTCCCTCCTTCCACCATCAAACTGTGGGTTTCCATAAAAACTAAACTCTTAGGCTTCTGCTCTTCTTGATCATTCATTCAATCATTTATTCGATCACCTAACCTTTAGCAGTCAGTCACCATCCCCAATGATGTTCATCCAGACTCTACTATCAAATTTCAAATATTCAAATTGGCCACAGAGCATATTTACATGGATAACCAGTAACCAGCATCTTAGTATCTCTGTGTACTCAAAATTTAGTTGATTACTTCCTCTTCTTCTCTTCTCCCTCTTGCTACATTGCTATGGCTGTGTGTGTGTGTGTGTGTGTGTGTGTGTGTGTGTGTGTGTGTGTGTTACTTGGTAGGGACTATAGCTTATCATATAGCTGGTAAATTTAATCTTAGTTTGAACAAATAAGGCCACACTCACCAAGATAGGTGAACATCATTCAATCTTTTGAGGTTCTAAATATACCATACGATGGAGGATTTTCTCTGTCCTATAACTACAACATTCATCTTCTCCTGTCATTAGTACTCCTTGTTCTTGGCCCTGGGACTTAGGATTGGTTCCCCTGGTTTCAGAACTTTGAAATGGGACTGGATTTCTTCCATTTGGTTTGAAGTTTCTGCTTCGCAGACAGCAAATCATGGCACTTCTCAGCATCCATAGTTAGATATGCCAGTACTCAGTCTCTATCTGTCTGTCTGTCTATCTAGCTACCATTTATCTATGACCTATCTATCTATCCATCCATATCTACCTACTTATCTATCTTCTATTTATCTGCCTAACCAATCTGTCTACCTTGGTTCTGTTTCTCTAGAAAATGCTGACAGATGCATGCATTCCACATCTCCACTAAACACTATCACCAAAAGCCAGCCTACTCAAACAACTCAAATCCATTCTACAAACCATGACTCAAGGTGAATAACTATGAAACTCTAGCATGTGCTGCATTAAGAACAGTCAAGACTTTCTGCATGCACCATTAACCTAATCTTGGTTTTTATGATTCTTCCATGTGGGTGATCACCTCTGTTTAAAAAGACTGTTCATTGTGAATATAGTACTTTTCTGATCCTTATGGCAGGTCTTCATCTCTGGTTTGTGGCCTTTCCTTTTACGTGATTTGCTTAGTCAGTGCCCACTGATAATCAACTAGTGCTGACAATAATCAGTGATTTTTATAGGGGTTTCTGTGTCCAGTTGGTCAAGAACTCAGCCTGAGTAAGAGTTATTAGCCCTGTTTTGACATCCACTTTGAGGTGATTTAGGGAAAGAGATTTAGCCATTCTAGGCTCCTATTTCCTCATATGAAAAATGAGAAATATACATGAACTATCACCTAGGGTTGGATGAACACATAGAATAATGCATGTGAACCACTTAGCATAGAACCAACTCCATAATGAGTGCTCAGTAACACTAGCTGTTAGTATTCTCAGTGTATCTTCCTTCGCCATGCTGAACCCAACTTCATCGTGCCTTTATTTGATGGATCATTCCTTGAGGGAATGAACATTGTAACAGTCATGCTCTGGAGACTGAACACAACCTGTGTTGAATGTAATGACCTGCTATGGACAGGCAAGTCATACAGGTAAATGTTACCAGGCCGATTGATGGTATCACAGGGGCAGGCTCTCTCCCCCTATTTACCTGAAGTCTTGTCCAGGTAGAGTGACAGGAGCATTAGTGGTGCTTCATATACATGTGTTGACCAAACTCCACAGAATCCTCAAATTAGAAACTTCAGTTTAAGACTTGATAAATTCTTCCGGCTAAGGCTTGTGAATAATAAGTTTCTAAGCCAAAGGAGGTCCAACTCTAGGGTTCTTTCTCAGTGTGGATCCAAAAGAGCACCTCCTGGGGGAGTCTACAGGAAAGCAAATCACTGTGTGGTTTGGGGTCTTCATCATTAACTTGGCCTCTATCTTCTCCTGCACGTGGACAAGAGATTCTCCTTAAAAACACAATCCAGCATTGATTCTTCAGGAATGGTTACTAGTTTCAAGTAGTATCATAAGAGAAGACATGATTTAACCACTGAAATTCATATGGCAGATCTTTGTTTTGTAATACTCCTTGTCAGTTAAACTATCTCCAACATTAACCTTAGTAAAAATATAATTTCATTGCTTTTCCAAATGCATGTAGACAGCAAGGTCTAGTCCTGAGACAAAAATGTGAAGTGAGACAAAACTCCATTGTATCTTCTACATATTTTTCAGGACCCTTTTCTACCCCTGAAAGGTAACTATTTCCCGTCTCACTTCAATGCATAGTTTTCAGGATACTTACTCAACAGAGTGACATACACAGACTCAAGGCCTTCTAGGGTTTCAGAGTTCAAGATCACAATTCTCTCATTTTTTAAATTTTTGCTTAAATAACTCCAATCCCTGCATCATCTGACCATAATGTCCCCTGATGATCATGGTAAAATCTATGCCTACTGGGGTATGAGCCTCTCAAAAATGCTATGAAGATGTTTGCTAATTGGCTTTTGAAATGTCAGAATCTTAGATTTGTATCTTATGTATGTTTTCAATAGACAAATAGGTCCTTCCAACTTAATCACAAGAAGGTTCATTGTATACTATTCTCTGCCAGGCAAGCAGATAATAGCATTAACAGATTTCAGACACTCATCGTAGTGGTCCACTTAGTGATTGTCAGTCACTGCCATTACTCACCCCCACTACTGAGTGGCATTGTGTTTTTACAGTTCATCCACTTATGTATTTCTATCCAAATGGAATGTTTATTTTTTTAACTTGATTTGCCCATAATATTATATGAGATTGTTAGAAATAATAATGATAAGACAGTTCTTTCCCTCAGAAAATCTGTTTTTTGCTCTTACTGTTTTCAAGGATTGGGATTGGCAAACACTTTTGGAAAAGGTCAAGATTATAAATATTTCAGGTTATGTTGGTCAAAAGACAAAATCGAGGGTATTGTGTAGGTGTGTAGATAAAAGAGAGAAAAACTTCCACATACATTTTATTCATGAAATTAAAAAGCATATTTATGAACATTGAAATTTGAACTTCCTAATTGCTAAATAATTTTAAGATGTAACTGTTGATAAAAAAAAAAAGATCTTATAAAAACAGACTGGAAGAGGTGGTTGGTGGAAAACGTGGGAATGATGGATCTGGTTGTAGTTTTTCAAAATCTGTTAGAAAATAGACAGACCAAGCTTATGAGTTCCCACTCCTACCTTCAAAGGGAAATGGAATTTACCTTCAAACATCTCTGAATCAGGTTCCCATGGTCTATTAGGTTCATTACATACTAAAAATAGTCTATTTTACGGAGTCAAGACCTTGTCAAGTGGTTACAAATCACAGAGCTAAACTGAACCAGCAGATGCAAATACACAGGGAAGGGAGGGGATATTCATATTGACTGAAAGCAACGGACAGAGGGCAGAGCCCACGGCTTCGAGGGGAACCTGAAGCAGAGTCCACAGGTCGACGTTTCTCTGTGTGTGGTTTTTAAAGATCTATCTTCGTAGCTTCTGGATCCAGTGTCCCCTCCCCTTCAGAAGCCTGAACACATTTAGAATGTGACAGGTGGTGTAATCTTGAATTAGATGTCAATCTATTCTGTCCAGTACACAGATTGCTGTAAATGTATTGGCTATGGATTCAACAACAGTTCCAGTTTTGTTTAAGCAATAGTACAGCCATAATTTTCAACTGACATTTAAAAATGGTCTAGTTACACCTTGTGTCAAAGTGCAGAACTGCTACATTATTGGTTACAGACATCTATGTGCTATAAAAACAGCTTTGGTACAATAAATTATCAAAAAAGAAAATAAATTTTTGTAAAATTCACAGCATAATTGTGAGGCAAAAAAGCAGTCACATAAAATTCTGCATTTTAAAATGTTCAGGATGAACAGAAGACATCTTTGTGCAGAAGAAATGGTGAAGACACCACGTGCCGAGAAAAAGCCAAAGAAAAGGTCAAAGCAGGAAGGACACAGCTGTAGCTACTTCCGCCAGAGCAAACCACTACGTCTGTGGCCTTCGACCAATAAGGGAGCCAGCAGTTGATGCTTGTATCCTGATTAACTTACTTGTAAACTTGAATTCGAGACCTTGATTGAACCAACAGGTCCACAGTAGGAACAGGAGGAAGGCAGAGCTCTGAGTGTGACCTGCAGTGAGCAGGCTGACGTTAACAGGTACCTCACTGGAGAGTCTGCTGCCTTCATGTAACACAGTCTGGCAGTGGCTAATTTGGGTTCCCATTTAAAGTGAGCAATTCTAGGGTGTTACACTCTTAGCAGCGGTTGAATTGCGAGAGTGGGGATGTAGTAATTTCCCTGTCCAGGATCGCAAGAAGCCTAGGAGAGAAGCAGTGACCTACCTCTGCCTACCGACAGCCCTGTTGGAAGCAACTCAGCAGAACACCACGTTACTTTTTATTGGTCAACTCCATGTGGCTGACTAGGTCAATTTTTTGTTTTTTGGGTTTTTTTTTTCTTTTTTTTTTGAGCAAAAGCAGTTTTTTATATGTAAACATGACAAAAGAAAGGCCTAAAACTCTGTGAATGTGAATGGAAACTTGGAGAGCCCCGTTTTTATAAACACAAATACTTTGGTTGTTAATCAGGAAATCCATATTTATTTTGTAATTAAATGTCAAGCCTGTGGATTGTTTTGAAAAAAAAAAAAAAAAAAAGATCTATCCTCGGCTGACTTTTCCCCATGCGCAGATGTCATCCTCAGCCACCGCGGAAAGCTCTTCTCCACATGGTGGACAAGCTGGCTCCAGGCAGCTCGAGGCTCACACTCCGCCTGTTTATTCATCCCAAGAAAGGCCACTCTCTATTTTTGGTTCGGGATACACAATCCCAGGTTGGGTGACATAACAGAGGCTGTCAGCCCTTCACCTGCATCCCCTCAGGCCCAGGTCCATCTTCTAGGCTTGATGCTCACTGTGACCTGTCACTCATCACAATAAGCTCCTACATCCCTTTGTTGGAGGACTTGCCCTCAGGCAGCTGGAACCAGCTTGGATACACTTACAGATGTCTAAAAGTGCCTGGAAATCTGTTCCTGGCAGGTGTCCTTTAAACAATGATAGACAGATGTGGAAACAGTCCCTTAGCTGCCTTGCTCAAAGGTAAATGGTAGCCTGCACGGTATTCAGGACCCTCCTATCGGAATGAGCCCCAAGTATGGGATCAGCAAAGAGTGAATAGAGCTGGAGGACAATGCAAGCTTTAGGGAGGAGTATTCAAGGTTGGTTGGCCATAGGTTAGCATTAGAGGATGCGGACATCAGTAGATTGTCCAGCGTTCTCTGATAAAAATCACTGTACCTAATCCTATAGCACAAATCATGTGGTTGTTCCTGAATACTTGCATTTCTTTGGGCACTTGGAATTTGGGTATGTGCTAGGCAGAGACTGGCCCCTAAGGGGCTTTCTAGTTTGGCAACATCCATAATTTGTCACAATTCCTGTAATGTAGAAATAAAACATATCCTGTGGGACTCCCCTGAGAGATGGGCCTTCAAAGCATATAGCTCTCTTTCTTCTAGCCTTATCCCGTGTGCTCTTTCTTTTTTCTGATTTCACTTGCTATTCAGCTGCTGCAATAAAGTATAGCCATGGTACGACTCTATGGTAAGCATTTCCAGAGAGCTTTTGGACCCTGGGTGGGTGGGAGGTCTCCCATCACAGTTCCCTTCATAGGACACTCCCTCCCACATGGCTCTCCTTCTCTGAATCAATTGCCTCCCTTCCTCCTCAGCTTTCATCTACATTTTTTTTCTTGGGCACATTTCCTAATAAATCACTTTGACGTCACTCTCCATGTCATGCTTTTTGGCAGGACTGAATCTAAGATTCTGATTATCTTAATCCATAACTAACTGCTGTGACCACAAGTGTGGGTTGCTATGACAGCATAAATCTTGGTGAACTGTTGCTGCCTGAAGGAAGGAAGAAAAGAGCAGGTCACCAGGAGTCAAGGAGGAGAGGGTAAGTGCTAGATACACTTAGATGGCAGCTAATCCACATACAATATGGCTTTACCCTGAAGATATAAAGTGGAAGGGCTGAAACATCTGTTTTTTTTTTTTTCAGGGAATAGTCTTACCTAAAAATACCTTTTGTATCTATGATTTATCTTTAAAAAAAAATAAGGCGAGATATTACTTCACCTAGCATCAGTAATGAAGTTTGGAAGGAATCAATGTCTTGTTGGTATGAATATATTCATCATTTTGTAAGCTTGCAAATGGTTCTCCTCCTTCATCTAGCTTTTCAGCATCTAACTCAAGCTTGCACTCTGGAGAAATGAAAATTTACTTTGCATCATAAATTTTTCAATGAAACTCTTAACTTAAATCCATACTATCTAAAGATATATTGGAATGAATTTATGGAGGTAAAATTTCTTCTTGAATTTACTGATCTTGAAAAATAAAATACTAGCTTATAAGGACATTGGCACTTGGGCATCTCACATTGGACGTGTTTTTAGATGGTTCTCCTATTTTCTCAACAACAGTCATGGAATATCTTTGATTTTCTCTCCCTTAGTTAATATTTCTTTATCCTTTTATGAGAAGCTATGGGCATAAAGGAAATTCATTCACACTGAAAGTATTTCAAATGCCTCATGTATGTTCAAAATGAAATAAAAGTTATTCTCATCCTCACCTACCTGTGGTAAATAGTAGTAAGGCTTTTTAACAACCGTCTTCATATCTATTTGTTTATTACCAACACCTTGCTGATAATTTTTTACACTTAAAAAATATGTCACACATGTCTTCTTAGATCCTAGCAATTATATAGAAAACAACTTCACAGTATTCATTCTTGCCTTCACCATTATGCATCATTTGCTATTACTTTCTAGACATTTTTTTATTAATAGAGACACTTAGGTTGTTTCTAATTTTTCACACCTCAAATAACTACTCAGGAAGCATCATGCTACACATTCCTCTGTGAACTCTTGAGAGGTTTTATAGAATAACTTCCTACAAGTTGATTGGCTGAAATAAAGCATAAGCACATTTAAATTTTTGAAAATAATTTTGAAATTATATTGAAAGAAGCTATATATTTTTAATCCCCTCACTAAAATACAAGAGTACCAGTTTTACTGTGTGCTGACCAACATTTCAGGTCTTAAAACAAGGAAAATAAAATTTGAATTTACATGATTTGAGAAATATTACTTGAAGCATCTTTTCAACTACTTGTCTACCTTAATGAATTAACATTTCCTATAAATTTCCTAACTTAAAATTAAATATACTGAAGTTTTTACGAATAAGATTACTTCATAAATGCTAAGTATTAACTGTATGCCAGTCATAGATACACTTTTTCTTATTTTTATTTCTTTTTGCTTTTAATGCACACTTAAAATTTATTTCAAACTTTAAAACATTTGTAATTTAACTTGTTCATTTTGTGACTTCTGCATTTGTTATCTTGTTAGAAATGCTTCCTCAAGGGTGGATTACTAATATATTTCCTGTTTATAAGAGTAAAATTGGTATAGTGCTTGCATCTTTCTCTTTGTATCACTTTGTTTCTTCTTCGATGCCTCCTCTTTAAAACATGTATCCCTTATCGTCAAGTTCCTCTTAATCATCACTTAGTCTAGCTAAGTACATTCCTTTCCTTTCATCTTTTCTCAAAGCCAATCTTCCATTCTCATAAATTCCTTATCTGAATTTCACTCAATTTGCCTAATTGGTTCCTCTCTGCACCTAAGGCTTTAGAGAGAGCATGCTTTTCAAGTACAGATTCATTAGTCACATGCAGAAGACAAGTTCTGTCCTTTTTACATAATGCCCTGCTTTCCAACTCAATTAATGGGGACCATGTTTCTCACCACATCACACAAAAATTCCAATTTGCACTCATGTCCCTTATATATCTCTTTCAATGAGCCAAATATGCCAAAATCATGAAGCACCGTGTGTTTCTACTATTTCTCTCCGCCTCAGTAGATTCTGGCTTCTTGTATTAATGATTTCTAGTTACCCATTTCAGTATGTTAGTTTCTTGGGGCTGTTGTATCAGACTATCATGGACCAGATGGCTTAAAATATAGAAATTTACTGTCTTAAGGGTCAGGAGTTTATAAGCTGAAAATCAAGGTTGTGATAGATTGGTAGTAACATTACTCTAAGCTCTGCTTTTCCTCTTCACATGGTGATCACCCTGTGTACATCTATATCCATTTTCTTTCCAGGAAAACAATCATATGAATTAGGGCTAACTCTACTCTAATAGAGCATCATTTTAAATAAGTACACTTTCAGAGACCCCATTCCCAAATAAAGTCACATTCCAAGATACTAAAGGTCAAGACATCAACACGTGAACCTGGGAGGGGGTGGGAACACAACTCAACCTCTAATACCCAGATATAAAGTCATACAATCATGTCATTGACCATCCAAATGCACAAAATATCAGATCATCTGAAGTCTTACACAATATCCTAGTACTGTCCACAGTTTTTAATTCAATGCTCTGGATTCTCTTCACTCTCCCTGTACTAGTAAAAGCCACTATTCAGTTTACCTTAATCCCTGAAATGCATTGATCCTGCTTCATTACAGCTACTAAATTTTCAACAACTTTTCATTTCCCAGGAATGAAATTCAAGTAACTTACCCAGGTATTTCAGGTGTCGAATCTGAGTTTTGTCTTCCCTTTAAAAACAGAAGTCTGAAAAAAAGGTTTAGAATCATGCAGTATATTTTTTAAATAAATCTTAACTGGATTATGAGACTACTGAAAGAAGAAAGTGGAAATGCCAATTCAAGGAAGCATTGCTGAGGGAATTATGGCTGATTAAATTGAGGGTTGATCCAATCCTGCTGGAGACTCCGTGCAGAACAGGTTTCAGAAACACCCATTTCATGGGTCAAATCAGTGCGAATTTTACTTAAGGTCTCGGTCTCTTATTCTCTACTGGTCAAAAGTTGTCTCATATGATTGTATCAGAACATTTAAGTGAATTCTTCAGGAAATGACATTAAGTATAGTAACCCCAGATCAGAGAGTAAAATCTCTCATCTGGCTGACCTGAAATGCCGTGAGCTATTGTGGCATTGACCAAACATGAGCCAACATAATGCATAGAGGTAAGAGATGACGCTACCAAAGGACAGGTCCTTTCCAGTGTGCTACCTTCCTTGGGCAAATTTCAAGTTTTCTTGGTTATCCTCAAAACTGATTCTATAGAGTATATATTATTGGTATTGGTGGGGCCCTTATAAAACATAGGGAATACAAAACAAGGATGATATTCAGGAACCAGATGAGAAAAGATAATGTGCTCTACTTAGAGAATTGTTTTGAAGGGCCTCAGACAAATTAAGATAGCTTTGCTCATCAAATTTAGCCTAGCAGCCAGGCGGCAGTGGCGCACGCCTTTAACCCCAGCACTCAGGGAGGCAGAGCCAGGTGGATCTCTGTGAGTTCGAGGCCAGCTTGGTCTACAGAGCAAGATCCAGGACAGGCACCAAAACTACACAGAGAAACCCTGTCTTGAAAAAAAAAAATTTTAGCCTAGCTAAAAAAAAAAATTAGGAACTATCTAAAAGCTATTTTAAGGGTCAGAAATATGCTAATGCAGGTGAAGAAAAGAAAAAGGCTTATGAAACATTTATTTATGTATTTACAATGCATGATGTATATGTGTGATGCATGTGAATATGTGTGGCAGTCAGGGATCAATGTCGGGTATCTTCCTCTATCACTTACTGAATCTAGAACCCATTGATTGCCTAGTTAGATGCCTAGCAAGCCCCAGGCATAGTTCTGCCTCTTCCCTGATGCAGCGCTGGGGTTATAGGTCATCACTGACATGCCCAGCATTTTACCTGGGTGCTGGTGATCTCCCTTGGTTCTTCATACTTAGCTGGCAAGCACTTTACCAACTAAGCCATCTCCCTAGTTTTAGATAAAATATGTAAGCAACATTTATATTTAGCATTAAATAACAGGAGATAAAAATAAATGAAACAGAGGAATCAAAATATTAGTGTATCACAGAAAAAAAAAAGAACTTCAAGGAGTCAGGTGATATAGAGCTGTGAAGAAGTTCAAGGAGCTGAGTGTAAGCTGTTGTGATTACAGATCATCACTCGTCCTGAGAAATGAAGACAGGCTGCTGAAAGAAATATCCTCATGATTTGCTGAAGCATGCCTTGAATGCATTCCAAGAGCTCACCGCTCTGTGTCACCTGAAACTCCATGGGTCTGCTCAAGACCAGCATATTTTAATTGGGAATTTAGAACATATGATATAAGACTTATAAGACTGTGTATACTTAACATTTTAGAAGGTTAGAGAAAAAGAGAGTTGATTCCATAATGGTGTTAGGATATTGACAATGATGGAGTTAAGTACAAAACATTTCCATTTCTTATTCTTGAGAGGTATCTGGTGGCATGGATACTGCAGTTTGTTTATCATTCACTATCTGGATTGTTTTCAGTTTGGAATGTTATGAACAATAGTTCCAATAATCAGTCATAGTAAGGTTTTATGTTGTAAACATTTTTATTTCTCTGGGATCAATGCCTGGGAGGTGCAATTTCTGGGTCATATGGTAATTACACAGTATTTTTAAGAAACTTCAAAATTGAGTGACTGTATTGTTTTGTATTTCTACTGGTAATTAGTTAGTGAACTAAAATGTCCAAATCCTTATACACATTTACTCTCATTATACTCCCACACAAATACATATACATATATATATATACACATGTATCTGTTCTGATGTATCTACATTCTGATAGGTATGTAGTGATGTCTCATGGTTTAACTTTTCATTTCCATAGTGGCTAATTATAATACAAATTCTGATTCCATTACTTATTTTGTGTAACTTTCTTTGGTGAAATGCCTTCTGTGTCTGTTGTCTATCCCCCGACTTTTATCACTTTTAGACTAGAGAATGTTGAGTGCCATTATCAACTCTTCAGTTATTTTCCAAAACATTGGGCAATATTATTGGCTCTCATGATTTTAAAAGTTGTATATTGTTCTTATTCAAAACATATCCAGTAGGATTTTTAGAAGGAATAGAGCATGTGTTTTGCTTATTTAGTGTTTTTTCTCAATACTATATTATTTTATTTTAGATGGGGGTGGGTTTGCCTCCCTCCTTGTTAAATGTTAAATGCTGTTCTGACTAAATTAATCTAATCCCTTTAAAATACTTGTTCAAACTGGTCTTCCATGTGAGATGAAAGTTTCTTCCAAGAGTCCTGTTCTCAAGAAAACTCTTGACAAAGCTATCTGTAAGACAAGAGGAACAGTAAGTGTAGACTGCATAAAATAAATCACATTGATTCCCACAACAAAGGGCAATATTGGGATGGAGTGGTAAATATTTGTTATATTCATCTAGATTTAAAACAATTTAGTTACGTATCTGCTCTTACACTCTATGGACACATTATGACTCTTTTTGGTTTCTTCTTTGGGAAGGAAAGAACAGGTAATCTCAGAGAGGGAACTGAAATTCACATAGGATTAAAAACAGAGGCTATAATAAAAGAACAACTGAAATCAATACCTGAGTATTGTAGAACAGACCAATACCAGGTAACTTCTATCTGAGATTATCTGAATATTGACATCTACCAATACTTCGAGGCATACAGCACCATCTCTCATTCCTTAGCATATAAAAGAGTGCCTGACACACAGTAGGCTGTTGACCAGGAAACAAACCAAACAGTAAGAGGACCATAATAGTTTAATAATATCTAGGAAATATTTCAATAGTATTAAGCTAAGCTCAATAATATTTAAGCCACCAGAATAATGATATATAATACCTGAATAATTGAAAAGAAATTTTAAAAGAATGAAAGTATAAAGAATAAAGTCTTTCTTGACCTTCCTAGCCTTAAATTTTTCATTAGCAGTGTAACTTGCTGCTACGCATTACATATTCATTTACTTGTGTTTATTATCTTTATCTACATGATCTGCCAAGTCAGCACCTTTGTTTTGTCCACTGCCGTACTCCAAGCATCTGGAGCAACACTGATAACTAATAAGCAAGTAACAGACATTTGCCAATTGAAAGAGTAAGAATTCAGAGAAGCATTTATACAATGCTATAGAACGATACTAGAATCATATTTTAAAAACTAAAACAACAGTTGGAAGAGAAAACAGTGGCTGATGGGTTATTTTTACTTCTTAATCTTTGTGCTTATACAATATTTGTCATTGTAAAATCATGAACATAATTGCATATTACTTTAAAATTGTGTTTCAGTAAACACTTGCTAACACCAGACACCTTACTGGTATATTAGATGAATCCCTGAAAAGAGCTGAGATGCTGCTTTTTCCAGTCTTAAAACAAAGAAAAGACTGAAGAATGAAAACAGATTTTTTTAAAACAGACATATCAAAAAAAAATGATGTTTCAGGGCAAACTTGATCACAGCCAAATTTCTCAATATATTTTGTCTGGCTTACAATAAAAAAAAAAAAAGAACACGGCCCACAGAATCAACTAACCAGGGCTCATAGGGCCTCACAAAAACTGAACCAACCATCATGGAGCCTGTCTGACCTAGGTCCTCTGCATATATGTTATGGTTGTATAGCTTGTGGAACTCCTAACAGTGGGAGTGGGGGTGTCTTTGACTCTTTTGCCCATTTGGGGGGCCCTTTTCCTCCTACTCGGTTGCCACATTCAGCCTTGATACGAGGATATGTGCCTATTCTTATTGTAACGCATTATGCTATGTTTGCTTGATATCCCTAGGAAGCCTGCTCTTTTCTGTAAGGAAACAGAGGAGTGGTCTACTGGGAGAGGGGAGGTAGGGGAGAGGTACTGGGAAGAGAAGGGGGAGGGGAAACTGTGGTCAGGATGTAATATATGAGAGAATAATAATTAAAAAAAAAAAAACACAAAACAAAACCACACAAGCTGGGGGCGGGGGGGGGGGGGGGCGTCGCATATCACACGCCTTTGATCCCAGCACTCTGGGAGGCAGAAGCACAGGGATCTCTGAGTTCAAGGCCAGCTTATTCTACAGAGCAAATTCCAGGACAGCCAGGGCTACACAGGGAAACCCTATCTAGAGCAACAAAAACAAAACAAACGAGAAACACATAAAACACCACGCAAGGGCAAGTTAAAACACAGCCAGAGTGAAAGCATCACAACCAGACTCAGATGTCTCCCGGGACTGGAAATATCAGACAGGCAACTTAAAACATGTGTGATTAATTAGCATACTAAGGTTTTCAATGCAAAAGTAAACACCATGCAAGAACAGGCTAATATACCAGAAAAAAAAAAAAAAAGATGCAAATTCGAAAAACAGTAAAAAACAAATTGCCAAAGACATTTCATCAGAGACCATGTAAGCAATAGGAGAATGGAATGTATTAAAAGTGTTAAAAACAAATGAACGACAAACCTGGAATTTTGCTATCCCAAGGAAGTATATAAAGAATGGGAAATAAAGGAAATGAAAAGTCAGTAAAAAGGGAGAGAATTCACAGCTAGTAAAGCAGCACCTTATAAATTGTTAGGAGTGGCGAGGGCTCCATAGAGCACTTGCCTGCTATGGGTAAGTGCTCTGGGTTTGATCCCTAGCCACAAACAATTTAAATAAAATGTTACAAGAAGTTCTTCAGGGGAAAGAAGAACGGTATAGGTCAGAAACCTGGATCTACATAGAGAAAAGAAGAGGACCGGAGAAGAAACAAAGGTACAATATAAGTTTGCTCTTCCTTGTTCTTGGCTAATCTAATTGATGACTCTTTTTTTTGTTTGTTTGTTTGTTTGTTTGTTTCTCAAGACAGGGTTTCTCTGTGTAGCTTTGCGCCTTTTCCTGGAACTCACTTGGTAGCCCAGGCTGGCCTCGAACTCACAGAGATCTGCCTGGCTCTGCCTCCCGAGTGCTGGGATTAAAGGCATGTGCCACCACCGCCCGGCTAATTGATGACTCTTAAAAGTACCAATAACAACAATGTACTGAGTGACTAAAGCACACGAAATGAATAGAGAATAAATTTTGTAAAGGTTAGAAGGAAGAATTGATAACACACTGTGAAAAGTGTGTTTGTGAAGCATTATGGTGGTGTTTAAAGGCCTATTTAGAATCTTGTAAATGTACATTTCAAACTTAAATGTAAATATTAAAATATGATTTGTGCAGTTTCTATGTTCAGAGGAAAAAGAAAATAAATCATATAAAATATTCAATTATGCTCAGAGAAAGGAAACAATAGAGAAAGAAAACAAAAGAAGCCAATAAGAATTCAAAGGATGGACTGTACAAACATAGCAAGTATCCGTCTAAGTTTATTAGTGGACAGAGTGTGTGAAAACAGACAACAACAATGAAAATTAGCTTTCAACTACATATTCTCTATAACAAACTTACTCTAAACTAAGGCACACACACAAAGAAGTCTTAAATAAAATTGTTCAGAAAAATACAAGGAAGTGAGAGGAGCTCTATTAATTTTAGACAAAAAGGGCTTCAGGAAAAGGAAAGTTATTTCGGACATTACAACAATGAAAAGGTCAGCTCTCTCAAAAGATATAACAGTCATTAAGTGTATGCACTTGAACATCAAAATACATGAGGAAAATCCTGAAAGAACAAGGAGAAGTAGAGAGATCCATTGTTCCAGCTGGAGCGTCAACACCCTTTTTACAGTCATTGTTAGGTCAAGCAGGCAGAAAATCAGTAAGGACAGAGTTCACCCAAACAACACCATCAGTCAACTTGATCTCACTGACATTTATGGAAGTCTCTATCCAGCCACAGAATAAACATTGTACTTAAGATCTCATGGAGAATTCATCATGATAGACCACATTCTGGCCCTCAAGACACACCCTAACATGCTTAAAACAATAGCAATCATACAAAGTATGTTCTTCTCTAACCCAAACTGAATCAACATGGCAATCAGTTACAAAAAGGTAGTTGGAAAATCCCAAAATCTTTGTAGGTTTGACAACACATATAAATGACAATTAAATGAAAGAAGAAATCTAAAATAAAAAGAAAAAACACACTTTGAAATAAATGAAAATGAAAATAAGCCATCAACATACAATTGGAATTTAAAATCAACAACACAACACAATATCACTTAAAACAGACAAAAAAAGATGCAATGTGGTGGTGGGTGGCTGGTTTATCAGGCAAACTAATTGTTATACAAGTGTGAGGACCAGAGTTCAGATCTCTGTTGGCCACATAAATGCCAGGGGGTAGTGGCTATAATCCCACAGCAAGCAGGAGAGGTAGAGACAGGGGATCCCTAGAACAACCCAGCTAGTCAGACTGGCTGAACTGGTTGTTGACTTCTGGGCTCAAGTAAGAAACCCTGTCTCAATATACAGGGTGAAGACATCCAGTTTCAACCTTCATCCATTATATGCATGCACACACAATTGAGGCCACACACACATACATCACACAACTATACACACAAGGAGGAAAAGGTTGCAATTTTCAAAGTATAAATCTAGTGAAATAAATGCATATTCCCATGTAGAAAACTATAGAATTCTGACGAAAGAAACCAATGGAGATCTACAGGTAGGAAGGAGATTGAATCTTTACAGATAAAAGACAGTGTTTGTAAGATACAAATTCTTCTCTATTCATACATCCATCCAACACAATCCAAATTAAATTGTCTGCAAGCTATTTTGTAGCTATCCATGCACATATGCTTTAGTTTATATGGTGACTTAGTCCACTTTGTGTTGGCATAGCAGGATATATGAGGCTAGATTATTTATAAGGAATTAAGACATTTGTTTTCTTGGTTTAAGGTAGAGATAGCAAGAACTAGTGAGAGGTTTCTTATTTCACTGTCACATGGCAGTAGTCAGAAGGACAAGGACATAAGAGAGCAAACAAACTCATGTGAGTTCTTTTTCTAATGGTATTAATACATTTGTGATAGTAGACCCTTATGACCTAAATACCACCTTTTTATGCCTGGTCTTTCAAAACTCCTGCATTGTAATTAGGTTTCCAACATATGAATTTGGGAAGATATTAAAAGCATTGCATATGGAAAAGCAAAAGACCATGAATATCCAATATAAAGTTGAAAAAGAGCCAAGTTGGAAGACCAATATTATCCAACCTCAAGATTTAAGATACAGACATAATGATCAAATACCGGGAATTGTTGAAAGGACATAGATCAGTGAAATATAATAGAGAGTCCAGATAAAGAGGACCTATTTTGCTAAATAGTTCATTGATCCCTGACAGTGACAGGAAGTCACTTCAATGCAGAGCATGTAGTTTATAGCCTTCTCAACAAATGATACTCAACATTGGGTATCTATTTGCATATGCATTATCAAAACATACAACTTACACTTTTCAGAGAAATTCAACATGTACTACATATTCAATAAAAAGTACACAAGTCTAGAATTTCTGGAAAATACAGGGAAAAAAATCTAGGAGACACTGAGTTTAATAATGAACTGTAAATAATGTACCAAAGCCGAGTTCATTAAAGAATACACAGACTAATGAGATGCCTCAGTGAGTAAAAAAAAAGCACTTGCTACTGAGTCTGACGGCCTGAGTTCCAGTCCTAGTACTTAGATGACAGAAGAAAACTGACTCCTACAAGCTGTCCTCTGACCTCCACAAATATGATGTGGCACATGATATATAGGCACACACACACATACACACACAATAAAACTAGGGAAAGTTTTTTAAAAGAAAAAAACTGGATTTTATTAAAATTTAAATCTGTTCTGTAAAGGACATTATTGTAGCACAAATCTTAAAAGGTCTTATTAATAAAAACAAACCTGGAGCCTGCTATTGGGGTGAGTGCTGAAAGATGAGAGAAACAGAACAAGCCACATCCAACCCTCACTTTGCCAATTCCTCAGCTGATCTTGTTTCCTCAGACTGAAAGCTTCTGAGTCCTCATTCGAATGGATCTCAGTTGAACTGCTGCTAAAAGCTAAAAGCTTAAAAAGGCTCTAGTTCCTGGTCCTCATGCCTTATATACCTTTCTGCTTCCTGCCATCATTTCCTGGGATTAAAAGCTTTTGTCATCATGCCTGACTGTTTCCAGTGTAGCTTTGAACTCATAGACATCCAGATGGATCTCTGCCTCCAGAATGCTAAGATTAAAGGCGTGTACTACCACTGCCTAAACCTATGTTTAATATAGTGGCTGTTCTGTTCTCTGACACCCAGATAAGTTTATTGGGGTGCACAATATATCAATCACACATTATTAAGAGAATTAATCTAAAAGGTGACAGACTTGGATAAATACTCATAAAATACACAGCTGGTAAAAGCTTTGTATCCAAAATATAGATTCTAATTGTAATACATAACAATAAGGAAAGAACGAAAATTCACAAAAGACTTGACCAATATTTCTTCAGTGATGATCAAGAGACAGAAAATATGCATATGAAAAGAGGCTCAACATCATGTATCACTTGAGAATTATAAATTTAAACAATAAAGAGGAACCCTTATTTACTTATTTGAATAAAACCCAAACACAACACCATGGTAGCAAGGATGTAGAGAAAGAAACATGAATCATTGCTGAAGGGAAAATAAGTGGTCCAGCCTCTTTGGTAGTTTTTTAAGAGTTTTGTAATTTTGGTAAGTTACTCTTACCATAAGACCCAGCAATTACATCCTTACATATTTACCTAACTGATCTGAAAACTTATATTCACATAGGTGTATATATCAACTTTATTCCTAAGTTCCAAAGAACAGGAGTAAGCAAGGTGTCTTTCAAGTGATGAATTAACAAAAAAGAAAACAACGATACAGTTATACAATGGAATATTATGTAGCAATAAAAACAAGCAATATACAACGATACCGAAATATCTGCATGAACCTTAAATGCATATGACTAACTGAAGACAGGCAGTTTGAGAATGTTGCATACTTCACAATTCTACACATATCATTGTGGGAAAGGCAAAAATAATACGCAGGAGAAACATTGTTGACTAATAGACGTTTGGGCAAAGGGGAAAAGATTGACTGGGTAAAGCAAAGACATTTACAGAAATTAAATTATCCTATATAACAAACACTATGTGTTTTCTGAAAACCCATGTAACTTTACAAAATAGAGTGATTATTTTGAAAAGTTTAAAACTATTCAGAAAAATTGTAGTCTCCCATAAAGGAAGGCTGACTATGACAGGAGCACTTATCTGCAAAATAAGTGTGTAAGGACCTACTAAAGGGCTGAGGAGAGAGCAGCGTACAGAAGCAGAGATAGAGATCATGTACGGTACATTTGAAAAAGCAAGAAGAAAGGGTTTTGAAAGATTTTACCATAAAGGCAAGGTGAATGTTTACAGAGACAGTTGAGTTTAATCTGGTCAAAACATGACACAATGTATACATGTATTGAAACATCATGTTATCCTATTAATATATGAATTTTTTTATATATCAGTGAAAATAGTTTAAAAAATATTTTTAAAAAGTTCTAAAGGAATTAAAAGGTAATTGATGTGACGCCTTCTTGACTAAAGGCAAAAGGAACTACACAGAAGTCCTGTTTTCACAGGTATCTCGATTAACAATTCAGAAAACATTGTATATATAGCAGATGGCAGTTGGTAGGAACCAGGTGTTTTACTATTGGAGTGTGAATTTACAGATGCACAGAAGGAGGAAGCAAGAATGATTCACATAGTAATAAATCAGAATCACAGACATTGGTATGAACTCTGTGCAGCTTAATAAAGACATAGATCTTCACAGTATAGAAACATTTATTGATATGTGCATACTTGTGAGTACATATATATGTACTTCTTTGCTATGTCAGTGAACAGAGACTAGAAACAACAGCATCCTGGTAGCAATGAGTAACAGTACTCACATAGACCTTAGTACCATTTCTATTAAGAAACACAAGGGCTATTTGGAGAAAAGGTTGTCTTGTCCTGAGGCACAAAATATACAACATAAGTCTTAGATTATCTTACAGTATTAAGAAAGTGTATTAAAAGATTAAGGAAGTGACTTTTTAAAAAAATCCGTTAAAACCAATTAAATAAAATAATTCTTCTATCAATAAGTTGTTTCAAAAAAGATTCGGTAACCAAGTCAAAGGTCAACATCCAAAGGCAGAGCAATCTGAGGACAAAATCAAGGTTGTTTGAAACGTAACACAAAATATCAAGCAAATACCTGTAATTCTATACTTAGGACAACATTTGAATAAAAGATAAATGACATCAAATAAGCTAACATTTGCAGAAGAATTCCTAGTTATTTATGTTGCTCCTATGTCCCCAAGGAGGGGAACTACTAATCCTTGCTATCTAGGCATGAGTCCTGGTGACATCATCACAAATAGCACAGGCTGACAGGAAGCAGGGGAGGGACTTGATGACAGACAAACCTGGAAACACTCCTCTGGGTAAGGTGAGGATCAGCCATGATTGATCTCTTTTCTATAGATACCTTTGATATGATGTGATCAAAATGGGATTCTTCGGGTTAGCATTTTCTCTTAAAGAAACTCTGTCTAACCAAGAAAACCCAAAATTCCAGTAGCGGAGAATCTTGTCGAACACTTGTTTGATTTTTCAGACCTGTCAAGGTGATCAGAAACAAGAGAGATTGTCACAGTCAGCGGGAGTCTAGGGAGTCATGAGGACTGATGTGATGTTATGGAGGAGATCATGGGATAGAAAAAGACATTTGGTAAAAATCTAAGGACAGATGAGTAAAGGTGGATTTCAGTGAATAGCCATATATCAATATCTGCTAGCTGATTTGACAAATGTGCATCATACTAATGACATGTAATGCTAATAGCAGAGACCAAGTGCAGGCTGTGTAGGAATTCACTGTTCTATCTTATTAATTCCTCTGTATAACTAAAGCTATTCTTTAAAGTCCATTTTCATAACCTGGCTTTGGAACTACATCTATTCCAACATGATGACATAAGTGAATTAAATTAGTTAAACACTTCTATGAGAAGGGAACTAACTGAGTTTTTACATAAAGGTATTTATTACTGCTAAGAAAATCTATTAGACAATAGAACAAGATGGTTCTGTATACAGAGGGTAGAAAACAGCCCAAAATACATGAAGCAGGGACACAATGATGTTTCCTTTTAGTTATCAGTTTAAGTGGATTAAAAAATGCCTAGAAGACAGACACAGCATCTTTGGGTGTTCCCAAAAGTGATAACTTACACCAGGAACTCCCAGATCTTCAGATCTCTGGTCTTGACCTGAGAGTGACATCATCAATTCTTCTTGTTCTGAGGCTCCAGCCTTGTACTGAGCCATGCTAATGTCATCCACAGCCTCCATGCAGCAGATGGAAACTTTGGGGTAATTCTTAGCTTCCATAATCATCCAAACCAACTTCTCTAATAAATCTTTCATTCATCTATGTCTGTTGGTTCTCCTCAGGAGAATCTGGACTAATACAAAAGGTTAATGATTAGCAGGAAAGAAGACATTTCAAATGGAAGAAAACACAGAAAATTGGACAAGAGACCAATTTGTCTGCTGCTGTGTGGTAGAAACAGAAATAGATTTGAGTGTCTACTTAAAAGTTTGGTAATTTATCAAAAATTGTTGCTTTTGTACTCCTCATAAACCTTTTAATATCAATAGTTTATAGAGTTTTTTTTTTTCAAGTAAGCTTGGAACAACCTATAAAAAATAATATTGAACAGAGAGTGTAATACTTTGATGTTGGTTATAAAGATTTTTTTCCACCTCCAAAGCTATGGGGAAAAGTGTTTGTTTTAAAAATAGAAATTTTCAGGATAATATTAAGTCAATATTTAATTTGTTTAGTCATGAATGCTTCCTATTTATCTCACTTCTTTTGTAAGATACCTTTTTAATTTGTATGTGTGTGGTGTACGCATATGTATTCATTTGTGTTTGTGCACATTTGTGGGAGGTGCATGGGCACGTATGCACTTGTGTGTGGAAGCCAGAGATTAGCATTAAGTATCTTATTCTATCATTCTCCATCTTATTATTTTAAAAAAACAGGGTCTCCAATCAAACCTGGAGCTCACCAGTTCGGCTAGACTGGTCAACCAGGGAGCTCTGGGGATCCTCTTGTCTCTTTCTCTGGAACTGGGACTACAGATGTGTGAAGCTGCACCCACCTTTTTATGTAAGTGTGAGATATCTGAACACAGATTGTCGAACGTCCATGTAAAGGACTTTGGTCCCCGAGCCATGTCCCTGGCCGCTGTAGTACCTTTTGAGTGAAAGATCAAATGTGGCCAGGTGTTATGCAGGTTTCTTTTACAGTAGCAAAATCAGAAGATGAAAGTGCAAACAACTTTGAGGTTCCATATATCTTTTTTAAAAAATCATAGACATGACTGCATGGTGACTCACATCTTCTAACCATTCAAGCCTACTAACTCAGATTTTTCAAAACTACACTTGGTTAAAGCACCAGCATAAACCACAGAAGACACAGGTTTTAAATCCCCCATTTGAGGCTATTACTTCACTTGCTTAAATATAATTTTTCTCTTCTCTAACTTGGCACAAACAGCTTTTCAGTTTTATTATAAAACTTAAGAGATAAACAATACTTTAATATATCTGAACTCCTGTACCATAGTAAGCCCTAAAAAATATCTGGTATTGTTATTTAAATAATAATTAGAAAGGTGCTTTCTTAGTGGTCTAAAACAGTATGCATCCTTTTGTAGCACGCCCTCTTATGTATGAGTATAAATAACCTTCTTATAGCAGGCCTTGTTAAAGACATGTCTAAACTTTATGTCTCTCTTGGCAAAGCTTACCTTCTATAATCTTTAAGTGGAATTCTTGGATGGTATTTTTTTTTTAAGTTGGCCACTAATGATTAAAGAACTCAATATTATTGTTCCATTTCATCCTGAAACAAATATGCTACCATTGCCTCTGCCTTATATTATACAGAGTGTTTTAACTAATGGAAGTGTTTACAAGCATATTGATTCCAAAAAATGTAAGGTGGTAATTCAAGTCCAAACTTGCTTTCAAAATACAGCACCTCAAAAAGAGTGGAACCATGAGTAGTGTGAATGAAAGAGCTATCATACCAGATGATGCCCACAGTCCTTGCCATTTTTATCTCCAATAAAAGCTTGGTTTCCAGAACCTATAAGCAGTATAAGATAATAAAAAAGATCATATGTAGGCCCAGAAGTTACCTTGGCCTCCTCATCCTATCTCTGCATTTGGAGAGTATTTGACATTCAGATCCTGTACCTCACGCACTCAGAAGAAGCTTCAACATTCAATAATGACAAAGTCTGTACATGCATTCCTAGAAGGAATTTTACATATGCAATTGCAGCCTAATGTCCATTTTACATGTTTATAATGGAATGGCTACGTTGGTAAGTACTGCAGAACAGAACAGAATAGGAGGAAGCTTACATACAGTGAAAGAATGGTTACTATGTTCACTAAAGGAGTGCTAGAGAAACAGGGAAAGAAATAGAAGTGCCAGTGAAAAAGATGTCATTAAAGAATTACAATCCAAATTAGAGTCTGAAGCAAAGTCTTGACAATATCTACGGGAGCATATTCACATGTACTTTTGCTTGGGTCATAAGATACCGGAGGAGAGGGAGAGAGAGAGAGAGAGGAAAGAGCATGCATGGAGGGAGGCTACATTTTTTAAATTGAAGCAATAAATTATACCTAGGATCTCCCCACAGACCTGTAAAGAGGAAAGTGAAAGCATTCCCTTCTATTTATTTTATAAGTACAATAAACTTTATCAGCTTTTAGTATTGGGAGCTTGTGCAATATTTATAGTCTGCTTACTTTTAATGTTATTCAGAAGATAGTATCAGGAGGCTAATGAAAAAGAAAATTGGGGTAGGGTTAGGGGTCTCTTTCCCTTCTGTCCAACGATCAGGACTCATCATAAAGATTTATCATGCTGCTTCCTGGACTTCCCACCAGAGCTAATATGAGTTGCCCTGTCTAGCCTGTGGTATAATTGCTTGGCCACAGGAGCACACTTCCTGCTTCTACAGAAGGTCATTACAGGCTGATTTCTTGCACAGTCATGGGAACAGCTATCTTCCAAACCCCCAAAGAGAAGGCATTAATAGAGGAAGGACTGAGCAGCTGCAGAGAGACTTGGGGTAGCTAGCTGTCACTCACTCCTGGCAGTGGGGAGACAAAGCAAAACAAACAAAACAGACACAGATACACAGACAGACAGACAGACACACACACACACATACACACACACACACATGCACACACACACACGAAAAAAAAAAAAAACCTCTTTGCAAAGCCCCATCCAACAGAAAGCTTTGCCTGTCGAGGGTAACAGCTGAGTGATGCTCTGGGCCTTGAGGGCAGGGAGAGTTTTGACTGAGGAGTGGTAATACTGTTAATCCATCTACAATTTAAATGTCTGCAGCAAGCATATTTCAAGTTGTGGATCAGGATAATGGTTATACTATACATAAAAATTTGGACATTCCCACCCTTTACAAATTCTTTCCAGTGTCCCCATAGTCCCAGTGTGTCAAAAATCTTCTTGCCAGGTAACTCTAATTTATGGGGTTATCATAGAGTCCCCCATGTCTTTAGAAGTTACTTGAGTCACGGCTGACCCACCCCTGCATCTTTGTAGACAGTTACGTAGATTCATCAGCTGTTAATCACTGGCTTTATCTTGTCATCACTATCCATGGAGCAAAATTGCTCACGATTTCATCTCAAGCTGTTTCTAATCTTTCTCAGTATGTCAGTTTTCATATTTACTGGAGATCAGTGCTATAGTAAATGTAAGATATTCAGAACAAAAGGAAACTTTTGCCTTAAAGTTTATGTAACTTTCAGGTGTTTCTAAGAGACAATTTTAAATCACTTTAAAATCTCAATCCTTTGACAATCTGCTCTGCTGAATATTAAAATCAAACAAAATTTTAAAGGAAATCTCTTCTATCAATATAAATAATGAAGATGGTCTACAAATTGAATTTAGAGTTATTGTTGGAGGACTCTAGACCAAAGCCCTACTCCATTTTTACATAGAAACACCTGGCAAGTCCCATTTACCAGAGGCCTTCAACCGATGGTCAGCTCTAGGGCAGAGACTGAACAAAGAAATTGTGCTAGGTCACAGTGATTCCTACTTAGATCTCTTTCTAGTTTTCCAAGTCTCACAGCCTGAGTAGAATTGGGCCATGCTAAGAGCCAAAATCAGTGGTTTCTAGAATCATAGATGGTAAAGACAAAAATCTTAGCAGGATCCTCGTATTATACTGAGAACTAACTAGAAAGAGAATGGTTGTTTTGCTCTTGGTTTTGCTGTTTTGTTGCTCTTTATCTTATGTGGGATGAGCAACCTCACAGCAAGATACACTCAACTGAAATTGCATGAGTAACAAAGAACAGGAAATTGTACTTCGTCCTCCACAATGAAGCCTCATCATAAGACAAGCTTCCCAACCTCTAGACAACCCCACACTCCAGGAAAACAAGTTCTAAACTGGAATTTGGATCAGCTGTTTTGTAGTTTATTGAACTTGGGTGAGAATCCTGAGTGGGCCCACTGCATGTTCCAGTCAGTTCTGGGAAGTCCATAAAAGCCAATTTCATTCGAATTCCTGCTGGAGTGGATGTTCAAGGAAGGCAGGGAACCCTAAACTTGGTTCAGCAGGGTATGCTCAGGGGCCCATGCTCAATAATGTTGGTTTAATAAATGAAAAAGCCCAAGAACTTTCTAGGAGATAACAATAAGATTAAATTACATTTCATGTGTCCTGGGAATCCTGAAATGTTCTCCAGGCCATGGACATGGTAGAGTTGGAAAGGAATTGTTGGCTAGTGTCCCATTATTTGATAGGATCAGCCACAGGTACTATTTTAAAAATTAATCACATTACACAACCCTGGTAGTAATAAACTTCTAATTTACAACACTATACAAATTTGACATATTTAATATATTTTGACTTTTGGCAAGGCTCCCAAACAAAAGTGTTAAATTAGCAGGTAGTAAGAATTACTGAATCATGAAAATGAGTTCAAGAATTTTTGTTTGGTTTTGTTTTGTTTTTAGAAGCTAGGTATTAGTAAGCACAAAAACTGGATAGCTTCATTGAAGTTATCTTTTATGTGCTTTCTCAAACTTCAATTGTAAAGTTTTTTTCTTAAGCCCCTGTTGGAGCTGGAGAGATAGCTCAGCTGTTAAGAGCACTAGCTGTTTTTTCCAGGGGACCTGGGTTTAACTTGCAGCACCCATATGGTAGCTCACCATCATCTGAAACTCCAGTTCCAGGAAATCCAATGCCTTCTTCTAGCCTATGTGGGCACCAGCCATAAAAACGGTACACAGACATACGTGAATGCAAAACATCCCCACACACACATACATAAAACTTTTAAAAACTGGAATAGTTTGAGTCAAATTCAAACAAAGTAAATTCAACCAAATGTCACTAACACAGACTGCACAGCTGTGTAACTGAACAGAGAAAATTGTTTGGGACTGATTTTTGCCAAATGCAACTATTGCTATAACTCCTTATCCATTGCATCCCTGTAATGGGCCGTTTCTATTGATGTGGAAGCTATTAACTGAACTCTTCTTGTTTACCTGATGGCTGTTCTCAACCTAAGAAGCTATCACACTTGTTTTTATTTGGGAATGATTGCACTATTCCACTGTGAATCCTCAATTACCCATAAACTGAACGAGAATATCAAAGCATCCAGGGAACATACCAGCCTATAGTCATCCAGCAGCATGAGGTTAAAGCATAAACAATCCCAAGTTTGGAGCACATCCTGTGTTGAAGACTGATCTTTCACATATTTGCTTTTTCTACTCTAATCTGTAGCTCATAAGTACTCCATAAACAGCTCACATCATAAAGTAAACACTTAGTAACACACAGGTAGCAAGTGTGTGCTCTTGATCCAACTTCAAATGTTGCACAGAAAGTCTATTATTGCCAGTATTCTAAATATTGTCTCACTATACCTACATTCACAAAGTTCTATGGCATTATTGCTGTATGTCTGTGGATCTAAGTTCTATTCACTTTACACAAATTCTGTCTATAAACTAGAAATAATAGAGTAAGATTATAACTTTAGCTTCCTAAATCAATATAGATTACCTCAAATCTGAATGTGATTTGATCTAATTTGTAAAATAAATTTTATCTATTTATAGTATTTATGTGTTCATTTATTTAGTCAAATTATGGGGGATACTGTACAGATGTAAGCATACATGGAGTTTAGATGATAAGTATAGTCAAATATCCAGAAATAGAAAAAAAATTCAAGGAAGAATTCCAGTGTAAACGATGCTTATTGGAATGAGGCTGGCTGAATAAAATGAATTAGAGAAAAAATTGAAAGTTAAATGATGTTTGAATGTTTGATGCCAAACATTCATTTAGAAACAAATGAGTATGTGTCTAACGTATTTTATAACTTAAATTTTATTTCTATAAATCTGAACACTTAGTTTTCTGAGTATGTATCTGTTGTAGCAGTCAACTTGTTGTTGCTGCAACAAATACCCGAGGTGAAGGATCTAGTTGGTTAAATTATGAGACTGAATAAATATAAGCATTATGGAGTTTAGATTGTAAGTACTCAGGTACCCAGAAAAAGGGAAAACATAGAAGGAAGAATTCTAGTGTAAATAAAAAGAGAAAAAGAGGACATTCTGGGGTCATGATATCCTCTTCAAGGACGTGTCCCCAATGTCCTAACTTATTTCCAGTAAGATTCCTGTAATCTCCCAAGAAGCAAGCCTTAGATGTAAGTCTGTGAGACCTATTTAAGCTTTAAATGTGGGGTCTAGAGATGTCACTCAGTGGTTAAGAGTGCTTGCTGCTCTTCCAGAGGACCAAGTTCAGTTCTTAGCTCCATGGTACACAGCTCACAACCACCAGTTACTCCAGCTCCAGAGAATTTGACAGCCTCTCCTGGCCCCATGGATACCCATACACATGGCATAAACACACACACACACACACACACACACACACACACACACACACACACACAAATTAAAATAAATCTTTCCCAAACAAGCTAAAGTGTATATTGTGCTATTATCTCAGAATCCAGTTATAGCCTTATATAATACTCTAATCAATAATGAAGAACTCATAGTGAATTAAAAATAACATCAAAGCCAATGCATATGATGATCAGAGTGTATGTTGAGCCTTGCTCAGACTATCTTGTGAGATCTTGGTGCAGTTCCTATTGTCAGAGTGCCAGGCCACAGGGGACTCAGCCATGAGCCCTGTAGTACTTTAGCATTTTCATTTCAGTATCAGAGAAATAAATTAGTTGAGCTTCTCATAGGAATTGGAAGTCTGATGCCATTTTTGGCTGAGAGAAATCACAAGTGTTTCTCCCTAGTCACATTCAGAGAGAGATCTGCCTCAGAGCCAACTGTGTATGACTCAGTCCATTTTATTAGCTGAATTATTATTAGATGAAAATTTCCTTTCATCCATATTTGATTGAATAAGGATCCGAACAGCTGCACTGTCCTTTAGCCTGCATAAAATGTTGTGTTTTTCTGTCTCTCCAGGCCCAGGAAATTGCATCGTCTAATTATTGATTCTATCCACTCTTAATCAACCTTTAAAAAAAAAAGTTGGTTAGAAACTGCCACACTAACTTTTTCAATTACTCTGACAAATACTCGCCATTTTTCTCCAGGAGGCAAAAATGAAAGGCATGTTTTAGAATCCAGTGGGTAGACTATGAACACTCAAGCAGTCACCACCAATTTGTATGTATTATTTGTGAAGTAGCAGGTACTTAGTGCAGAGACAGACCCAGAACAAGGCATAGATCTTAGTCAGGAAGCTAATGAACTATGCCAGACAGACAGAGCAATTTGGTTATAAAATACTCCTGCAAGAAAGGAGATTGTAAGCAAGGTTGGAATCATGCTTTAGGTTATTTTAAATTTGGAAAGGTAGCATAGGAAAAACTTTAATGATGAGGAGCCAATGAGGCTATTCACAAGGAAATGGGGAATAGAGTTATCCAGAGAGATCAGTAATGACTTTGTGTCCATGCTATTACTTGTTTCAAGGAACTGACAACATCTTGCCTGATGATATGATTGTTACACCATTTTTTCTGTTAATTTGGGGTATTGAATTATATGTTTGTTTCTCTTAAAATTAGACACCAATGGGCTATCCAGCTTCCAGTTTCTGGACATCCAGGTAGTGTCAGGCATGGGCACCTAGGGTAAAAGCAATGATTCCTAATGATACTCCGTTATTATGATCAGTACATTGCCCAATCGTCATCAGAGGGGCTTCCTCTGGCAACTGATGGGAGCAGATGCAGAGACCCACAAACAAACATTAGTTGGAGCTCCAGGAACCATGTGAAAGATGGGGAGAAAGAATTGTAGGAGCCAGAGGGTTTGAGGATACCAGGAGAACACAGCCCACAGAATCAACTAAGCAGAGCTCATAGGGGCTCACAGAGACTGAGGGGGCAATCTCCTAGCCTGCATAGATCTGCACTAGGTCCTCTGCATACATGCTGTGGTTGTTTAGTTTGAGGTTCTTGTGGGACTCCTGACAGTAGGAATGGGGGGGGGTGTCTCTGACTCCTTTGTCTTCTCTTAGGACCCCTTTCCTCCTACTGGGTTGCCTCATCCAGCCTTGATATGAGGGTTTGTGCCTAATCTTACTGCACTGAGGTATGCTGAGTTCAGGTGATACCCTGGGAAGCCTGCACTTTTCTGAAAAGAAATGAAGGAGAGATAGATATGGGGGAGAAGAGAGATGGGAGAGGACATTGGGAGGAATGGAGGAAGGGAAACCAGTTATCATTCCTAGCAGAGTATATGACACATAACATATGCTTAAAATATCTTGAGGGGCATGTAAGTGAATGAAAGCTTTATCTCAAGGTTAACATGTACTGAAAAACATTTGGGCCAACAGAGTTAGCCTGCAGAGGGAAGCTAGAAAACAGAGAGTATAAGGCATAGGGAATGTATATATTGCTGTAGGACCTAAAATGTAATTCTCCATGACATATTTTGAAAAGATTACAACAAAAGCAAAATAGCATTTTGCAGATTATGTTGACCCTGACTTTGAGTGTCTTATAGAGGTGGCATTGTGCATAAAAGATTCCTCTAATTTGCATCATACATATGCAAATTAATTTGCATTCTGCAATATTCCTTATTCTAAAGATTATATAGAGATACCTGCATAGTTACAGGAGTGCTTCTACATTTTCATAATTCAATAAAGACACAGCTGCATATGGTTTGCACTGGGCAGATTATGAGTAATAGAAGCCTGATTAGAGACAAATGGAATAAATATCAGACAGGATCACAGAAGGGACACAAAAAGAATATGGATGGGAATAAAAATTTTGTCCTCTTAGTGATTCTCTAGGCATGTAGAAATTGAGCATATGGAGTAAGGCATGTTTCTAAGTTATGTGGCTAGCTGCTTTGGGCTGTAGCTCAGCCAGTTCCTGAGGTTCTCATTGAATAGCAATCATTAGGTAGAGTTCATTTGTTTCCTGGGGTGAACTCACAAATTAGACTGGAGAAGTATATTCATCTGGAATTGTATTTCTGCTCCCAGAATAAAACAGGAAGAACAAGCAGCATACAGAATCTACAGAATGATTAGTTGTAACAATGAGGGCATGGTGACACTTAGAATGTCAGGGCCCCCTTAGTGGCAGGCAAAGAAAAATTGGATTGATTTCACTGGGACCATCACTGCCAAACAAACATATTGGTAACTCATTTTATTTATTTCCTGTGGTGCATTTTTTTTTTAGAACTCTGGAGTTGAACCTCAAAGATGTCTTCCAATCCATCTCCCCAACTAATTTACTGAATAAAGCTGGAAGCTGACTTGTGGAAATTCATTGGTATCTTTATAGGATGTCAAGGGAATCTTGACTTCCTGAGATACCAAATTCAGGTTTCTCCTCAACAGGATTCTGACTAGAAATAACATGGTAACCATAGAAACACCCGTTCAATGAATGGCCATGGGAGAAATGACAGCACAATTCCATTCAAGAAAGAAAAAAGCAGACAGAATTCCTTGCCAAATTTGATATAGAAAAGGATTTTTTTTCCCTCAACACAAAAGCATTGTATAACACTCAGAGGAGGGGTATGGAAGCTTTTTGTTGTTGTTGTTGTTGTTGTTGTTTGCTTGTTTTTTACTTTCACAGAAGTAGACACTATTTACCTTTCATCCATTCAACAAATATTTTTGAATTCCAATCGCATCTTAGGTAGTGTTTTAAGCACTGCAGCAAACAGCTCTCTGGTTGAATGGGTGAACACGATAGTAAGTAAATGCTTTCTGTACAAGGAAGCGATGGGGCAAAGGAGAAGAGAGCAGGGAAAGGAGACATGGCACAATGATAAATAAATAGCAAGAGGATGCTGATTAAGGAATGAGCAAAAAGACTCCAGTGAGAAGGTGATAACTGAACTGTGGCATGAAAGCAGTAGGGAAATGGAGTAAATTTTGTTTTTTCTCGAAAATTGTATTTACTTATTTACTTATTTTGGAGGGGTGTGTGTGTGTGTGTGTGTGTGTGTGTGTGTGTGTGTGTGTGTGTGTGTAGAGGGTGGGTGAGCTGTAGCATGTGCAGCATGGTCAGAAAAATGACTTGACGAATTTCACTCTTTTTTCCCACAGTGTAGATCCCAGAAATCAGTCTTGGAAGCAAGCACCTTTCCATGATGAGTCATCTCACCCGTAATTTCTTTTATTATTATTATTATTATTATTATTATTATTATTATTATTATTATTTTATTTTACAATATAATTTAGTTCTACATATCAGCCACGGATTCCCTTGTTCTCCCCGCTCCCGCCACCCTCCCCTTTCCTCCAGCCCACCCCCCATTCCCACTAATTTCTTTTTATATTAGACACACAGAGTAACTTATGCCAAAAACCCTGTAAGGAGTAGGCTTTGATAACGGAGCAAATGTGAGGAAGCCTCTGATACCAAAAGAGGGCAAAGGAGAATGGCAGGGGTGATGGACACAGCTCTGGTCATGGACAAATGCACAATTTATAGAAAAAGAACTTAGATTTTACCTTTATGAATAAGAAAACTCTTAATCGGATGAAGAATATGATCTCTCTTGAGTTGTAGAAAGATGGCAATAGCTGAAATGTGGAGACTGGCTTGTACTGGATACTGAAGGATACACACAGAGCAGTCAGTTAAGGGCTACTACAGTCGTTCACAAGACAAGATATGTATGTGCAGCAGGATAACAAAAGTAGAAAAACTAAGCAACAGCAGGCTCTCAGCACATTCTGAAGGCAAAATCGTAGTATTTACCAATGAAATGAATGCAAGTGGCTAGCACGGTGTGTGATTGGCATAAGAAAAAAATAAACATCCATCAAATTATAAAATTATCCAAATTCCATCTGCCTACTTCTCCCAGAGAAAACTGAAACTTAGAGAAATAAAATTAATTGCTATTGCTTTTCATAACTCCATTCTGGATTTGTATAGTAGCCCTCTTCCACGGTGCTTTGGTTGATCTTTCGATGTGTCAAATTGTCTAGGCCATAGTCCCTCATTATCCATTTTAACACTAACAGAACCTTGCTTATATGATTGAAACATATAAGTTTACTGCAGAAATATTATAATGGATATTTTCTTATACATTCAGGGTAGATGGAAGATCATAAGCTAGACCAAAGCACTGAGATAAAGCTTCTCTGATACAGACATTCTACCAGTGAACAACAACTTCTGTCTTGCTATGGTAAAATGGGTCTCCAGTGTCCCATGTACTAAAACCTTGGCATCAGCCATGGCACTACTTGATAATGATAGATGCTTTAGAGGTGGGACCTAGTAAGAGGGATTTAGGTCATTGGAATGTGCCTTGAAGTAGATGTTGAGACTCTATCCCCTCTGTATCTCTGCTTTCTGGCCACCATGAGGTGAGTAGCTCTGCTCCTCCACATATTCCTGCCATAATACAGGAGGGTTTTAGAGGTATAGAAAAGAAGGGAAAAATGATGTAATAACATTATAATCTCAAAAATTTTTTAATGTTTTTTAAAAAGAAAACATAAGTTTTATGTGGTGAGCTTATGTTTCATGTATTCTTCTGTTTGCTAAACATCTCATTCTGTTTACATAAAGAAGAGGACTATTTACTCTAATAACTAAGACATTGCCTGGGTCTTGGAGAGAGCAGCTTCATGGAACCTCTCTCCTGCTGCTGACTTTCTCATCTACTGTACAAATGAATCTCACACTGGACCACCGAACTGCCTTTCCTATTCAGTCTTCTTTCCAAACCACTTGCTTCACTTTAGTCTTACATATAATAGTCATTTTGTTATTTATCGTAGTGAATTTAAATCAGTCACAGCCCCTGCTCTCCCTGCCTAGGCTCAACTTGCTGGGTGACTGTGTAGTCTCAGACCCCTTCCAATAGTTAACTCTCCCTTTCTCATGTTTTCCAACTCACAGTCTCAAGAGAAGGAAAAGAACCTAGGTGTCCCAATATTCAACAGAGTTGTTTTAAATATATATAAAGTTAAAAGGCCACATACTCTTTCAAAAAGACAGTTGATGTGATAAAAGAAGAGAACTCCACAGTGAAACATATTACTACCCGAGATGCCTGGGCAGCTTGACATCCCCTCCTGCTTGAAGGAATAGTTTCTCATCTCTGGCCCATCTTTCTCTCTGTCTTTGCAATTCCTCCCTTTTTCATATGGCGCTTCTGTATTTATGTTCCACCATTTCCATCTTGGTTTCTAATCTTCCTTTAGAGTGATTCCTGGGGCTATCTCTATGAAGTCATATAGATACTAAGCACTGTCAGAAACAAACGTTTGTGCACATATTGAATTGTTTCGAGCGTATGGTATCAGTAGATGTTCTGTGAAACCTTCTGATGGTGGTGATGGATGAGACCCAGCAGCAAGGAAAAGGAAATTGATACAAGAATATGTGTTTTTCCCAGCCAAGGTAAATCACTACCATTTCTAGGATAAATAGGTTCCAAAATAATCAGCTTCCCTCTAGCTGGCTGTTTGGTGTCCTTGAAGGATGAAATTGTATCCAAGACTCAGTAATTATTTGTGGTGTTGTCAGATGGAAAGGTCTGTGTGTCTATAAGGCATTTCTAGAGGGGACAGATGTGTGGGATAGTGACAAGTCCTGGGGGATTGGGGGGAAACTGGACCCATCTGAATGTAGGTGGCATCAATAGCTGGTTAGTGAGGACCAATGCCATTGAGTCATCTTTGGCAAGGTTTTAATGTAATGTATCCATTACGCCAACACTGTGGTGACTGATGACAGAAGCTGGGTGACATCAGCTGGCTGAGTCATTTTGTCTACTTAGCTATTTAGTGTCCCTTCCTTGATGAACAATCTCCAGTGGGCATTATCATGAGCTACAAAGACATTTAAACCTCATCTGGACTGTAGGAAACTTCCTGTATTTCCTTTTTTCTTTTTTCCTTACCTCCAACAAGTCCTTGTTATTTTGCAAAGAGGAGAAACAGCTGTGGTCTCCTGACACTATTCATTCGGAGTGTATGGGACTAGAGAGTCATAACAGTGCTTTCTCGGCTTACAGCCATGTACAGAGACAACTCATGTATGAACCAGTCTTGTCCTCTGTCTTTTTTGTCATCTGATAAGAAGGTTCCTTATGTGGCCCTAAGAATGAGCTGAGGGAGAGGAGCCATGTAACATGACAGCTATCATGGAGGCCTGGAACAACTGCCACCCATGTGTGCCTTCCTGCTCTGCTCATCCACAAGCCCACATATAGCCCTTCCATTTCACCATGAATTGCTATTGGTTCAACCCAACCTTATAACTTGATGTATCAGATGACTCACATGGATCATTTTTTTAATGCATGGTCAATTGATCATGATATTTTTCTCTGTCAGTTCCCAGTAACACAGCCAGAATACTTACCAATAATATGTTGGACTCTAACTCTCTCCTACAGATGACACTGCCTTGCTTGAGAATCTTACGAGTTCACATTGTAATTTGCCTACTGAGGTTTTCCAAAACCTGCAGACATCTTTTTACATCATACATACATAACATTCATTCTTCAAGACCATATGCCCCAGACATACTGCAGAACCTTTTCTTATTCTGAGTTTTAATTAAAGTTAGTCATCTTCTCTGTTGCTTGGGGCATGGGTTGCAGCCTGTGCCAAGCATGAAATATGCTGTCCTCAGAAACCACGAAGGCCCTAAAAGTGGTAAATGTGAAATGCAATAATCTCTTCTTTTCTTCAGAAAGAATGTCCAGACATGTTCAAAATAACTATATTCTTTAGAACTACATGTCACAGCCCTGAATGATCATGACATTTATCTTCCATTCATTGAAGTATGTATATTTCACCAAGGCCCCCAAAGTACTTCTCATTTCTTCCTTATCCAGTTTAGTTAACCATCACAATCTTCTTCTTCAGAAGGAAAAAAAAAAACAAGAAAGAGATAGAGGTTGGAGGGGTCCCTCAGTGATAGAGTACTGCCTATCTTCTACAAGGCCCTGGTTTCACTTCCCCCATATGCAAAAAGGAAGAAAAATATTCTAAACAAGCGTCTATGCTCTTTGGGACTATATTGTGACAACGGGCAGGAAAGTTAAAAACAGTTCAAGGCAAGAACATGCTGCTCTATGTCTCAGAGTGTATTCACTGATACAGATACATCTTGAAAATGATGGGGGAAGATCTGAGTTTCCAGGTTAATGAATCTGGAGCTGTTAATCAGCTCTAACAGTGCTGGAGCAGCACAGCAGTTGTAAATAGGTTCGTTGCTTCACTGTCTGGAGCCGAGCACTACCACTTGTTCTAGAAGCCATGTTGGCGATAGAAGTGAATGATTCAGTGAACACCCCAGTGGATCCATCGGGTCTCTCTAAGGGACTGAGAGCAGTCTCATCATTCAGTCAGAAGAGGGACCTGCTGGTTCAGTGACTAGTGAGCAAATATAAGAGTCTACCAAGTACTAAATAGACTCACTCTGATTTTGTATCTGATGACTAGTAAAGGGTCACCTACTGACTCCATGAATGTGGGGAACCCCCTGTGAAAGGGAGTGGTTCCAGTTACTGATTGGCTCTCATAGATGTCCACTGCATGTCCCTAGGATTCATTGTCAATTTAGACTATTTGAACAGTAGTCAAAATGATTATGTATTCTCTCTTACCCATGTTATAATCACTAGTTACAGGTTCCTTGGGGAAGAACCAAGGGCCTGTACTTAATGAACACTTAACATGAAGTTATATGTTTCTTTTACTTGGATACCTAACTTAGCTAACAAGCAGTGAAATCTAAAATTAACAACTGACTCCACTTCTTGAAACTGGATAAGGGATTTTGACCTCAAGATAAACACTCTTAAAATTCTGATTATCTTATCTTTAACTGATTTGAATGGACTGATCAAGAATATCTTTGATGGTTCCCTTTAGATTCCCTCTTATTTCATCTCCATGGACCAGTGTGAGTCAGACCTTTCTGGCTATTACTCAGATTAGTCACTGTATTAGTTACTTTCCTGTTGCTGTGATAACATACCATGGCCAAAAGCAACTTAGAGGAGACAAGTGTTTATTTAGTTTACAGTCCCTCATATCAGAAACAGCATGGCAGCAGGAATGGAGGAGGCCAGCCACAGTCAGGAAACAGAGATCTGCTTACAGGATAAATGTCTGTATAGAGGAAGCAGAGGTCTGTACCAGGAAGCAGAGGTCTATATCAGGAAGCAGAAGTCTGTATATAGGAAGTAGAGGTCTGCATACAGGAAGTAGAGGTCTACATATAGGAAATAGAGGTCTGCATACAGGAAGCAGAGGTCTGCACACAGGAAGCTGAGGTCTGAATACAGGAAGCAAACAGAAAGAACAGTAAATGAGGCCAGGTTATAAAATCTCAAAGTTTGACCCCAGTAGCTCACTTCCTCCAGCAAGGCTCTACCTCCTGAAGGTTCTGTATCCATCCCAAAAAGTACAACCAGTTCACAGGCAGGCATTCCTGTTCAAAAGCCTATAGGGGACATTTCTCATTCAAACCAGCAGACCACTTATAATTGTGACCACTTTGCCTTCAATAGTAAAAAACTACCACTGGGTACTCATTGTTTTGGCTTCTTCTTTGTTTCCGTCAGGATTTGCTGTTCTGTAAGAGTGTCTTGCTGCTGTTCCTGGCCTACAGAGGACAGCCAACACTTACTTCCTCATGTATGCCCTTCCTCCTCGCATCAGTACCTTCTGTATCAGCCAGTAAATGAATACCTGTGGATCCTTGTGTGAAACGTGGCTAGGAGGAAAGTATTCTGCTTTACATGGTATGTCTCTTCCAGTATGAGTATTTCTGTGAACTTTTTGAGCCATTAATTTGGTCAGGGGGAAAGTGGAAATCAGAAGGGGGTGGAGAAAATAAAAGAAGAGAGGGTCCATATTATATCAGAATATTGTAATCCAAGGGGAAATGATAGCTTTCAGCAGGAAGGAACAGGGCCCTTCTGTGACTCAGAGGAAATCAAGGGTTCAAGATTTTCAAGTATTATAGCATAATGCCTATAATCCACTGCACTTTGGAAAGGTAAGCTTGGGCTACATAATAAGTTTCAAGATAACCTGGCCTAGTGTGTGATACTGCCTCAAAAAACATGTTTGTTTCCAAATGCATCAACCTAGATGAAGTACTCCAAGCACTAGAACCTCATGCTTTCCCAGTTAAAGCCAGATCTCAGTAAAGCAGATTTATTGGGGTTTGCATATCCATCACCTATGAAACTCTGCTACACTTAAAATTGTGTTCTAGGTTTAGTCCTGAGCCTCTCTATCCACAAGCTCTTTGGGTCTCACAGCTTGTCCTAAATGTTAGGTTAATTATTCTCACTCTCATTATTTTTCTCAAAGGACTTAACAGCAGACAGCCAAAGCCATCTGAACCCACAATCTTCATACCACCTACTTTTCTACAACCTCTCAACGGTTAGTACAATCCCTGTGCTCCTGATGAGAGATGTGACTTGTGCCATGCAGCAGTACACCCACTGGCCATAAAAATCTCATCTAGCACCTGTAAGCAAGTTCTGACTGCCAGGTAGCTAAGGAATGATTCCACATCACCTGCCAGAACTGCTTCCTAGGACAACTCTGGTGTTAATGCTCTTAGAACGGGCTTCTCAACAAAACAGACTGTGAGGTAAAGACTTGAATGTATATTTATGGAAAGGATTTTAAACTGAGTCATGGATATAAGAAAATACTTGTCAGAGTGTAAGGGAGCAGGAGAGGCAAAGGGAGAAGCTGAAGAGCAATGCACTTCTGACAGGTCATTAAGCCAACCAACCTACGAGAGAAGCTCTGAAGCCAGAGGTAACTAGGTCTGAATCATTGCAGTATTCAGCCATAGGATACAGGTAGCTTGTGGAGTAGAAGCGCATCTCTGTTGTGTGGTACCTCCCTTTGGTAAAAGGAAAAGCTTTCAAACAGTGAACAGTCCTTGCAATTGTGTATATGTGTATTGATCTCAAAGATTGAACTATGTGAGATACCGTGAGATCTGGCCCAGACCAGAAGGTTGTTCTTCAATGTCGGACTCCTGAAAAAGAAGAAGAAGAAGAAGAAGAAGAAGAAGAAGAAGAAGAAGAAGAAGAAGAAGAAGAAGAAGAAGAAGAAGAAGAAGAAGAAGAAGGGTTTGCACAAGCTATGTCTTATGCCAAACAAGTTTATTACGAATCTTATATATTATTTGCCAGAGAGAAAAATGGGACAGAGTAAGCAAAACATCATCATACGACAGGACAAAGTCAGCAGGAAGCTGATCAAACAGTGTTGCACAAGGGGAACATGGGATGTCACAAGCGTGTCATAGCAACTGAGTGCTTATCAGCCTTGGTGCTGATAACTCCGGTCTCTCCAGGAGGAAAAGCCAAGTTCACTGGGACTCAAACTTCAGCTCTTTTGAGGTCCTGGCCCAAGCTCCAGACCAGATTTTGCCAAGATTACCCCTGAGCAAGGATATAAAACTGGGTTCCCTTTGTTCTTTCATCAGGATCTCTGAGAAAGTCTTAGATCAACCTGGCTCTCAACAAATCCATTAAGCTTGGGTTTTTGCTTAGTTGTAGGAAGTTCAATACCCTCAAATGTAGAATGTAAGAGGGATATGAATGTAGAACCAGATGTCTGAGGAGTTATCAGATCAAAAAGGGGTTTTGATGATAAAGGTAACTAACCTCCAAAGGTAGCAATACCCAATAAGAACCATGATTTATAAATCTGGATTTCAGAGAAAAGATATTGATACAGAATTATTTAATGCATGAAATCAAGTTGAGAGTCACCAGGAAGTTGGATCATTTGAGTTTGAGTTGAGGGTGTTTGAGCTTCACATACAGTAGAGAAAAGGTCTTGGCCCAATTACTTAGTACTCTGAACCCAGATTTCTACATCTGGTATACCTTCCCATGACTGTTACAAGGAAGGAATATGAAGATTCATACAAAGTAGTTAAATAGAGCTTGTCACACTATAAGCTTTCAATAGATTCTACTTATTATTACCATTAGTATATGAATGGAAACTTAAAAGTGAATGGATAAAGGAGAATTTGAAGAAGAAAAGGGGAAAGATAATTGGATATTGCAGATGGCATGTGAGGGAATGAAAGTAGACTGGAAATCAGACTTCTGACTCATTGCATAAACTCTTTCCTGATTACACCCACCTAGATGCTGAATGGGCACCCCAGCTTCACTGACTATAAATTCAAATTCATTAGCTTTCCCTAAGTTTCCATTGCTTCCACAGCCTTCTATTTTAGTGAATGACATTTCACTTTCCTCCAAGGCACTATGGCCAGCTCCAAACTCCCATTTCAATGCTGATTTTCTAAAACTTGAGGATTAGCCTCATTATTCCCTTCTAAGAAAAATATCTTCTCAACACTAACATGCTACCCACCTCCAAAATGTCTCACAAATATTTTTCTGTGACCTGAGCATGGGGGTTTCCTTGCTCCCACCTTTATCTTGTATAGTCTTGTCAGTGTGTGTGTGTGTGTGTGTGTGTGTGTGTGTGTGTGTGTGTGTGTGACCATATAATGTTCATGATCTACAGTGGCTTTCTATAAAGTCCAAATTCCTCTGTAGCTAACAAAGTCCTTAGATATCTGTCACACATGAGCTTATGAAATATTACTCCTGTAATCACTTTACACTCTCTCAATTTTCTGGACATGTATAACTATCACATGTTCCCCAAACTAGCTCTACTCCACCACTGCCCCCAAGTATCTTGATCTGTTCTCCATAGGCTGGAAGAAACCATCTCTTAGATTTGCCACTCTTTTTATCTTGTGTCTTCTCATCAAAACATATTCATCTTTCAAGCTCTGCGTCAGCTAATTTCTAAACAGCTGTCCAAACAAATATTACCTCTCTTCCTACTACATACATGATGCACCTGTCATTTTGTTTGCCCTTTGCATCCCCAACAGATTTCTTGGCTTTTAATTTCTGTGTGTTTTTCTCACAAGAGAAAGAATGAAACCTCATCACAGAATATACAAAATCTCTATTGCAATATGGTAGAGAAGTCGTTGGGCATTTGAAGTTACTGAGCCCCTACAATGTACCTTGTGGGCTGCTACACAGAGCGCTTGCCTAGCATACCTGCACTGGGTTCATTTCTCCAGCATTACCAAGGTGGAGGCAGAAAAAACAAAGAATTGGGGAGAAGATGGCTCAGTGAATAAGAGAACTTGCTGGACAAGTATGAGGACATGACTTTAAATCCCCAGGATCCTCATAAAAAATAAGACATGGACGTATATGCCAATAACTTCAGTGTTGGCATGCAGAGACAGAAAACCCCTGGACCTTAATGGCCAGCCAGCTGAGCAAAATAGCAAGCTTCAAGTTCGATGAGTCTTAAGAGACTGGGGCAGAACATGATAGAGCAGAGCATTCAACATATTCCTGTGTTCATAGGCATGTATACCCACATGCACACCACACACACACATACACACACACACACACACACACACACACACACACAAAATGCAGCTTCTCTGAATTAAAAATATACTTACTTAAAAATGTGCACCTTAATTTAAAGGCCTAGTATTGAAATATAATGTAAATATCTCATTAACAAAAGTTATGTTGCTTATATGCTGCCCTAGTTAGCTTTGTTAAGTTGATACAGCCTAGAGATATCTAAGAGGAAAGCCTCCATTGAGGAATTGCCTTAATCAAATTGGCCTGTAGGCATGTTTGGGGGGCATCACATTATCAACTAAATGTAGGAGGGTGATATTCCTAGGCTAAAAGGTATCTAAACAGGAGCCCAATGAGAGAGCCTGAGAGCAGCATTCTTCCATGGCTTCTGCTTCACTTCCTTGTCTGTGAGTGAGCTCCTGTTGAGTTCCTGCCCTGACTTCCCTCAATGGTGGACTGCAGCCTGGATGTGTAAAATGAAATAAACCCTTTGTTCCTTCAAGGTGCCCTTGTGTTTTATCATGGCAACTGGATGAAATCAAAACATATGCCACGATAATGCATTGGATATATTGAGTCAAATAAAATATAGCAATTAATTTCTCCTTTTTACTTTACAAAATGTAACTTCTAGAAAAAGTTATCTAGCACCTACCTTGCATTCTATTCCTATTGGCCATCACTGATTGAGAGAAGAAACCTTTCCAAAATGAGGAAAATTGAATCTTATTTATAATTCTAATACTTAGTAGTAATTACTATTCATGTTGTGACATATTTATTTCCAGTGGATTTATAGCTGTTGTTATGCAGTATATTTTGTTTCATATTTCTTCATGCTGTATATCCTTAATATGTCTTTGTGCCATCAAAAAATATACCTTTAATGACACATAATTGTATGCTTAGTATTTAATTAATTACTAAAGTTTCTAAAAATATTTCCAGTTGGCCATATACTGAATATTTATCCCAATGTATGAAGCTCCTTTTCCCTTTCTAACCAAGCTACAAGCAGACAGAATCTAACTTGTTTACTTGTGTACTTGATGCATACTTCAGTAAATATACAATCAATGAATGAACCAACAAATCAATGACTATATTATAAAAACATCAAATGATTGTAGTTAGACCATACATAAAATGGACTATTTCAATTGTTGCCATAAAAAAGCTCCTCAACCCATTTTTCTTTAAAGAATATCATTGCTTCGCAAGGTATTGCTGTCATGTGAAAGTGTATGTATCACAACTGAGCCAATAGTTTTCTAACAAACAATGGCAACTTCTCAGAATATAAATTGAGAGATGCTGAGCTCCAAACAACATATATTTTCCTCAATTTGACTGAACAGTGGTATGAAATTAGGAGAAAAGCAATTCTGCTGTGAGTTGGGTTCCAAGGGAGTTGGAAACTTAAAAAATCCTAGGGAGTGCAAACAAAAAACCGATCAGTTCTGGGAGAGGTAGAGTAAAGTTTAAATAAGACGTCAAGAATCTCCACCTGGAATTTGTCGAGCACCATTTCCCAATGACTCAGTTTTGTGACACCTGTGTGTGCCTGAGAGCCTCAACTCAGGGAGTGATGTGTGAATATTCATTCCTGGGATGAGCAAAAATAGCACTCAAGGAACTCAAGTGTTATGTGATGGGGATGGATTCGGCCCTGCTCAGTGCAGAGCCAAGCACTTTGCTTGGTGCCTAATGCAAAATAGGCACTGCTGAATATAAATATTGGCATAAATGAACGAACAAATGAAACAAAGGAAGGAGAAAGAAAGAGAGAGGGAGAAGAGAGACAGGCAATCTTAGATTAATCTAGGACATCATGGATTAAAGTATAGATATGAATCTATATTTTAATTATTCATATTCTGTTTTGACCCTGGAGTTATCTCACACTGTGGTACAGCTCTTTGTACTCTAGAGACCTGAGTGAATGGGTATGCCAGCTGGTTCTACCTGGGAAAGATGGGTGGAGCAGCGTGGATAATATTAGACAATATCAAGCTTGTATAATCTGAAAACTAGTTGGGATAATCTTCATGTAAGATGATTAGCTTGTGACTGGATGTTTCCTTTTAAGACAGTCTTTGAGAAGTTTTGCGTTTACAACAAAATAGAAAGGAAGACATGGAGATACTCCATGCACCCCCTGCCCCAACATACATACCACGTCCCCATTGCCAACATGAATATTCTCTTACTAACTGCTTTACTTGGTGTGGTTAAGCCCATAATTCCCTGCATGCTAAGACTCTCTGGAGCACCACAGGAAACTCACATCAATATTGAAGGGCATTTTATACTTTCAATGATGTCATAAAGTCCAAAGCTGTCCAAAGCTGTGATGAAAAGCAAGCTTCCTATGACAATCAGTGTGAACAGGACGTGGGTTGTTAATATTGAACCTGAATCCCAGAATTACACAGTTGTACCACTGTCCACCATGACCACACATCTCATTGGTAAGTAACTACATCTGACTAAGGTTGAAATTTATAAAGTAGCAATTTAGGACTGGAGAGATGGCTCAGTGGTTAAAAACACTGGGTGTATTTGCAGAGGACCTAAGTTCAGTTTCTAGCATCCACATGGTGGCTCACAACCACCTGCAACTCCAGGCCCAGGGTATTCAGTGTCCTCTCCTAGCCTCCTTGGAAACAAGGCCAACACATGGTGCACATACATACATAGAGGGAAAACACTCATACACAAAAAAATAAGTAAATAGAATTTTAATTTGCAGTCTATATGTTTCACTTTCTAAAACAGCCACTAAAATCTTAGGTGATAAATGATTTTAAGTTGTTTGGATCTAGTAAACAGAATTATTTCGTATTATTTTGGCCAAGAGGCCTATGAAAAAATATACTGAAATGCTAGGAGAACTCTGTGCTTAAGAGTTATTTATTCATATTTTATTCAAAGCTGTCTTCAGCAATAAGGAGACAATTTGAAAGGGGTTAGTGGGGGAAATACCTTAATGATTTCTTTTTGTTTGTTTGTTTTTTATTCCCGTTTGTCTTTTTTATCTGCCTGTTTATTTTCTTAAGAGAGAAAAAGAAGGTATGGTGTTAGAAGGTGAGGAGGTGGGGAGGTGGGAGGTGGAGAGGTGGGAGGTGGAGAAGTAGAAGGTGAGAAGTTGGGGAGGTAGGGAGAATCTGGGAGCAGAAGAGGGAGGGAAAACCATGGTCAGAATATATTGTAGTACAAAAATAACTTTATTTATCAAAACAACTTCCTTACTGCTGTAGTGCTGGTGAAGATTTTGCTTCTCTGGCATTTTTAAAACAGCATGAGTGCTCTCTGGGCTACAGAGAATGAAAAGACCAGGTGTACCATCTAAGCTCTAGAACTCAAAAACCTTTATGTGGAATACTAAACAATCTCAGTATTGTTCCCAGGCAAACCAAAAAATTAGTTCAGAAATGACAACCCCAATATAGTTACTATCCTTTAAAAATACCCACAAAATAAGTGTTCATGTGTACTGAGAGGGAGTGTGCATTGGGTTGCTATTTGTCGTTCATGTCTGAAAAATTGAAGGGCGACCTATAAGATCATTGGCTAAGGTCCCACAGCAGGGTGAGCCAGGACATTCAATTCAGACCAGACCCGTAAACTCTTTACGTCATTGGGCTCTGTGAACATAAAACTCATTGCCTCCTGGGAAAAGAAAGGGACACTTGACATATAAGGATAATCTTGTAACAGATAAAAGGAACTCCAGGACTGTCTTTCTGAGATCATTGCTCAGGGACGAGCCCCAGGTGTGGAGAAAAAAGTTGACATTATAAGGTTTACAGTGGAGACTATGACAGATGCAGTCATGACAGAATGATGAGGTGCTGTAGGCCTGCACCTGGGCTCCGAGGTCAGCCTTGGGGTGAAGGAAGCCATGTGCTTGCCTGCCTCTGTGGAGGCAGTGGATTATTGTCGGTTTCATCTCCACACGAGCTAATGAGCTGTCAGTGTTAAACAGCAGCCTCCCTCTCCCGGGTTGGAACAGTCCCGTTTCCTGATTTCTTCCAGCCTATTCTATATAAATACCGTCAGAGGAAGGGCAGATGGAGAAGCAGCTCTGGAAATCCCAAATATACAATACATGTTCAAAATGAAGCTGCAGCTACAGCCTAGATTGGAAAGAGGACATATTTGATTTTGGAAAGAGGATATTTGATACTATTGGGTGGAGGGAGGGACCAAAAAGATGTTAGTTGGCCAAGGGAGAAGGGGAGAAAGAGAGGTATGAGCTTTGCAGCTATCAAACTGAAAGACTCATCTATTTGCTAAAACAAAGGTCCCATATTGAAAGCAAAGCTGACTAAATATAAACGTTACCTGCAAGCTTGAACAAAAGTAAAAATAATCCTTAATAAAAAGGAAGTCACCACACTGCCCCTTAGCACTCAGGTTTTTTTTATCCTACTTTCTCTGTTTGCAGTAGATCAGGACAAATTAGTAACATTGTAAGGTGAGATTCCCTCCATCTCAAAAGCCCAGCATTGAAGACAACATAACTGATCATAATTTTCTAGAAAGATTATTGAATGTTCAAATTTTGAGTTCATCTAAAAATATTCTAATCCAGTGGATCTGGGGAGGGACCCAAGAGGTGAATTTTTGGCTAAGCAATTCTTTATATCATGCTGATGTGAGGGGGCAAAAACTCAGGCTTTGAGAAACACCACACATGGGTACCGCTCCTCTCACCTTTAACGCAGCTCTCAGAGGGCATCAAGGATTGATAGACATGTGTTTACCTGGCTGACCCAAATGAGAAACTAGCAAGCAGAGTAAGAATAAACAATTCCCCACTCAAGAGTTTCCTCTAACTAGGAAGCCACAGAGGATGGTAAAGTCATGGGGAGTCACAAGAGACTACGAAGTTAACGAAACTGGCTGTTCACTTAAGTATAAATATCAATTGCAAGTGATACATGAAGGTCAGCTTCAATATAGTTCATACATTCACTGTCTCGGTCCGACCTAAGGATTCCTGAATCCTTCAAGAGAGGTGGCTAGAGTAATTTTCTCTCCAGTTCTTCTTATGGAATCATTTTTAATCTTACAAGTCCTGCCTCTGACTTTGTTGAACTCTGAGACAGTATGAGCAGGGAGCAAAGAATAAGGAGCCAGACCAGCACGATTTGAAATCCCACTTTCTCAGTTAGATGAACCTTTGTAAAAGATTCCTAATGTCCATCAAAACCTGTTTCTTCTGAAGATGGTAACATTTTTGTAGAGATAATCTGAAGTTAAATGTCTAGCCCAGCATGTAAGTACTCAGCAAGCTGTAGTTACTATTCTGACCCCTGTAGCAGAGCTGAGAGACTTTCTGCAGGGAGCTCACAGTCTGTCCAGGGAACAGTTTCTCAAAACTGAGTCTTTATTGCACACACTTATGCAAAGTGAAATAATCATTTGCATTGCATTTATTACTTCAATTTCTATTCTTCATTCCTATCACACAAATCCAAACAATATGGGGACTTCAGGAGACATCTTAACCATGGCCTCTTTCCTGTTGGTGTTGAGTACCCATTCAGAATCTTAGGGCCATCAGTCAATGGGCCCAGGTTACCACACTGAGACGTTTATCTCCTTTTTCTCTAGTATTCTCTGAAAGAGGTAGTTCCTATTTGTATAGCAGTAGACTAGAAGGACAATGAGGCCAAAATCATTTCAGTGATCAATATGGTGTGACTTCGATTTATTTCTCTAAGTATATTGACTAATAGCAACTATCATCGATTGCTATTACAGTTACATAAAATAAAGAACATGCTAGCATTAAGAAAGTGAAGAAGAGAGAGATCATAACACACACATACACATAGACACACACATACAAACATATACCTCATTACTGTCAATGGATGTTTGTTCCATGTTGAAGTAAAAGGGGTTTACTCTGAATCAAGTATTTTGTAGGTCAGATGTTTCCTAGACTGTGTATTCTTATCACTAGAAAGCTTTTTTTTTCCTGACTGGTCTTATCTTCAGGTTTCTCCACTGCAAAGGACATGCCGGTGTTAGTGATTGAAGGTAGACTACTGAAGACCATCTGCTCTAAGTTAATAACCACCTGGAGATCACACTCCCTTTCCCCATAGCCAGATTTATTCATATTCATTTTCATAACACTATATTGAGCATCTAGTATGTGAAAGGAGGCTACTGTTGCTGATGGAAGCAGATAAGAAGAGCATTAACACTAATGAGTGAACCGGTTTGAAGGTGAAGAGAAATAGAATGAATGTGGGCTGAAAAATGGAAGAATGGTATAAAGCCAGACTTCATCTAGTTTATTACAAAATGTATGCAGTGGCATCCTGGCTCTCCCGTATTCCCTCCAGTCCACTTTCCACTGCTCGGCCAATTGTCCTTCTAAAACCTAAGTTAGGTTATGTCACTTGGTAAAATAGCCCTCCCATCTTGATCAGGGAACACCTGCCAGAAGCCTTCATGATGCCCTAAGAGGCTGACCTGTCTTACAAGTCTGTACTTTTCTTGGTTTTTGTTTTTTTCAACTCTTTAAATTTTTTTCTTTATTTCTTGTTTTTAATGTGTATGAGTGTTTTTGCCTGCATGTATGTATATGTATATACCATATGTGTACAGTGCCCAAGGTGGGCAGAAGAGGGTGCAGGTCTCTTGGGAGTTAGATATAGTTGTGAGCTACCCTGAAGATGCTGAGACTCGAACTGAGCTGTCAGTACTCTTAACTGATCAGCCATTTTTCTATGCCACTTCTTTTCAACTCTTTGATATTCCTCAAACACAGGGCTATGGCTTAATGTATATGTCATTCCAAAATTCATAGGTTAGAACTTAGAATCCCACTATAAAGGCATAAAGAGGTAAGGCCTTTAGAAACTGAATAAACCATTACAGTGTAGAACCCTTATAAATGATGTTAATGAATTCATGAAAGGATCCAGGGGACACAGTCAAGCACTTTAGTTTCCATGTTTGGATGTGATATCTATCTTCTCTGGAGGACTCACCAGTATGGTGCCATCCGGGAAAAGAGAGGTTCCCCAGACATTGATGCTGCCAGTTCTTCAACTTAAGACTTTCAGGCTCAAAATTAGGAAAAATACATTTCTTTATCTTCAAAGCAAATGTAGTATTTTGTATAATCACAAACCAAGACATGAATGATAATGGCCTTATTTCAGGGTCACAGCAATTGTTCCTCCCTCACTCTACCTGGAATGTTTTCCATGAGAGAGTAACATGGCTGGATTTCTCATTTCCTCTAGATCTCTGGGTTAAGGTCATGTTTTAAAGGCCATTTACTCAAACTCTCTCACCCCATTCTACTTAATTTTTACAGTACTTAGCTTATGGAGCATGGGCTCTAAGAAATGAAATTATTTAATAGATTGAATGAGTGAATGAATGAATGAATGAATAATCAAAGAAGTAATGTGCATGTAAGGTGATGGCAATGGACTTTGCTAATTGTTTCTTAGGAGAATTCCACAAACAGTAGCTACTCAGAACCTTTTTTAAAACAAAAGATAACTTTCTTCTACTGCTTCCCTACCATATTTTTCCCTGAAGCGGAGCTGAGACCAGGTTGTAAGTCTTAATAAGACCTGGTGGAAAGCCTTGAAGATCCTAGGGAGGCCAGAACTTGTTGCATATACGATTGATGCTGGAGCCTAACACCTATACCCAGCACAGTGTGTCTCTACCCAACATCTGGTTAAATCTGTATGGCTGGGCCAGCTAACTGCCTCCCTAGAATTTTCATCTCGCCAGTTTATGGTCAAGTGATTCCTTAGAAATAGGAGAAAACTGGTTTCTCATGTAATTTCACAGCCTCCTTTCTACATCCTCACTCCAATTTTAGATTTGCTTTTTCCTTACGATGGCTGAAAAAAAGTGTATGTCCATTCTTTTTGGCAGGGGGTCAGGGGGATTATTCTTTTAATTTTAAGAATAAAATCCAACTCCATTTCCCAAAATAGAAAGTATCACCAATCTAACAATATGTTTCTTGTCTGGGATTTCGTCTTAGACAAAATCATAGAGGAAGCTGCAATAGAGTAGGCCATGCCTTATTGCAAAACACAATCTATATTGTCCATTTTTCAGATCATAAATACCTCTAGTCCTCCTGTTCTCCCAAGCAACTATTGAAGGGAAAGTACATGCAATCCTCTGAGAAAATCTAATAAGGTGTAGGCACGGAGAAGTCTAAAGTTGGATTTAGAAAAGCAACAGAAAGCATTTCTCCAAGGGAAATCATCCATAGAGTTCACTAAAGCATGCTCTACAGAATTCTTAACCACTTCAATCTGAGGCACGGCTCCAGTCAGATCTTCCCCTGACAAATAAAATGTTCACATTCTCCTAAACACCAGCCGCAGCAGCAAAACAAGTTAAACAATTCAAAAAAATTGATAATCTACCTCAAAGTTAATTCTCATTTCTACTGTATAGGGAAAAAAATCGCTCATAATCAATAAAATGTTTTATTCTTTTAGCCTTCAAAACTATTAAAACTTAGTCTATATCCTTTTACAAGTATTATATTTAGTCCTAGCCTGAGACCAATTTTTATCAGTTTTTTTAAAGTGCCTAAAGCGTCCAACTCCTTAATAAAAAGAAAGGTCAATTCTTTTTCTTCTAAAGTAATGGTAAATGAGAAGGGGAAATAGATGGACTGCTTCAGCAGGGCTATCTTGGTTTGGGTCATCCTTCTTTTCTGTTTTGTTTTTCTACTTGCAGCAGGATTAGAATAAATTTAATTTTGCCTTGTTTGTTTGTTTGTTGTTTTGAAATCACCCAGGGAAGCTTCCTCCTTTTAGTAGTCACTGAAGCTTGTACTGCATCAGCAGCTTTATAGAGACAACGCAACTGAGAGCTGAATTCTTTAGAACCAAATTTTGCCAGCGTTTGGCAGGAACTGACCAAAATGTCATGACTTACTTGACCACACTCTTGAGATTCAGATCTTAGGACTCGAACGTTGTTTGCAGACAGTCCCTAACTACTTTTGTGTACTCAAGCCCTTCAAGTCATTAGGAGAACCGTCATTAGAAGGCTCAGGCTAAGTCATTCCATTTCACATTCAGAACTGGTTGAGACACCTCCAATCCAACGCATCAAGAGGACTGGTTGAATCCCAACCCTCTTCCAAAAGCTGTATCATTTTTTTCTTCCTTCAGTAGAAAACCTTCTTGAAATACCTGCCTTTGTCTGCTTTTCCTCTGCGTTCACCCTTTTACTCTCCCCTCCGTCCAGCCTGCTCTCTCATCCACCTCTCTACAGACACTGTCCTTGCTGTAGTCACAGGTGCCTAACAGCACCCTAGACATCCAACTGACCCCCGAGCCACATTCAGTACAGCTTACTTTTCTCTCTTCTGACTGACAGAACAGTGACTAGTTTCTCCAGTCTATGGGTTTGCTTGACACTACACTTATATACACAAACACAACAATGGAAGAAAACAGTATCTCTCTTGCAAATGAAAATCAAGAATAAACACAAGAAGTTATCCATAGCCAAACTTACTGGTGTCCTACAAATGTGTGAGAGTTTTAGGTAGGGTTCAACCAGGATCTAGGAATTGAGACATATGATGGTTAAATGAGAAATGCTCCCCCCCTACACACACACACACACAGACACACACACACACACACACACACACACACATACACACACAGCTTACATATTTGAATACTTAGTCCCCAGTTGGAGGTGCTGTCTGAGGAGATTATAGAATTTTTAGCCTTGCTGGAAGGAGGATGTCACTGGGGCAAGTTTTGAGGGTTCACAATCTTTTCTCATTTCCAGTTGGCTCTCTGTTTCCCAGATATGGATGGAAATGTGATCTCTCAGCTTCCTGTTCTGGTCATCTGCTACTCTGCTTTCTCTGCTGTGTAATTGGCCCCCAGTGGCACTATTAGGAGGTGTGGCCTTGTTGGAGGAAGTATGTCACTGTGGGAGTGGGCTTTGAGGTTCCCTATACTACCCAGTGTCACAATCCACTTCCTATTGCCTTCTGATCAAGATGTAATGAGCATCATGTCTGCCTGCACACTGCTTTGCTCCCTGCCATGATGATAATGGACTGAACCTCTGAAACTATAAGAAGCCACCTCAATGAAATATTTTCCTTATGGGAGTTGCCATGGTCATTGTATCTCTTCACAACTAGAAATTCTAACTAAGATACCTATCATTGTGGACTCTCTCTGTAGAACCATAAAGCCAAAATAAACTGTTTTTTTCTATATGTCTGTTTTGGTCATGGTGTTTTATCATAGCAAAAATATAACTAATACAGGACAGATCATTTATTGCTAACATCCTATGGCTTTGGCTATACTGTTTGCTTTGTATAATCACCTAAAGAGACATAGTTTAATATTTTTATGCCTCTAATTTCTGTCAGGCACACACCTATTTTAGTTACTACCTTCATATACACTAAAAGACTGAATATGTTAAGTGATATAGTTGGAAAAGGGAGTCGATACATCATAGATAAATAAGATTTCATGGGGCTGGGGATTTAGCTCAGTGGTAGAGTGCTTGCCTAGCAAGCACAAGGCCCTGGGTTCAGTCCTCAGCTCTGGAAAATTAAAAAAAAAAAAGGTTTCAATCAATAATATAAGCAACATAAAAAACAAAACAAAACAAGGTAATATGGCAAAGGGTCTCTGGAATGCTCAAAGCCCTCCTGAACTAAGGTGGCTAAAGGAACCCTTTCAGAAGAAGTAATAAATGAGTGAGAATCTAAATGATGAGATTGTTCTAATCCTGTAAACAGACAGGTGGGGTTATGTGAAAACTTTGTTTTAGGTTTGATAATCCCACAAAAGGAATGAAGTTGAAATTCTAAAGAAAATTGGAAAACACCAATGTCACTGAAGCCAAAAAAGGGCAAGGTCTCTCATTTGAACTAGAACTCAGTGATTAAGATACTCTATCTAGCCAGTTTGCTCCAGAGACCTGCCACTTCTGCCCCGCATCATCTGGGATCTGAAGACCATCACATCCACCAGGCATTTACGTGGATGCTTGGGATCTGAACCCTTGCCCTCATGCTTATTCTTCAAGCACTTTGCCCAATAGATCATCTCCCCAGCCCAGCAGAAGAGATTTTCTTAGAAACAAACATTGGGCAAAATATCCAGAGTTCAGAAGCAGATATGTGGGTGAGAAATAATGGTGGACTAGAAGGAAGGCTCTCCCTCAGTCAAATCTCTAGCATTCAGGCCAAGTCTATACAGATGGAATCTACCAGAAGAAGCAAACATAGATGAGGTTTGATTGGTTGATTGGTTAGTTAGTTAGTTAGTTAGTTAGTTAGTTAGTTAGTTAATTTTTCGTAAACTTGGTAAGGAGAAACACAGAAGCAATTTCCAGGTAGAAAAAGGATAACTCATATTCTGTACCAGGAAAGGGGCATCTCCAAATATCTGTGTACCTGGGCCTCCAGTACAGTATGGAGTGTGGGTAATGAAGGTCCCTCTTGTCCTTAAATTTATTTGTCCCAAATTTTGTGACTTTGAAGGGTCTTGGGCATAGTCATTGGGAAAGAAAGTTAAGAGTTCTCCTTTCTCTGTTCTACTTCATTAGAATTAATTTATCCTTAGGCTGCCATGCTCATAAATGGCTACAAAAAGAAAAAACCAAACAAAAAAATTACTCACTCACATCCAATGGGAAGAAAGTGAGAAAATGAGAAATTTCTTGCCTGAAATTAGTTTTACCAGTTTGACTCTGTCCTACTTATCCTTGAATCCATCACTCTAGTGAAAAGAGAATGCTCTGATAATGAAACAAGCCTTTAGGGCTATGAGCTAGGCACCTGTTAACACTAGGGTTAGAAATAGTGAGGTAACTATGGTCCAGAAAGGTAGAGTAGGTTGTTTTGTTTTTCTCCCCACCCCCATCCATCCATCAACACTGAGTACCCACCATGCTCTCAGTGTTCTAGGTGCTAGAGAAACCATGGCAAACAAGCACACAAAATCTCATAAACTGTGGCAAGTTGTTTAGTATTCTCAAAACCACACCTTGCTTTAGAACTCTGTCTTGGGGAACACATTTTTTTTTCTGGAAATAGGGGGCATGCTCAGATTTATTCCCATCCACACCCCTGATGAGAGAGTATGTTCCACAGAGCTGCCAATTCTTATGATTTGTTAGTCTTGCATGGTATGACTCTCCTGCCAAACAAAAGCTACCATTGTCCAAAGCAATCATAACCTTTCTCCTGAACTCAGAGAATGTCAGCTGCTTAAACGATTCATCTTTACCCAATATCCAGGCATCTGCATGGATGGGGGAAAAAGAGTGTGAGGGCAGAAGTGTGGATGACAGGGTCATGACTTCTCCTAGACACCAGGGAAACTCCTCCTGTGCCCTTCTGACAGAGGAACAGTCGCAGAATTTTAATATAGTGCTAGTCTCTGCAGATATGCTATTTTCTGGCTATAGTGGAAAAAATGAGGCAAGAGAAGAAAGAGCACTGATGGGGATTGAGAGTTGATTAAAAATAAGGGAAAGAAAGCTAATGAACATTTCCTTTCCAAGGCAGTGTGAAGATACATTAAAGATAAGTAGCTTACTTGAGAAAACTCAAAATCAAAATGAAGTATGAATTATTAATTTTTAGTAAGCTAGAAATTAACAGTCTGCTTCTACTCCCACCCCCATGCTAACTAACTTTTACAACACAGCAGCCTTGTACCAGTAAGTCTGCCCTTCTTGGACCACTTATTGTTTCCACTTCACATTCCTTCCTTATTCTTTCAAGACTTCTGATTTCTTTGTTCATTCTCTCAACCCTCATTCTCTTTCTCTCAATCTTTTTTCCCTATTTTTTTTGTATGTTAGACTGTATCCTAGCAACAGCTGTTTCAATTAAAAGAAGGTGGGAAGGGCTACCAGTGTTGCCAAGGTTACCAGCATTTCCTGCTGCCACTGGAAGTAACTGGAGTTGATCACAATGGAGTCATATGCTAAGACAGGCACTTCCCTGGGATACCCTGACAGATGTTATCATCACATGAAGAGCTTCTCTACAGTCCAGATGTCAAGAGAAATGTTGAAGAACACACCAAACGGCAATGATAAGACTTAGATTTTTAAATCATTTCAGAAGGCTGCAACTGTATTTTATTCGATAGCTCGTAGGTTTCAAATAGCACTGGTTAACCATAAAGTCGCTGGCCAACAGAACCCACACTGTCACAGAGATTCAAATGTCATACATATTGGCTTTTTAAAAAATATAGTAGCCATAGTAATTTGTACCTAATATGTCATCATTTGGGTGCTATATCTAGTTTAAAGTACAAGAATATTTCTTAATTTCTCTATTATCTTTATCATACAAAATTAATAATTAGGATGATATTTTTTCTTCATCTGAAAAAACATAGCAAATAGTGTCTAGGAATTGGTTCAGAGTCTGACATTAGGATAGAAAATCAACCTAGACTCCAGAGGAACTAACACCAGTCTCCATATGTGACCTCAGTTCTGAATTCATTTCCCACACAATCAGATTTAACATGTTATAATGTCCCTAGGGCTCTTACCTTAGATTTGCATACCATGTCACAAATCCTACACTTTCTTATCTCTACTCTACCTCCTTAAGCATGTCCTTCCCACTCTTCATCAATGACCAAGATGAAAATCAGGTAGTGTGAGTGACAGGTATCTGAGGGCTGGTACCATGCTTCTGACTCCTGCTCACTCCTAGCACATCACAAAGCATGGTTCTCCCACCAGGCATGAAGTGGTGGTACATATGCATTGTTCTTTTCCCTCCCTTGTTTCTCTTATTCCTTAGTTTCATGAATTAAATCCTCAGAGTTTAGTTCTGATACTAAGAAAAACTATAGCTCCTATCGGGGTCCTCTCTTCATATAGCCCCTCTTGTCATTATTTCTTAATCCTCCAAGACCAAAACTGCTTCCCAGTTGCCTTAGTAGAATTCATGAGTCCTTTATCTCTGTGCACATTTACTTTGTAGATAGTTTCTCAACTAAATTCTTACAAGATAACTCAGCCACTTTCCTTTTTGTTTACATATGATGACTAGTAGTCATTTGCCCAATTTTAGCATGGCTTCTCTTCAATCTGTTATTCATATAGTGGGTAGGCTGATATTTAAAATGAATCAATGGCGTCAGATCACTCTTACTTAAAAATCTCAGTGGATCCTCACCATTCACAGATAAGTTCTACCTTCTTTATACTAACATGGAAGGTCTTGCTGGCTCCCACTGGTGTCTCTGTTCTCTGCTCTGATCACTTCCTAGGGGACAGTGCTGCAGCAACATCAAGTGAGAATAGCTCCTAGCTCACACCAGACTGACTTCACATCTGTGCCTTAGTTCAACTTACACTGCTTCCCGAGTGCACATACACTCTGCTCCCCCAAATATCACCAGTTAGGCTTCTGGCTCAAGAGAGCATATCTCTACAGGGAACCCATGAATTCCTGGAGGATGGGGGTTGTTCATTTTTATTGCCAGCATTCTCAGCTTTAACTTGACACAATACAGAGAATGTGTTGAATAGACAGCTTTGGAAAGAGTGGAAATAGTTACAGTATTGCTAAAACACTTTGACAAATCCTTTATTGAAAATATCTAAAATCATTAACTAATGATATTAATAACTGCTATCCATCTGTGCGTGACCCTGGGGGGGGTGTCAGATACTTAGAACTTAATATATGTTGTTAGGTAATCTTCATAATAAATATTAGGTATTAATATATAGTTTTAAAGATAAAAAATTAGATAGCAAAGATTAAAATGTTCCTAAGATACACAAGTAATAAGAAATTTGGATTTGAATTCTCTGTATCTATCTTTGCCCAAATGGTACTGCTGTCTTCCTGACAGAGGAGCAGTTGGTCCCTAACAGTTACTTATCACCTCATAAAAGCCAAAACCTTACTCAACTTAAATTCCATCTGGTCACTATAAACAGAGGGATAAAAATTGATTGGACATTGCATCCCAAAACTTCAGCTGCATAATTAATAGGTTATACTTCCATTTCCAGCTTTCTATAGTAAAGGGAATTCGGTTTGGGAGAACCTCATCTAAATAGACAGTAGAACTAAAAGACAGCTAGATATTTACACAAGAAAAATGTGTTCTTAATATATACCATATACATTAAAATACTCATGGAACATTGCTTCCCTGCAAGAGCTTGTACTACAGCCTGCCTTCTTGTGACTGTGTCTCACCATTTCTCTCTAGGACGCAGCAAGGCCCTGGTTGCATGCTGATCACACACATAGAGCCAGATTCAGACAATTAATGTCGTGATTTGTTTTTGCTACTATCAGAACTTGGTAACTCAATGAGAGCAGTAGTTAATGTGGCATTTTATAAGCAACAATGAATTACTCATGGTTAGTGATTAGCAATAAATTAGTATGGTTATCCTCACCATGAGAAAAAGGTCTACAACTGAGAGGCCCTGCCATAGCAAGGAAATGAGAAAATTTGAGCCAGGTCACACAAAACCACGGACTAGTCCACTAAGGAATGCAGATCTGCCTCCTCATCACTTCTGCTCAGACATGCAGATTGGCCTCAGGGTCTCTCAACGCCGCATGATGTGACCTGCATCACAGTGGTGTCACTCTTCTCTGTACCCTGCTCTCCAATTAAGGGACGACCTTGTCCTGGTTTTACCCAAGACTTTTCTGCTTTTCATACTGAAGGTCCTGCATTCCAGCCTTCCATTTATGCTGTTGTAGGCAGAGTAAATGCTGTCCAAGATGTCTGTATCCTAAGTCCAAGGTTTCGGAAATATGGTTCTTTAAATGGAGAAAAGAGACTTTGAAAAATCTACTAAGTTCAGGATCTATGGTCCTAACAATTGAAGAGCTCTCTTTGGCTATGATCAGAGGAGCTGTGACTACAGAATAGTCACTGAGATGTACTGTCACTAGCTTTAAGGGCTCTAGCTTTAAAGTGGGCTCTGCAAAATGTGAAAATCCAAGAAATAGATTCTCCCCAAGACCCTATAAAGAAACACATGCCTGCCTCCCTGCCTACTCTGATTTTAACTTAGTGACATCTGTATTGACCAATAGTTTACTTTTTATACAAGCAATATAAAAATATGGCAATAACCAATGCATTCTGGTTTGCTAATATTATCATATATTTAAAAATCTGTAGAGTTAATAAATTCTGGGAATCCCCTCAGTGCAGCAAGTGATAACAGATTACCATCAGTCATCCAATCTCTAATTCTTAAGAGTAGGGGGCTCTAATTCCCCAGGGGGATCTCCTTACCTTGCAGCTGAAACCACTTGGCTATGCAAATGTCCTAAAGCTGTGGCTCTGGGTCACAGAGTCAACTGGATGCATTGTCTACAAATTACTGAGCCTGCTTCAGATTTTCTAACTTGAAAGAACAGAAAGGGAGCATTTAAAAAAATGTCATATCTAGATGTTCTTGGGAGAAACTGATGTGCTGATCTATACATTTAAAAAACTAGTTTTGTTTAATCTTTGAGAGTTCCATACAATGTATTTTAAGCCTATTCATCCCCTCCACCAACCCCTGCCAGATCCTTCCAGACCCCACTACCCACTCATCTCCAAATTAGCTCTATAAAAACAAATGGATAAATAAATTAATTTAAAAAACATAATGTCCAGTTTGTGTTAGCTGACTATCCCTAGGCATTGGTTCTGCCCTGGAGTATAGTCAATATACCAAGCATCATTCCACTGAATAAAATTGACTTTCCTTTTACTGGCTCCAAACAAAAGCCTTCAGGTAGCTGTAGGACTTCATGTCTACCGACCCTACCCTCCATCATACAGGGATTTGGTATGGCTTGAGCTTGTGTGGGTTATGTGTATGCTGTCACGTCTGTGAATTCATATGTGCCTCTGCCCTATAGTGTCTACACTGTTTCCTAATAGTCATCTGTTTTAGTTAGGGAGTTTTATTGCTGTGAAGAGACATGCCCATGACCACGGCAACTCTTATAAATAAAAACATTTAATTGAGGTGGCTTGCTTGCAGTTTTTGAGATTCCATCCCTTATCATTAGGATGGGGAGCATGGTAGGGTGCAGGCAGATGTGGTGCTGGAGCTGAGAGTCCAACATCTTGACTCAGAGGTAACAGGAAATTGACTGACTGTCACACTGAATGAAGTTTGAGAAAAAGATCTCAGTGCCCGCCCCCACAGTGACACACTTCCAACAGAAGGTGTGGCCTAGATTAATGGTGTGCCCTCCAGCCTCAAGGTCTGGATTGAACGCTCATGTCATCCAGCCTCCTTCAACAAGGCCATTTCTCCCTATGAGCTTATGGGGGGTCAAATACATTCAAACCACCACATTATCCATCTTACATCCTTCTTTTATATTCTTTCTGTTCCCTCTTCTGCATAGATCTCTGAGCATTGAAGGGAGGGGTGTGATATAAACATCTCATTTATGAGCAAGCATTCTCAAGTCTCTTATTCTCTGTACATTGACTGGTTGTACGTTTCTGTGCTAATTGCCACCTATAGCAAAAAGAAGCTTTTCTGATGAGAGATGAGGGATGCACTGATCTGTGGATATAGCAATGTCATGAGGAGTCATTTTATCTCTTTGTTTATTTATCAGAATAGTGGTAGGTTTTCTCCTAGGGCTCATGATTCATCTAGTCTCAGGTTCTTGACCACATTGACAGTCTTGGGTATGGGTTCCATCTTATGGAATAGGCATTAAATCCAATCAAAAAATGATCAGTTACTTCATGCCATTATTGTGCTACTGATTATATCTTGCTAGTCGGGTCATTATCATAATTACCATAGTTCATAGCGGAATAAGATAGAAGATTACTTTTCTCCCTCAGTAATATGCATAGGATCTTCCAGCACAAGGAATGCTAACCAACAGCAATGAAGCTTCCATTTTAGTATCAGATAGATTTCTCCATGTTCTATGACTCAAGTATATGATAGCTTCAGTGACAGGGTCTTCCCATCAAGTTCTACAAGGAAATCAATGGTATTAATAATAGCCTGCAATGTTTGGATGGGGTGTATGGGACCCCACTGACCTAACAATTCCAAAATATTTAACCAATTACTAGTAATAGTGTTTTAATTTAGTAGCCTATGACATTTAGTGGGATAATTCTCTCCCCTTTATAAAGCAACTCTATTTAAGCTATCACTCATTCACTGACGTGTGTGTGTGTGTGTGTGTGTGTGTGTGTGTGTGTATGTAAGCTTCTATAGGAATAAGTTTCCATATGAACTTTTCAAAAGGTGCTAATGTTAGTTATTCTTCCTTGTATTCCCTACTCTACCTCCCCCTCCCCTCCCCTATTCTATCTAATCCGTACCTGACATTGTTAAAGTGACCAGGAACCTAAGACTAGATAGGTCATTCACTGACCTAAAGAAAAATATAATACTATTATTCTGCTAAAAGAACACATCAATAAAATTACTCCAGTGACATATTGCTATACCCATAGATTAGTATCTTGCTTCACCAACATCAGAAAAGCTGCTTCTTGCAGTAGACAGTAATTAACACAGGGACCTACTAGACAACATGTAGAGAATGAGAGACTTGGGAGTACTCAGTCCTACATAGGATTTATTCATCAAACCCCTCCTCTCAAGGCTCATGGATCTTTGCAGAAGAGAAGATAGAAAGATTGTAAAACTCAGAGGTGATGGATGACAGCAAGTAAACAGTATGTTCCAAACACAATAGGACCAATGCACACATGAACTCAAAAGACTGTGGTAGCACACAAAAGACCTGCACAGGTCCAAGCCAGACAGGATCCCAGCACTGAGAGTGGGAAGTTGATACCTGTTGCCAATGGGAAAATTAGTTTTCTCCAATGGAATATCACTGGTTATATCAACCACATTCCAGGGCAGGCCTCATGCCCAGGAATAGATGGACCAACACAAAATGAACTCAATAGTATTTTTTTTTTTTACTATTTATTTCATTCTGCTTTGCTTTGTTTTTTTGTCCTATTGGTCTTTTTTTTGTTTGTTTTGATTTTCATTTGTGTGGTTTGTGTGAGGGAGGTGGTTCTTGTTCATGTTGTTTTTATTTTGTTTCTTTTTTATGGATTTTTTTTTCTTTTGAGAGAGAACATAAAGTTGGGAAGGTAAGGAGGTAGGTGGGATCAGGGAGACATTGGAGAAGGGAAAGCATGACCAAAATGTATTATATGAAAATAACTTAAATTAAAACCAATAGCAAACAGATAAACAAACAAACAAAAATAACCATAGGAAGGATAGTTTATTTGGACAACAAGAAGCAATAGGAAGAACATACAGTTGAAGAATTCTTGGTTCTATAATTTCATAGATCTTGGGTTGGCTTGCCTTAGCTTTTGGCCCAGCAGGAAGTCATATAATAAAAAAAATAAATAAAATAAAACACCCTACTTGAAGGTACACTTTTCATGCATAGTATGTTTCTCATATCTGTTGTTCTGATGATCAATCATGTAGCTGGAAAGGTTTCTCTGGTCCTACCAGGCCCCCGCAGTCCTGTGGCCCATTTATAAAATAATCACTCAGAAGCTTATATTAATTATAACTGCTTAGACATTAGCTCAGGCTTATTACTAACTCTTATACTTAAATTAACTCATAATTCTTATTTATGTTTAGTCATGTGGCTTGGTACCTTTTCTCAGTTCTGCCTTGTCATCTTGCTTCCTCTGTGACTGGCTGGCATCTCCTGACTCTGCTCTTCCTCTTCCCAGAATTCTCCTCATCTGCTTGCCCACCTATACTTCCTGTCTGGCTACTGGCCAATCAGCTTTATTTATCAACCAATCAGAACAACATATATTCACAGCATACAGAAAGACATCCCACAGCACAATCCAGTTTCTGGTTTGTAATTATTGATGGTTCAACTTACATCTGTCCTTTTTCCCAGGAAAGGAAACAATTCTCTCCCTACCATTATTTGGTACATTGGGGTGATGTTCCAATCAATGCATTCTTGCACCAAGGTCAATAAAATACATAGAACATAAGGCTGGAGATGTAGCTCTATGGCAGGAGGTTTGCTGAGGTCATTCATTTGATCCCCAGGGCTATAACAAAAAAAAAATCAAAGAACAAAATATGAGCAAAATCAACCATAAGATTCTACCTGGGATGTTCAACTGAGATTTATGAAGAACTTTATGCTTTCTCTTACCAATGATAAAACTGTGAGATAGTTAATAGTCAAGAGATTAATGGGAAGAGTTGGTCTCATTAGAGGGCAAAGAGAGAGAGAACCCCAGAGCTAAATGGTGGGGAAAGCAAGGCAGATACCCTAAAGAAGTCTTCAGGTGTCCTTAGACCAAGACTGCTTAGATTATCTACGCTGCCCCCAAGATCTGGTTTCTGATTACCTGAGTTAGACTTCTGTCACATCACACACAAGGCACAGCTTCATCTTAAACCTTGGTGCTCCTCCACTCCTGTCTTTTTTCTTGGTTATTGTCCAGTCTCCTCAGACATCCAGCCTCGATCTCCATGTGGCTTCCTTAAAGCTCTTTCAGTCTTATGAAGAACAAAGGCAGAGCTGTTAAGGACATGAGCTTCAGAAAACAATCTGTGGCTGAACTCCAGCTCATTACAGTCTCACTACCCTGTCCAAGTCACATCTGAGTCCCAAATCCTCTAACTATAAGGAAACTTGAGTGATAAAGTGCTACCCAGAAGGAAGTACAACCTTTCTAGGTTGTGAAGGTATCAAATGAGAGTATAAGTTACCAAACAAATAGGTAAATAAAATCTGAGGGTCAGGCAATCAGCACCATGCCTGCACGGTCAGTCTTCATATAACTCAACATTCCAAAAGTCCCCAAATTTGCCTTTATGATTTTTTTCCTGCTGATCGAGTGGGATAAATATTGTTTCATTTTTTTCTTTCCCATTGCTGGCCCAGTGACTAGATTATCAATACATAGTCTGTAAATGAAAAGTTGGGGTGTGTGCTCAGAAAGATCTAAATAAAAATAAGGTGTGTGACTCCAGTGCTGGTACCATGTACTTTAGATGATCAACCTGAATTTCAATGCCTTGTGCCAATGAAGGCATGAGAGAGCATGTGGAACTGGCTGCACATGCTACAAGATGATGGGTTTTTATAATTCAAATATGAGGCTTTTCTGCTTTGGAGAGTGTTTACAAGGTAATATATGCAGGGCATTTGGTTTCCTTGGAAGACAGGTAGAAGCAAAATACAAAGTAGGATTAATTATTGATTATCTGTGGAAATGAGAAATGGGGAAGCCAAGATGCCTACTTCCCTTTTGGCACATTTTCCGCTGTGCTTTTTATCACAGTTATTTCCCCAAACAAGCTATAAGCTCCTCAAGAACAGAACTTGGCCTTCTGAGTTGTTGCATCTCTTGTAATTCCTGGCAAGTAGATGAATGTTGAATGGATAATTAGAATGGATGCTGAATGGGTAATTAGAATGCATGGTTAATAACAAAACAACATTGATCTGTGTATGGAATAAAAAGTGAGCCAAAAAAAAGGAGACAGTACAATTATATGAAACAAGAGATGTATCTTTGTAGAAAAGGAAGAACATTTCAGAAATCCACGACTGGTTAAAATGCAGTGAACAACTGACCATGTGGTGTCCTGCCCTAATGGCTAAATGTACAACTTAACCCATTCACCTAAAGCTCAGGGAACCTCATGGAAGAGAGGGTGGGAAAAGGTTAAGAGCCAGAGAACCAGGAAATCTGATATGAGATAGTATCTTCTATATATGACAGGAAAGCCACACAATAAGGTTGCCCAGACAAGTCTTGAACAAGGACAATTTCAATTAACACGTCAAGGTGGATGAGGACATATCTTACACAGCCCGCCCCTTGATGAAAAGCTGAAGGCAGACCATGGCTGCTGAGACAAAGAGAATCCATCTTCTGCAGGGATGAGCCCCCTGATAGAATCTCCAAAGTGGTCAGTCCTCCCTTAACACGTATATGTAAGAGCAATACTAAAGGGAATTGGCAGACTGTATCTATAAATGTGTGTGTGTGTGTGTGCGTGTGTGTGTGTGTGTGTGTGTGTGTATGTGTGGTGTGTATGTATGTGTGTGTTAACAATAATAATTAAAGCATAAGAAGTCATGAATTTGAGAGAACTGGGGTACATGGAAGGACTTGGAAGGAGAAGAGGAAAGAGAGAAACAATGTAAATACAGTATACTCATGTAAATATACATACTCATACATGAAATTCTCAAATAAATGAATGAATGAAATAACAGCCTAAAGAACAAAGGAGGAAATAGATGTACGCAGAGTACAGTCTTTGTGCCCTTGAAACCAAATTAGTACTTTATATTTTACGTCATTTTAGTCTTATTTTACTTCCTTCTTTAAGGTTAAATACATATTTTCTTGTGAGCCAGTTTTTAAGAAAAGAATAGGCTTTGAGCTCAAATATGAGCTTTCTCACTTGTAATATTTAGATCAACGCTCTATGTATTACACATATTTTTAATATAAATAAAGGAACCTCCATACACACTTGGTAATAGAGTGGCAAGAATTAAGTATAAAAATACCTCTAATTGCTCAGTAAATGAAAGTATAAATTGTTAGCAAAATCCTAATATTTCCAATTATGCTTTCACTGCTTCTATTTGCTTGTCTAGCGGACAATTTATGTCTCTGAGCTCCTTGATCAGATACTTTTTTACAAATGCCTTTTCCCCTTAATTACATGTGATGGACACTGTTTTTAAGCCATTGCCCCCCCTCATTAAAAATAGAATTAAATCAATGTCGTAATCCAAATAAGAATAATAAGAACAGCAACAAGAAAACTCCACACAGCTGTACTGCAGCTGGACATTGCTCCTGCTGTGTTCAGGGTTTCCAGGAGACCCTTGCATCCCTCTGAGTGTTTTTGGTGTTTCTTCTGAAACTGAGTTATCGTTTTTTAATTTTTTTAATCTCTTAATATTTGGGACATCAAAGATGAGGCAACACAGCAGGTGTTATAACTTCCTGTTTAGTTTCGTGCGTGGGTTAATTTATTTGCAGGTCCAATTCAAGCAGGAACTAGAGTTCCAGCACAAGAAATTCACCCATGAATTGTTCACTGGGACCCAAAACTGCAAAGAATCCTGATATGTTTACTTTGACTTACAGGAGGGATGAGGGACAGCAGGAATTTCTGTAGCCAGTCTCTAGGATGAATCCCACACACAGCCATTAAACCACAAGCATCTTTACTTAAGGTAATCTCTGAGAAGTTTGAATGGTCTTTAGTTGGAATCTTCACAGCTTTAGTAGGTGAATGGATGGGGACAGAGGGCTTCAAGCAATCAAGGTATGGTTACTAAAACACAACCATGTAGCCACAGAGGATCAACATTTCCAGTAAGATGGCTTTCTTCTACCTCATTATGGAAAGGGAAAAAAAGCCAGGGGGTGGTGGGAGCAACTCAAGGAAAGAAGGAGGATTCATATTAGCTCTTAGATTGAAAATACAGTGCATTATGCTGGGGAAGACACAACAGGGTAAGGGTCAGGGTGAAGCAAGTGTTCATACTGTGTCCACAGTTAGGAAGCAGCAAGAGATGAATGCCGGTGCTTTCTTCTTTCCTTAGTCCAGAGCCCTGGACCAGGATGATGACTCTGTTATTTAGGGTAATATCTCCTCAGTTACATCTCTCTGGAAACATACTCACAGGTGTGTCTCCTAGGTGACTCCATAGCCGGACATTTTTTACTCTCAAGATTAACCATCACAAGAGCAAACAAAACCCCAAACATTTCACTTTCTTCAATCTTGACTTGGGATGCAAAGGTTTGTAGCTAGAGTTTTCCTGCCTGGCTCACGGTCAGGGCAAATCTCTCTCACCCGCCAGTCCCACTGCCACTCAGACCCAAACAAGTAAACACGGAGACTTATATTACTTACAAACTGTATGGCCGTGGCAGGCTTCTTGCTAACTGTTGTTACAGCTTAAATTAATCCATTTCCATTAATCTATACCTTGCCACATGGATCGTGGCTTACCGGGATCTTCACATGCGGCTTGTCATGGTGGCAGCTGGCAGTGTCTCTCCCTCAGCCTTCCACTTCCCAGAATTCTTCTCCTTGTCCCGCCTATACTTCCTGCCTAGCCAATGGCCAATCAGTGATTTATCTACTGACCAATCAGCAACACACTTGACATACAGACCATCCCACAGCAAAGGTTTCCTGAGATAATCTTACGTCCCAGATGCTACATAGGTTTCAAAGAAGGAGGAAACCTAACTATTCTATAGATAAACATATAATAGTGGCTTGATCAGAATGAAACAGAAAAAGAGGGATTTGAAGCTGGCTCAATATTAAACCTACCAAAGTCAGTCTCCCACAAATGAACAACAGGCTAACAAACTAGAAGATCATACTTAGTCCTTTGTTTTGATTTTTGTCTTGACAACCTTATTTTATAAAATGGCCAACATCTCTCTAACCTAAGCCCCTTTTGCTGTAGCTTGAGGCATGAGACACACAGAAGTATTTAGATGCCTTCATGAAGTGCTGTAGGGACGAAGGTTCACTCCATAGGTGGGAGCTCTGAGACTTCAGCTGTAATAGTCCTCGGCACTAAGATCACAGGCATAACTGATCCAGTCTTAGTAAATGACATCTATTTCCACTGCAGTCTGTGGGTTTCATCACCCCCTTTCAGTGTGGTCACTGCTCATCAGGCTTCCCCAGCTACTTTGCTGCCTTCTGCCTACCTTTCTGCAAGTCTCTACCTAGACTGGACCTACCTGCTCCTCCTATCTCTTTCCCAAGTCCTCCTCTCCCAACTTCCTTTCTTCGTTTTCCAAGTCCTTGGACCCTAACTTTCCCATGCCAAAAACTGGTTAAGCTGATAAATCCAGGGCATTATCCTCTTAGGAGGGAAGCATCTAAACATTTTAGTAAGAAATTCATGGAGAAATAGCCTCCAAATGCTAAATTGATTAACAACCCCACATATTGTACATCCAACATATACAAGGCTGTAAGAAATACTTTAGATCCATAAATTTTGTTGTTCATTACAATCATATACATTGTGTAATATATTTGCATTTTAAAATATGAGGAAATTGAAATATATCCTAAGATCCTAGATCAGGTAACAGACAAAGTTAGTATATGATTATAGATTCATCTGGTTCACACTATTTTTAATTTAGGACCTTAGATCCCAATAATGACAAACAATAACCACAAGGCACCTTCAACTGCATATCTGGAAACCTATTTCTGTGTAAAATAGGCTCTAAACAGCCTTCACATAGCACTTTGCCATAAGCCCCCTCTCCACCAGTGTATCTAGGTGGATATGACCATTAGAAAAACCAGCATACTAATAATGTCACAGCCAGGCAATCTTCGGGTGCCTTATGATCTCAATTCTTAGCATATTCTAACCATAGAGCCTCTTTGTTTTCTCCGGTTAAGAAATGAGATTCTCAAAGGACAGTTTATAAAAGATGAGAGAGTTCTTTAGAAAGAATTTGAAAAAGAGAGTTCTAGTGAAACTAATAATAAAGCCTTCCAGGCCAATGGTACATCAGTTTATGACCATGGAAATGGCCAGAGAATCCCCTGAATTCAAGGTTAGTCTAATAAGAAAAATAGGATGAAACTAGTAAGAATGTAGACTCAATGAATAATCAATAGAAGGAGATGGACTGAGAATTTCAGAGCAGTTTGTTTAAAAAAAAAAGATAGTTTGAATTTAATCTTCAGAGATAAAGGAGCTATCAATTAAAATGACTGTTTCTCTTTTATTGTGGGTATAGATTCTCACATCTCTAGTAAGCCAGTTTATTATAACCAATATCATGATCATGAGTGTATTAGTTACTTGTCTATGTTATGATAAGGTACCATCACCATGGCAACTTGGATGAGAAGGAGTTTGTTTTGGCTTACAGTCTCAGAGGGATGAGGCATAGCAACTACTGGCAGGCATGGTGACAGGAACAGGAAGTTGAGAACTCACATCCTTGGCTGAAAACATGAAACAAAGAAAGTGAAGAAAAGTGGTGCAAGATTTTTCATTTCAAAGCCCATTCCCAGTGATGTACTTCCTCTAGCAAAGTCACAGCATCTAAACCTCCCCAAACAGCACCACCAACTGGAGACCAACTGTTCAAATGTCCACGACTGTGGGTGACATTTTTCATTTAAACCACAACAATGAGAGTTGGAAAGTATACCGGAGACAATGTCACTCAGCAAAAGTCTAGGGAAAGAAGAGAATTGTTTTCCAAAGGCAAAGCTCTAAAGAAGGACCCCAAAGACCTTGGGTTGGTCAAAGAAAGAGCACATCTTCATCTCCTCATCTTCTACATATATATACACATACCCTCCTGCCATCTTACCATGGGCAAGTAGCATCTAGAGAACTATGTCCCCATGTAAAGCCTTGCAGATAATAACTGTGAATACTAGAAACATAGCTTTGACCTTGAAGAGGCTTACAGTTTTGTGGGATTTCCTAGCCCTAGAGAATCCCAGCGCTGGAATTTTAGTTGAGTTACACTAAATTTACTTTGAATTTTGCAAGTCATTCAAAGTCAAACTTTCTTTCAAAGGTCTTACTGTAAATAAAGAAGAACATTCATTCAACATTATAGAACTGGACACACTATGGACTTACTTTACAAGGATTCCTTAACCCTCACAGTGACTGAGAGGTATTAGTATCCCTGTTGAAGAATGGGTAAAATGAAGTCTCAACAGATTAACTAATCCCTAGTAAGGCCAGAGTATTATTGCAGTGTGACTAATTATCATGCTAATTATCTACTCTTTTCTATTGCCTCCCACTTGCTGGGTTCAGAATATGGTTCCTGGGATTGTCCTCAGAGCACCAGTACAAAGCAAATACCCCATGCTTGCCTAAAATCACAGTAGGTAGAAGGTTAGGCATGGTGACTTCTGGCTCTTTTATGCCCTCTCAGAATGAAATAGGGAAGTTCTGGTCTTGTTAAGTCAGAAAGGATATGATAGCCAAGGGTATGACCCCAAACTGCAAATGGGACTGAAGTCTATAGTCTACAGGTAATAGTAAAATAGGCCCAGAAGGAGGTACAGTGCAACAAGAAAGATAGCAATAGATCTGTTTTGAATTTCAGTGGAGGCACCTTTAATTGAGTTCCAAATCTGCAACTTATAAATTATGTGACCCTGGGATGGCCAGATTCTTTCATTCTCGGTCTTGAGGTCTTAACATACATGAAACAGCTATCGCAGTGCCTGGCTTAAGGCCTGCTGCAGAACTCAATAGAAAAACACATGCAAATCAGAAAAAAAAAAAAAAACTATGCATGCTCTTGCAAAACAGGCTATTCTAAATTTTAGTTATTTCTAGCTCCATGGAGATTTCCTGTAAGTGAAATCACACATCCCTAGTTCTTTCTAGTTCCCTGCTTCACGCTGTGCCATTTTCTCAGAAGGCTTGAATGTGATTCTATGTAATCAATCATTCAAACAAGTAGGGGAAAATTTCATGAAAAAAGAACCCGGATGCTCAAGTCAACAGCATTTGTGGCAGAGTCAGATGGCCGCTTCTCACAGGGGGGTTGTGGGCTGGGCTGGCAGGTGGATCCTGCTGTTCCCTCCTGGTTTTCATCACTGCAGGCTGGCATGTAGGTAAAGTAAACTCCTTCTCCATTTGCCTGAGGGGTGAGATGTCTAATTACCGTGCTTCTGATTTCCCTCTGGAAAGCTGGCGCCAGAGCCTGAACTCGGTTCTCCGCCCAAGTCTCCAGAGGCACGTGGTCTCAAAAAGGCTCAACCACTGCTCTTCTCTCTCTCTCTCTCTCTCTCTCTCTCTCTCTCTCTCTCTCTCTCTCTCTCTCTCTCACCACACACACACACACACACACACACACACACACACACACACACACACACAGAGAGAGAGACAATGGCTGCCGGCATCCACTCTGCCCACCTCAACTCTACCACCTGGAGACAGGAATAGAGACAACACATTCCCGAACAGAATACCTCACATGGCTTTGGTCCTACCTATTTAAGGTATTCCATTCACACGTGTGTTCCATCACCTCATTGGTGGCTCTCTAGTGAGCAGGGCCTGGTTTTCATATTTCTTTGCATTGCTTTCAAAGAACATGCTATGTAGGAAAAAGAACCCCCCACACCTCCTGTCCCTCTCAAGAATATTCCTGACTGAAGCTGATTCCTTGCTCCCTCCTTCTCCTGCTCAGAGAAATATTTCATCTCTCATAGAAGAAAGCAACTGGAATGTTTTAGCAGGGAAAACACTTCAAAAATCATGTTTCCAGCTACTCTTTCCACTAACTGGAGAAGCCAGGAAGTGAAGCCACATGCTACAGCACAGACACCATCAAGGAGGAAAGTGGCACCCTAGGGATGGCAGGGAGGGTATCTCCGCTGTGTAAATCCTCAGCCACTGTCCATTAGCCTGAGCTGGTTAACAGGACCACAAGGCTTTCCTCAGGGAAAAAAACTTCTAACCCCAAGGGTTCCCTTTCCTCTGGGTGACAGATAATCTGCAGCATCTTTCCCCCTGACGTCTGCAGGTTTCATCCATCTGACTTCCGCTCATTTACAAAATGGATGATATTTGACCCTGTGAAAAGTAAGAACAGGTTCCAAACCAGAATCCATCGTGTGTGACCAGTGCCTCATAAACCCACAGCAAGGTTTGTTCTGACCACACACCAAGACATTGCCTAGCAAGCTTTCTTTTTATCTTATTCCCCTCCCTTCCTCCCTGGTTTGTCACTATTTCTCCCTTACTTACATAGGATGAAAGTTGGGAAAAGGAAGAAGAGGAGAGAAACTGTCACTACATAGTGACCTGTTTCTTCCAACTTCTTTCTTTCAGATTGTTGGCTCCAACTAGCCTTCAGAGCTGGGACTAATCATGTGCTTCCTTTGTGAAAGATCAAGGGTTTCTCCCATGGGAGCAGTGGGGACCCGTTCACGAGAACACAGGATCCACATCATTTGGCCACTTATTGAAAATGGCAGTTCTCAGCACACACTCCAGGCCTGCTGAATCATTCCTTGTCTTAAACAGACCTCTAAAGGATAAAAGTGCAAATTAATGTTTAAGAAGCAGTGACCTATAGCACACTGACACATTGCATTCTTTTCCTGGGAATTTTTTTTTTCCTTTTCCCGTACATCCCCCAAAAGTATCTGTAATACACTCTATGCATAAAATTAAAAGTCCCATGGGTCAATTGATAGTACAGAGGCTTATGTGAGCCGTTGGGGTCTGAAAGACTATGAGAACAGCCGGGGCTCCCAGCCCCACCCAGTCAGTACTGCACTAACAAAGCCAACTGCCGGATGCCCGGGTCTTGTAAGCCATCAATCGCCCCTGAGATCCTGCTGGCTTGATACAACAGGACCAATCCTGGACTAGTAATCAACAGGACTGAATTCAAAGTCTGATGTTCATTTCATCATGCTGCCTCCATGACTTCAGACAAGTAACTGGCTTCCTGGTTCCACATACCTGTATGTAGATTGTAAAGTCCAAGTTAGTTGTGATGAGTAAATATTTAAAGACACCATAAACTGCACAGCAATATTCAATTTGTTGTTCACTATTGTTGGTAAATAATCAGAGCTTTGCAACAGCTTCAGATTGGGAGGTTCTTAATAAATTCAACCTACTTTAAAGAAGGACTTTTTATTTCTTGTAAGAGAGATGACAACTCAGTTCTATGACCTTTGAAAAGAAAAAAACAGTAATAAATGGATGGATGGGTGGGGGGTGCAGATGGGTGGATGAATGGATGGAAGAATGGATAGATTAGCTTTTACTGAGCATGGAAAGGTATTAGTTGTTCTCACACACATTTCTCTAGTACTCACAGTATGTGGAAGTTCATAGACACCCCGCCCCAAGAGGAGATACTCATAACCTACCTCAGGACTGAAAAACTTACTCTTTCAACTACCAGTGCGTTCTATTGGTAGCAAGTCCTCATTGTCAGCCTCCTGTGAGTATCACTGCAGCTAAAGAAAGCCACTCATCACAGCCTGTATGTATGCAGCGATGGTTGGACAGAAAGACACCAGGACGCTGTCCACTCTCCCAACTCAGCGCAGCTTGGAGAGATCTACTTTCCATTGATGTAGTCATAGATTCAATTGCCTTCTGATCATTCCTGCTTCATCTCCTTCCTTTGCTTATGTTCCAGTGTCTGAAACGTTCCCTTATAAATAATCCGCTTGATAAATCGTCTGCCAGAGGCGGCTGCCCAGAGAAGCCACCCCAGAACATACTCTCATACTTATTTTGATACTTTTAACCTCTCTTGCCAACCACCCTACACCCTTGGGGTGACTTACAGAGGAACAAAGACTCTTGGAGCCGAAAGAAAACTTAGGGAATATGTCATCCAGCTACATCATTTAATAGAAAATATTCTCAGTTTAAACAGTTTAGCTAACTAACTTCGTTAATGCCAGAGCTGAAACCAATTCTCAGGTATCTTGGCTAATGAAATATTCTTTTTCTATTATACAATCACACTATCCGAGATAATGTAGAGGCCTAGGGCTATACCTGGGGATGAATATAGAGCTCTCTTACCATCAGCAGAGATGAAGTCTACCCTGGCTTTTTGGCTTGTCTTCAAAAGAATGTGTGGTATTAATATTTTAAAATAGTGCTGGTTTCCTTTTCTTCATTAAGATATGTAACTAGATACATTGGTTTGGCTGAGTCCAACTACATTTTTGATGACATTTTGGATAGAGAAATATTCAAGGCAGATTCAACAGATTCTAATCTAGGACTCTACTGTTCTTAAACAGTAAAATAAAGTCTGGCAGTGGTGGCACACACCTGCAATCCCAGCACTCAGTAGGCAGACACAGGTGACTCTCTGTGAGTTCCAGGACAGCCAGGGCTGTTACACAGAGAAACCCCATCTTGAACAACAAAAACAAAAACAAAACAAACAAAAAACCAGGCAGTAAGTACTTCAAATAATTTCTATGAATTATCTACCTTATAGTTGGAAAAAATTACCCTAGTTCAAATCCTTGGTTAAGATGCAGAGCAAACAAAAGCCAAGGTGATTAGCAATGAAGATTCAGAAAGATAAAGAAAGTAGAGCTTAGCTTGTAGTAGTTTTTAGCATGTACACAGAGCATAGCCATCTTTTTCCTGAAATAGATCTACAAGTCTCTACTCTGTAAACCCATAATACTCTGTGTGGATGGATCTTGATTATGTTGTGACCACAGTGGATTACGATGAGCCATTATCTTCCCATGTGGATGAGCTTTTTGCCGTCAGCCACTGTCCTTACTCACCAGAGTGCCTACATCTAGTGAGCACTCTGAAAGTTTGCCAAATGCATGGAGAAGTCAATAAACATAGCCAATGCTGTGGTCTCCTCCCAACTCTTTCCTCAAGGTATCTTGTTCCACTGAAGGCTTCCAGGTCGTGGACTCCCAAGGGAGTCTGAACAGAGAGCAGCTTTCACAATTAGCCTGTCTTGGTGATAGAGAGATAGTTCAGAGGTCAAGGGCACTTGCTGTTCTTACAGAAGACCAGGTCCACATCCTAGCAACCATCTGTGGGGCACAACCTTCTGTAACCCACAGTTCCAGATCAGACGCCCTCCTCTGGCCTCTGCAGGTACTAGGTGTGCACATAGTGTACATACATATGTGTAGACAAGCACTCACACACATGAAATCAAATAAACCAATATTTTATTAAGTATTGTCTTTTCTTATCTTCACACTTTACATACTAGGAAAGGAAGCCAGAAGTCCTAAGACACAGAAAGAGTATAACCTTATGTCAAAAGAAATGTTTTGTTAGTGCTGAATACCTAATCCAAAAGTTTATAAATCCCTAACTCTGTCATCTCCTATAGGTAAGAATGCTCAGGTTTCTTCTTAGGTTTTAAGCCTGATTCACTGAAATCTGCAAAGATTCTTTCAGGCCAGAGAAACAGGTTCCAAAGTACCAGACATGGTCTCAACTCTTCCAAATAAGGGCCTTCCAGACCCATTGGTCCTTCGTTGAGCGAAACGGGATGGAGTGCAGCTGGTTGTTCACCACATGTCTCATTAAATATGGAGTTAATCTGATGAGAGGCGCAGCCTAGCTGAGGCTGACTGTATTTCCTTGGGGCTTTTGCTGTCCCTGAGGGGGAGGGGAGAGAAGATGCAGAAGAGAAATTGCAGTGCTTTCACTGAGGCTTGCCCAGATTTGCAATTCAATGGTAAGCTAGGGGAGGTGGGGGGGGGGGCTACTCAGCTGAAGCTAAATGCCACTAGGTCATTGGGGTTCTTTTTAGCAGCAGTGACTGTTTAAAGGGATAAGGGGTCAGGGATCTAGGGCATGGTAAGAAGCATCAAATGTATTCACTGTCATTATGGAGAGAGGGGCCTTCTGGGAAAAACTGAAGCTTGCATCACTGACTTGATTAGCAGAGTGGCTAGGAGAGCCGGGATAATCCTATGCACTGTGATTTTTTTTTTTCTTACAAACACCTCCACCTTCCACTGTTGTTGCTATTGCTGCCTTCATTAAACAGGATATCAAATCCAACTCAGGAAGAACTGAATAATCAGAAAAAATGTCATCAACCTCGTTATTTTGATTTTTTTTGTGATGTTTCCAGAAATGTGCTATGTATGAAAAGTATTTTTTATTGTTAGGATTAATAACCCAGCTCTGAGGAGCTCAAAAGATAATGGCAGAAGAGAATTAGCAATGGGCCCTGAAGGTGAAGATTGGAACACAGATGAGCTTAAAATATAGCAGAGGTAACAGAGGCCAGGCACCCTATGGGAATGTATCAACATTAGAAATGAGAAAATCAGAAAATAGAAGATGAGTGAGAAGTAATGGAAAATTATCAAGAAGCCTGCCTTTAAGGTGAAAAACAATTTAGAGATAATTTACACCTGAATTGTTGTTTGATAAAGAATTAAAGGGTATCACTTGATTATTAAGCTGGAGAGACTTTTTTTTTTTTTACATTAGATCAGATGTATATCTGATCATAATGGGAACATCCTGTGTTAAAGAGCTTCTCTCCAGGAGGTTTTAATACTGTAAGGTACACTGGAATTATACTGGCCCAATAGGGCCAAATGGCATAAACTACAGTAATCTCATTTGACTTAGGCAGAATACAATACCTGAATATCCACAACATCTATGTAAATACTACTAAGATGGTATAATACACTCAAGTATGCCTAACTTTTGAGTAGCCCTTTACATTCTTTCAAATGCTTCCAAGGACTTCAGAAGACTCCCTGTAGGAACTAAAATAAATATGGTAGTACTATTATGTCCATTTCCCCCCACTTTGTTTCCATTCTATCACATTAATGAGCGGGAAAAGCTAATTATGTAACCTTAGGATTCATAACTATTAATTAGTTTGAATGCATTGGTTTCCGTGTAGCAGAAATCTCAAAGTCTGATTGTAGACCTGTGCTTTAGGTTTCCAAACCAGAGTCTATGCATAATGGAGACTTTGACCACCAAGCCAGCCTGAGAAATTTGACCAACCTGAGAAATAAGGGCTCTCAGGGCATCTGCTTCCTGTCACCACTGACCTGTCCAAACATATCACTGCAATTAAATACAGTCATCCAAGCTAAAGAGGACCATTAGTGTTCCAGTCCAAGAGTCACAGTACAACTACCAGATAATTCCTAACATGCTGAATTGGTCAAAATAGAAAACATTGTACAATCAACTGACAGGTTCTGATGAAAAGACAGAGCGCAACAAAGAGGGGAAGTAAGAATGCCTGTTGGGGAATATTATTTTAAAGTGTGTTACTTTTGTTTATGTTGCCTTTGTTTAACTTATGAAGCTGTGTTGTTGTGCCTGTCTAAAACACCTAAATAAAGAACTAAATGGCCATAGCAAGGCAGGAGAAAGTATAGATGGGGCTGGCAAGCAGAGAGAAGAAATAGAAGGAGAAATCTGGGAGAAGAAAAAGTAGCCAGTAAACAAGGACATCAGGGGCCAGCTACCCAGCTACAACAATCAGCAATGGGAGTAAGAAAAAAAGGTATACAGAAATAGAGAAAGGCCAAGATAAATGGCATAATTTTAAGTTAAGAAAAGCTGGCTAGAAACAAGCCAAGCTAAGGCTGGGCATTTATAATTAAGAATAAGCCTCCTTGTGTTATTTATTTGGGAGCTGGGTGGGACCCCCCAAAAAAGTAAAAAACAACAACAATATTCACCCTCACAATATTTCAATTCATGTACTACTAAATAGAACAGATTCCCAGAAAAATCAATGTAAAGGGTCATCTGCCTCTGGAGCCCCCAGAATGCCTCCTGTTACTTTTAGAAAGATTGTGGAAACTCTTCTGTAAGGCAACTCTCTTTAGATCCTGTCTTAGTTAGGGTTTTTATAGCTGTGAAGAGACACCATGACTATGGCAACTCTTATAAAGTAAAACATTTAATTGGGGTGGCTCCCTTACAGTGTCCGAGGTTCAGTCCATTATCATTATGCCAGGGAGCATGGTGGTGTGCAGACCTGTGCTGGCTACATCTTGGCTTGCAAGCAATAGGAAGTTGACTAAGATACTGGGCAGTATCCTGACCATAGGAAACCTCAAAGCCCACCCCCACAGTGGCATGCTTCCTCCAACAAGGCCATACCTACTCCAATAAAGCCACACTTCTAACAGTACCATTCCCTATGAGAGTATGAGGACCAATTTCACTCAAACTATCACAGATCCTTGATGTACATATACACACAAAAACGTACTTAATGAAGTCCTAAATATATGGTGAGTATGTTGAATATTGCCTTTATCATTATTTTATACTTATGAGGGCAGTTTACCTTTATATGATAGAGTTCATAGTATTTCAATTTTTAAAGACTATAAGTATGTAATTAGAAAATAACATCAATCAACTAAAGAAAGAGAGAGGATATCTAGATTCCAGGTTAATGTTATAATTTTAGGACTAAATGCTCAAAAGTAGAGGCATAATTTGGTTCATTCAGTTTAGAGGGCCAGTTCTGGCAACACTAAAGTGTTTGGCTGATCAAAACTACTGCAGCTGTTCCTCAGCATCATGGGAGAGGTTCAAATGGTTCCAAAGAAACTTCTTGCTCTCACAGCACAGTTTTGAGAGATAGAAGGTACTTTGGAAACATTGCCTTTAGTATGGTGGTTCTGTTATTTGTTATCCAAATTAAAACATCTTTGTGGGGAAAATGGAATGCTACTGATAATCATTCTCAGACAGAGGTATAAATCAGAGGCTTAAGTGCTGTGTTACAGATGACCTTGTATTGGTTTGAATGAGAATAGTCCAATAGGCTCATATATTTGAATGTTTGTTTCCCAGTTGGTTGAACTTGTTTTTGAAGGATTAGAAGATGAGTTCTTGTTGGAGGAGGTGTGTCCCTAGGAGAGAACATTGAGGTTTCAAAAGCCCACCCCATTCTCAATCTCTCTTTTTCTGCCTCATGCCTGTAGATCAAATATAAACTCTCGGCTACTTCTCCAGCACCATGACTGCCCACCTGCTGCTGTGCTCCCCACCATGACAGTCATAAATTTACCCTCTGAATCTGTAAGCCCGCCCCCAACTCAGTGCTTTCTTTTATAAGGTGCCTTTGTCATGGTGTCTCATCACAGCAACAGGGAAGCAACGGGGACAACATTGCCCTTCAAAAACAACAGATGTCAGACTCTCACTGGAATCTCAAATTTTTAGTTTACAGTTCCTAACACCTCTGAGAGTAAGAAAGAGATGACCCAAAACAAAATGAGCTGAAGCCTGTGAGCACTGTTAACCTTCCAACAGCTTGTGAGAATATTTGAAAGGAGTACATTTTAACCAATTCAGTATTCCTGTTAAATGACTAAGACCAGGATTAAAGCATTAAAAGGACTTCAGAATATCATGAAACAAAACAAGATGTGGAGAAACAAAAAGAGTGCAAAAGAAAAACTCTGGGTACAAAGGGAAGAATGGAGAGCTTATCTATGAGAGTGTACTCTTTTGTCATGTGATCTCCTTAGAATTAGTATTTAAATGAATAGTGCCACAAAAATCAGAGTGCAGAAAACAGAACAAATAAATAAGATCGATATAATATTATCAAAGCAAGCATCATCCTTCTCTATGGCTAGATAAATGCTACAATATAAGGACCCTTATAAGATGTCACTTTCATATACCTGGCTTTGGATTGGTAAATTCCCGGCCATGATAATTCATATTTATAGGAAGCTGAAAGCTAAATAAATATAATGTGAGATAGACAATTCTCTGTGGTATGCTTTCTGCAATGAATAAAGAAGCTAACTAAAATAATTAGTCATTGCTGGGATGAGGCTTTGATCATAGAATAATAATAGGGTTAACTTCTGAATATCTCATACAGTGACACACTATATGAAAATAAAGATACATCATTTTGTCCTCTTAGCAGCTTGAGAAAAAAAGTATTTCATGCCGGGCAGTGGTGGCGCACGCCTTTAATCCCAGCACTCGGGAGGCAGAGGCAGGCGGATCTCTGTGAGTTCGAGGCCAGCCTGGGCTACCAAGTGAGTCCCAGGAAAGGCGCAAAGCTACACAGAGAAACCCTGTCTCGAAAAACCAAAAAAAAAAAAAAAAAAAAAAGTATTTCATTACTGTCCCAATCTTAAGAATAAGATAACTATGGTCCAGAGGAATTAAATAATTTTGTTATTAGTTCATATTTACTGGAGGAATTAGAACTAGAACCGACTACTCTTGATCTCCTACTTGTTTCTTAATGCACTATTCACTGTACTTGAATATCTAGAGAGAAGAGTTGACCTTGAGAAAGTTACAGTGTTAGTGACTTCTGAGCACTCCGTTATCCAAAGTCCATCTGTTCAGCTTTCATAATCCCCTTCCCAACTTAGGGACAATCTATCTCACTCATCCCCACCCCATTCACCAACTGACCTGCCATGCTCTCTGAAAATTGCTACTGTGTTTTACCTTTGGAGTAACCAAATTCAATTACAGGTTCTGCCTTTGTGTTTCCTCAGCCTTTTTTCCTGCACAAATTGATGGTGACAGCAGCGATACCAATTCAATTACATAACATCTTCTGGTTCCCAGTAATGATTCTGAGTAGGTCAACGAGGACCAGCTTGGAACAAGAATGACCATGAATTAAAAGGAAAGAATAAGCAATGAAAGTCTGAGTTACAATCCATTTTCACTTCCGGGGAAATTTTAAGCCATATTATCTTATAAAGTAGGCAGGATAAGTCAGGAAAAGGGTAAGAAAAATACTAGATTGGTGCATCTGTGAAGGAAGATGTACACACAAGAATAGAATGCTTTAAAATCATATGTCCGAGATGAGCAAAAACATGTTTAAAATCTAAAGGCTACCAATCAACTGAGTTTTATATGTCAGAAAAGAATAAAATACTTTTGACATTTTAATTCATTTAGCCAATATTTATGTAGGTGCTATCATCATGCAAAAATGCAGGTCAATCCTGGAAACACCATGAAGATGAAGTTAAAGAAGTGTTAGTAATATGAGAGGCATATGCTACTTAGGAGTAAGGGGGTGGCGAGACCTTCTAAAGGGATAACATTGAAAATAAGAATGACACAGGCACAGATACATGACACACACACACTACTAAATTCATCAAAGGCCAAACAAATGAAATGTGTATGTATATTTCTATCAGGGACCTCAAAGGTTTGTACTTTTGTAGCTTATCCAGTGTGATGCTTAGTGTTACATGTCAACAGACTCTAGAACTGTTTAGGAGGCAAGCCTTTGGAGAACCTGTGGAGCATTGTCTTCTTGATTACAGTTAATTGAGGTGAAGAGACTTACCCACTGTGGGTGGCTCCATTCCCTGGCTGGAATCCTGGACTATATAAAACAGGGGAACTGATGACCAGCATGCACTCATTGGTCTCTGGTTCTTGACTTGGACCAACTGTTTGAAGCTCTTGCTCCCCCGACTTCCCTGTGACTTAAATTGTGAGCCAGAATAAAGTTGCTTTTGTCAGAATACCTTATCCCAGTATCAGGAAAGGAAATTAGAAGGTCCAGGAAATGACTATAATGCTACAGCTTGCCAACTTAAGTTATGGTTTTATTATTTTTAAAATTTTGTTGCCATGACAATTCCTGTGGAAAATAAATCCCAAATATGTCCTCTCCATGTTCTACTGTGACTGTTGTCCACTCCTGGTCAGCTACTTAGCTTTTTGTTAATATAGATTGTTTTTAAGACTTCCCTATTAAAGGGTCTATATTGTACTCAACTATATTTATAGAGAAAAAGAAGTTGAACAAGTCATAATTTGTTTTTTCTTTGCTAAATCAAACTTCTTATTTGAATAGAAGTTTCTTAATGTTGGGATAGTTACTGATAAAAAAAAAAAGATTAGCTAAGGCTTGAAGTACAGTGAGACTTCAAGACAGGCAACACCAGAAGGCATTTCTGTCTAAAGGGACACCACAATGCCTTAAAGGAAGCAGAAAGGTGTGAAGCATGCTTTGGGAAGGACTCCAGCCTGGTTGAAATGCAACTCATTAGGAGGAAAGCAGTAATAAATAAAATAGTGATAAGTAGATCAGGACACCATTAACCCGTGATGCTGGGTGGCAATGCGAAGCAACAAGAGCTCTTGAGTTGGGAAATCTCTATGTGTAACTATTGTGAACTGGGAAGTAGGTGGGGAATGAGGAGCCATCTAGTAATGTATTTCTTTTTATAGGATTTTTTTTAATGGTGTGTATTGGGGTAAGCAGTATATGCCCATGAATGCAGAAGAGGTCACTAGGTCTCCTGGAACTGGAATCATGAACTTGAGTCTTCTGATGGAGCAACAAGCCTTCTTAAGTGCTGAGTTAACTCTCCAGCCCTCACAATGTGTATCTAAGGCACAGAGAGGATACATACAAATTCTGAAGTAAAGTGTTGTTATTGTGAACAATTTTAAAGAAAAATATAAACTTGTGATAGTAAAACTAGTGGGACTTAATAACTGATTATCTATGGAGTAAGTTCTTTAGAATATTTGAAAGATTATCTTGAAAAACAAATGATACATTTTTTAAAGAAATTATTAAAAATAAGAAATACAAAATGTATTTTAAAAATATTAAAATCTATCCAGGACATTATTTTGATTTGGATATTTTTTAAGATATTTTCTGCAGGTTTACTTTATAGAAGGCTTACTCTCTAACTGATGACTCCATAGAGAGGAGGTTGGATCATGAATTCTGAGTGCACACTTGAATGGACAATTAAAAGGGGGAATTCAGTTCAAGAAAGTAAGTCACGGGGAGCTTGCCTTTAAAATGGCATGTTGTGTTCCCAGCTGTTTCATATTCCAATTCTCTCTCTCTCTCTCTCTCTCTCTCTCTCTCTCTCTCTCTCTCTCTCCCTTCCTCTCTCCTCTTCAAGAAGTCATACATTAGCATCTTCCTCCACCTCATGTTCCCACCACCATAAAATTCCCCCCCCCCAACAAAGAAGCCCATACCAATGGAGCAATCAGCAATGGTGGGCCCATGGTGACCACGGACTGAGACACAAACTAACATCACAGAGACATAAAACTAACATAGGAAATTAGTCCTGTAAAGTAGGGTTATTGCTGTGATTTTAAGCAGCTCATGTGACTCAGAGCTTTTAGGACTAGGTTTCAGTAAGAGTCGAGAAAAGTTAAGAGAAGCTAGCTAGAGAAGACTGGACAATGATGCATGTGGAACTTAAAGAGTGACTGTGGGTTGGATCTCAGAAGGCTACAATACTAACAAAAGCAGTTAATAAAGACTGTACTCATGAAGTTTCAGTCAGAAATTAAGATTCTAGTGAAATTTGTCTATAGGTCACGTGTATCACATTCTGGCAGAATCTTATGTGTCTTATGTCCATAATTAGGGAGGTTCCCAGTAATCCACAAGGATGACTCCAGCATAGACCACTGGCAATAGTTGTGAGAGTGCCTGAGCTGGCCTACTCTGGTGATCGGATGGCTGAATACCCTAACTGTCATCATAGAACCCTCATCCAGTGACTGATGGAAGCAGATGCAGAGATCCAGGGCTGGGTCCCCAGCCAAGCTCCAGAAACACAATTGATGAGAGAGAGGAAGGATTCTGTGAGCAAGAGATATCAAGACCGTGATTGGAAAAAGTACAGAGACAGTTAGCCAAACTAGTGGAAACTCATGAACTATGGACCAATAGTTGAGGAGCCCCCATGGTACTGGATTAGTCCCTCTGGATAAGCAAGACAGTTGTTTAGCTTGAACTGTTTAGGGGGCTCCCAGACAGTGGGATCGAGACTTGTCCCTAGTGCATCAGCTGACTTTTTGGAGCCTAGTGCCTATGGTGAGACACTTTGTAGAGCCTTGGTGCAGGGAGGAGGGTCTTGGATCTACCTCAACTGAATGTACCAGGCTCTGCTGACTCCCCATGGGAGACCTTGCCTTGGAGGAGGTGGGAATGGGGGTGGGTGGGTTGCAGGGGAAGGCTCTGGGTGGGAGGAGGGAGGACAGGGGAATCTGTGGTTGGTATGTAAAATGAATAGAAAATCTCAATAAAAATAAATATATATGAAAAAATTAAGACTAATTCTAAAACAGAAAAAAAAGAATAAAGTAAAATGCTTGAAAAATCAATTTAACTACAGAGGTAGCAGACCCATGTACTATACACAGTAAAATATTGATGGAAGAAATGGAAGAAGAAGACACAGATAAATAAAAATATATCCTGGGTTCATGAATCCAAAAATTATTGTTAAAGAATGGGAGATGGGTTGGTGGGAAGGCTGGGGGGCATGAGAAGGGAGGAGAGGGGGATCTGTAATTGGTATGTAAAATGAATAGAAAATTTCTTAATAATAAAAAAGAAAAAAGTTTTCATAGTATACACACACACACACACACACACACACACACACACACACACACACACATATATATATATATATATATATATATATATATATATATATATATATAAAATCTCTGAAGTCTTGAGCCAAAATGAATTTCCTTCCTTAAGTTGATTTCTTAACTTCAAAAAAAAAAAAAAGATTTTATTTTTACTTTCAATTCGTGTGTAAGTGTGACTGTGCACGTGAGCACGGATGAAGCAGTTAGATTCCCAGAAGCTGGAGTTACAAGCTATTGTGTGCCTCCTGATACGGGTACTGTGAGACGAACTTGGGTCCTTTGCAAGAATAGTATGAGATCTTAACCTCTTAAAAGATGAGCCATCTCTCCAGCCCCCCTAAGCCAATTTCTTATTGGTAATTTTTCATAGGGACAACAACTTGACCAAGACACGCATGCAGATTAAAGCGAGTGCTGGAAACCTAGGGCTAGGTATTGGCAGCAGTTGAGTGAAAGAAACCATTTGAGAGGTGAGAGCAGTGGCCCGGAGGAGGAACAGAAAATTCAAAAGCCAAAATGTGTAGAAACAAAAAACCAGCAAGGAATGATCTAAAGGGGAAACAGAACCCACCTACTCCCCCCCAAAAAAGAAAAACATAAGAGCAATAAGAAGAGGGAGAGAAACTTTCTCACCAAAATTGAGAGAGGTGAAACTTTGCAATGAACAAGGACATTTATGGTATCAGATGCAATCTAGATACGTGTGAGGCCCCAAAGTAAGAAAGGCTATGAGATTTGTTACTTCACAGCGGAGGGAAGCTTGACTACGGCTTACAGGAGAGCATGTGTAAGCACATACATACACAAGGCCGCAGGAGCTGGACAGCCCACATGGAAGTGTGAAGTAGGGTGAGTGTTCTTAACATGACACTAGGAAAATACTTATTTACTATCTGCTTTATCACTGGACAAGATGCGCTTGTGTTTTACTTTGCTCTCATATCAACACTGTGGGAAGTATTTTTCTTTCCCATGGACAGTGAAAGTCCAAGGTACAGGGAGCTTAAACACATGGCTATGGGGCTAGGTAGGAAGTTAATGAAAAAGCTAAGGTACAGGGAGCTTAAACAAGTTGCTGGGAGGCTGAGGAAGAAGCCAGTGCTTTCCCTGTGATACTGTGACAATATTCTGAGTCAAGAGTCTAGGACTAGGTTTTGACAAAGAAAAAGATCATACCTTCTACTCAAAAATAGAAATAATGGAAGTAGGGGATGGTACAATACATATTCAAGGTGACGATGTCTGTTGAAAGTGGTTGGTTGGTTAGAAAACAGAGTAAAGATAATTAGGTACAGTACAGAGGCAAGAACACAGAGATTTTATATGGTACATACTACATTACTGAGACCATCCACCATGCATTATAAAGATGAAAGGGAGGAGGCATATGAATAAGGCTAGAGTTTATAGTTAGGAGAAAAGTTGAAGGCCTGGAAATAATAGAGACAAAGAACAATTTATGAGAATGAAATCCAAAGAAGGATAGAATCAGAATTGGAAGCTGTGTATCAAGAGTCTAAGCATACAGCCATTTATTTCATAAGAAAACAACAGTTGAAGAAATTAAAGGACCAAGGTATTTATTATAAAAATCTCGATCACATGGATAGCAAAATCTTACAAAAAACTAAATCACAAGCAATATAATAACCTTCCTCCAACAAACAAAGAAAAAGATAACTAGAATCACTTCTCAGACTCATGGGTAGAAAGTAGATCTACTTTCCAGAGTAGATTTTATAATAAGGAAGGAAAGAAAATAACATAATCCAACTGAAGCACCTTAGTGTAGATGGTACCATGGGAGTGTGGACTGGAAGAGACCACAGGGAAGCAAAGATAAAATGACCTCTTTTACTGGCCCTGGAAGAGAAGGGGGTGAAAGTGACTTGTTTTCACTGGAAGCTTGAGAGAGAAATGGTATCCTGGAAGAAAATTCCAAATCACTCATGGAATTTTTGAAGGAAGTTTGAAGACAAAAGGAAATTTACAATCAAAAGAATGTTCTTCTTCAGGCATAGACAAAACACAGGATGGATGTTCAGAGGTCACAGCTGAACCAGATAAGGAGGCTGGCAGTATTTTATAGGAAGAAGATTTATATGCAGGGTTAAGTTGAACACAAAAATGAGAGGAGCAGGTACAGGAGGCACATAAGAAGTATTTCTTAGGCAACAGAGTACAGAAACTGACAAGCAAATGGTGATTCATGTAGGCAATTGCAGAACAAAATAGCCTGTGTTCTAATAGAAAAGTAAGGCAACAACAGGATAAGGAAGGAAAGCTGCTTCATAAACCTACCTACCCCTTCAAGAAGTTTATTGTATTAGTAAGGATTCCTAGCTACCGAGAAGAGAGTAGTAAGTGTGTGTGTGTGTGTGTGTGTGTGTGTGTGTGTGTGTGTGTGTGTACAGTCAATTTATGTGTGTATGTTTAGGTGCATACACAGATCCACACTGTTGTTTAATATATCAAAACATGTTAACATGCACAAGACCACTGTTAAGCTTGGGTCTGTTTCAAATTCTCTCAATTCAATATTTTCCTTCTTTTCTGGGTGTGATGACTCACTCCTATAACCCCAGAACCCCGAAGGACGATTGTCCTAAGTTAGAAGCCAACCAGGACTACATAGTGAGTTCCAGGCAGGGTGTTAAAAACTACCTCAAGACAGCAATAAAATACTGTCATTCATTGAACTTATCACACTTAACACTTTATTTACACTTTCTGTTTGTTCATCTTTTGTGTTTCTCCCTGCTATATAAACTACATCAAGGCAGGAACTTTGATAAATTCACTGCTCAGTCTTCAGGATCTTGAACAAGGCTAGTATATAACAGATTGAATCAGTGGCTATTTTAATAGTATTTAAACAGTAGGTGACAGTAATTTTAAAAGACACATTAGATATATACAAAGTTTATAGAGATTCTTATGGACTAGAAGGAGAAACACATAACAATATATTGTTATAGAGATAGTAATATAGTAAAAGGAGATAAAGATCAATCTTGCTTCAGTTGGGAACATCAAAGATGAAATTAGACTGGACAGATGGTCTCCCAAGCCCAGTACTCTTATCCAAAGAGATCCATCTATAAGAGTAAAAATAAAACTAAACTACGTATTTTTTTATTTTTAAAAATAGGCTTTTAAGTGTACATACAAATTGTATACAGAATAGTACAAGTATAAAATTCTAAATACCCAATTAACATACCTAAACTTGTGCTACATATTTTTAATTTCTGGTGCATGTATTATACAACCAAAATGATCTTTTAAAATTGGACTAATAGATTAAAACCTTCAGCTGTATCTTTTAAAAAATAGCCAAGAATGTGTCCACTAAACAGAAGCAATACAACACATTCCAAAACAAAGATAGCAATCTCAATCTGTGAAAAGTGAGAGATTAATCTGGAATTTAGAAGATGCTTTATCAGCCTGGGCAGTGTAATGAGCACAAGGAATCCTTAGGAAATGAACTAGAAAGCTGCACTTTGGGGAAAGAATTATAAGCAAAGGAGTTGCGGGAAGATGAAAGGCTTTTTGTTTGTTTGTTTTTAATTAGACTATTCATCTAGTAGAGGATGAACTCACAGGATATACAGCTAGAGACTTGAGCAGCAGTTAGGAAATACTTTCATGCTTTCAAAGACGACAAGGGTCTAAATTAGGGCTAGATCATAACGTGTGGAGGAGAGGAGACATACTTGGGACTGTTAAATGAGTTTCATTTGGTCCAGAGTTGCCTCCTTAGACAAATTTGTCCTAAATATTTCTCCATACGTAATGAACTATAAGCTAACTTTGTGTGTTCACAGACTGTGAGGTATTCTTGTACCAATTACCTGAAACTCAGCCAATCAAATTAGCCAACCTTCAGCCAACCACAGGCAGACAACTGTTCAAATCAGGTTCAAACAAGGCTAACATTCAACTTTAACCAATCACACTATCTCAGTACCTCACTTCCACTTTCCATATGTCATTTCCTCTTCTCTGGCTATAAATATAATCTGTCCATGTGGCAGGGTGGAGCATCTGAAACCATTTTTGGCCCAGACTGCTGCCCAATTTTAAAATTTCAATTAAAAGCCAATTAAGATGTGTAAAGCTAGACTTTTTTTTTTTTTCAGTTTTCTCTTTTAGCCAAACATATTTTGAGGTAAAATCAGTAAGTCTTCATGATAATTAGACATGGGTTTCATATCTTAGATTAAGTGCAACTGTGAGAACAGAAGACCTGAAATAATTATGAGAAGGAAGTTTTACTTCTTTCACACAACACAGGAGTCAGTGAAGCACTGGCTTTCCTCTCAGAGGGACACAACTCCTGCTATCTCTTCACTGTGCCACCCTGGTGTGGACTTCCAGCTCCTGAATTACATCACGCTAGAGTCAGGTCCATGCCCCTATGACACAGGCAGAAGGATAAAGGAAGGGAAGAATGGGGTATGCTCAGGATGTCAGAAAACCTTCCTTCAAGGCTTGCACCTACATTTCCCCAGTGTTGTCTGACACTGTTACTGAGGAGACACGAACAGATGTCTATTCACCCTAGAAAGAGAACTGATAACGAACTAAAGTTAAGGATACCACAAAAATCCAAGTTGGTGAGCCAGTGAATTGTATTGGGGTTCCTTACAGGAATATGGATGCGGAGTGATTCACAGGAATAGAAATGGCTCAAAGATGCTACAACACCAAAAGCTAGCATGGGTGACGAGCTCACGAAAGCTGGCAATCTGGAGCACACTGCACAGCCCGCAGGCAGCTCAACCCGTGTCTTTTCCAGGCAGCTAGCTCAGTTGGTCTGAGCCTCTTCCAGGCAGCCCAGCTGGTCTCTGCCTCTCCTAGGCAGCTTTGCTGGTCTCTGCCTCTTCCAGGCAGTTCAGCCTGTCTGAAAATCTCCCTGTAGTCCTTACTTTTATATAAGCTTGAAGAGGGAGGTGTCTAGCACATCTGGTCAGTTTTGTGGACTCCCTGAAGCTTTTAGACTGTTTACTTCCTGAGTCTTAGTGAACCCCTCTTTAGTACCGAGTCTTGTGCCAGGCATGGTGGTGCATGCCTTTAATCCCCAGCATTTGCTAGACAGAGGCGGATGGATGTCTGTAAGTCCAGGGCTAGCCTGGTCTACATAGTGAGTTCCAGAACAGCCAAAATGATATGGTGAGACACAGTCTCAAAAAGATTATCGTGAGTCTTAAGGAGCTCCCCTCCAAGACTGATTGTTTTATCTGAGAAGAAATTGCCACACAACGCCCAGATAGCTCTGGTCGTCAGGTAAATTGTGAAATGCAGGGTTTATCCTAAGGCCTAGAATACACATTTTGCCATCTTTTGAAGCAGGAAAGTAAGTCCTAGATGGCAACTAACATTCGCCATTGGGAATAAAGAAAGAATACTCTAAGCCCACAGAAATGACACAAGCTCTCAGAGGATGCTCCATGCGGCAGAGCCGGCAGTGACAGTAGATGAGCCCCACCAGGCAGCTCAAGGCTGGGCGCCGGGATTCTGGAGCCAGCTCTGGCCTAGCTTCGTGGAGCCCAGACCTGGCTCTGTGCTACGTGCCTGGCCATAGTGGAAAGAACTGTAAGCTCCATCATAGCGCCACACCAGGTGCCGCTGGAAACCCAAACTGAAGACTGAACCCTCCTTGGCAGAGCAGGTAACCAATGAGGGGTTTGAAAATTTGAAATTGAGACATTTCTGACACCCCAAATCGGTAGTAGCTGACCTCACGCTATGGAAATTCACCAGCAAAGGACAGCTCAGCAACCCATCATCACAGCTCCAAAGAAAGAACAAGGGACCCTAAGGTTAGGAAATGCACACTGTATGTGCTTCCACCCACGCTAGAGTCCTGTGGAGCAACGGACCTTTTAGAAACAGAAAGTGTGCTCTGCGGCGGACCAGGTACCATGCTGCTGCTTCCGGTTCAGAGCATCAGACCCCAAGCCACACAGACTGTGGAGACAGTGAAGTGAGTTAAGGAAGTCTGAGCCAGATCCAGAACACCAGGAACCCTGACATTAGCTGGCAGGGGCTATGTGGGTCGCAGGAGGTTTACTAGGTACAGTGTTCCAAGAACAGAACTGATCTAAACATGGTGTTGGTTCTCTGTCAGGAGGAAGCATTGGCTGAGAACATAATACCTGTTTTAGTTTATTGAGCATATCAATTTTAGTTTACTACTCATTTGTATTTACATAGTTTTTAATGATTATTTTTTGTTTTTTACTTTCTTTTGCATATTTTAATCTATTCTTTGAAAATATCAGATTCAATATCTTGAAAAAATACATGGGTATGCATGTGTATATGTTTTTAAATACCCACCCCTATGTCCTCCCTTCCAATTCCTCCCAACACCCTCCCACTATACACATGTCTCCTTCCCTACTTCATGAACTCTCTTTGAACCCATTGAGACTATTTAGTGTTGCCAATATGTGCAGAGTGTAGGGCCATTCACTGGATCATGGGCAATCTATCAGGGGCCACATCCCTGAGGAAAACTTGACTCACCTGCCCACATCAACCACCATCTTCTAATAGCTTCCTAAGTGGGAGTGGGGCTTTGTGAGCTCTGCACCATCAATGATGGAATTTTGACTAGCTTGATCTTGCGAATGTCATGTACAGGCAACAACAGCCGCTGAGCCCATGTGTACAATGGTCCTGCCATATCAGTGTTTCTCGGCAGTGCTCTGAAACCTCTGGCTCCTACAATCTTTCCTCTCCCTTCCCCACAATACTCCTTGATACTTGGGGAAAGGGACTATGATACAGATGTTCCATTCATGGATAAGCAATTCACAATCACTTCTTCTCTGCACTTTGACCAGATCTGATTCTCTGTCAATTTCTGACCACTGTGTCTTACTTAGGATTACTATTGCTGTGATGAAACGCCATGGCCAAACAACTGAAGGAGACACGGCAGGAGGTTTATTTGGCTTACACTTCCATACCACTGTTTAAGATTGAAGGAAGTCAGGACAGGAATTCAAACAGGGCAGGAACCTGGAGACAAGACCTGATGCAGAGGCCATGGAGGGGTGCTGCTTACTGGCTTGTTCCCCATGGCTTGCTCAGCCTGCTTTCTTCTAGAACCCAGGACCACCAGCCCCGGGATGGTCTTACCCACAATGGGCTGGGTCCTCCCCCATCAATCACTAATTAAGAAAATGCCCTAGCTGGGCAGTGGTGGCACATGCCTAGCACTCGGGAGGCAGAGGTAGGCGGATCTCTGTGAGTTTGAGGCCAACCTGGGATACAGATTGAGTTCCAGGCTCCAAAGCTACACACAGAAATCCTGTCTCAAAAAAAAAAAAAAAAAAAAAAAAAAAAAAAAAAAAGAAAGAAAGAAAGAAAGAAAGAAAGAAAGAAAGAAAGAGAAAAAGAAAATGCCCTACAACTGGTTCTTATGGTGGCATTTTCTCAACTGAGGTTCCCTCCTTTCAGATAACTCTAGCTTGTGTCAAGTTGACATAAAATTAGCCAGGACACACTGCAAGAAAAATGTTCTCTGATGAAGGTTGATAGTCACATTAATCTATGGGTATAAAAATAAGTATTTAGAGACATTTTGTTATTATGTTCATTAGGCAAAATAATGCTAGTAGACTCTTCCTTAGAGTCAGTGGACTCTCCTAGCCATGGGTTCATGTTGAGGTTTATAATATCAGATTTGAGTACTTCCTCCATAGTAAGCCTTAAATCTGAGTCACAGGACGTAGAGAAATCAATCTAGTACTGACCTGGAAGCTTCCTCCCTACTGGCTAGCTTTCCTGGAGCCAGAATGAGCTATTCAGGCTGCTGAGGGAGGGAAGTAATCAACTGTAATCACTCAGTTGTGAACTCTGCAAGGTACAATAATCACTGGCCTGGCAAAATATGCCCCATGATGAACAGTGGCTTGAATGCCGTAAGAACAACCAGCAGCTTTCTTACTGGGTTTAAGGCCATCTCCAAAGGAGGAAACTCATTCCTGGCACTAGCTTTACTTTCCTCTTTTCATATACAAAATAGCTTGTTTAAATTTTTAAAATACTTTAATTTTTTGAGACAGGGTTTCTCTGTGTAGCTTTGCACCTTTCCTGGAACTCGCTTTGTAGACCAGGCTGGCCTGGAACTCATAGAGATCCACCTGCCTCTGCCTCTGGAGTGCTGGGATTAAAGGTGTGCACCACCACCACCCAGCAGTGTGTATACTTGTATTTTTATTTATTTTAGATTTATTTTATTTACTTCATATGTATGAATCTTTTGTCTGCATGGACACACACCATATGTGTGCCTGGTGCCCTCATAGGTCAAAATATGTCATCAAATCCTTTGGAAATGGAGTTATGAATGGTCCTGGGATACTATGTGGGTGCTGGAAACTAAAACCTGGGTCCCCTGCAAGATCAATAAGTGTAGTTAACCACTGAGCCATCCTCTCCAGCCCTGTACACTTATATCCTAATTGCTTAACTGATATGTTGTAACTAGTATCTCTTTTTTTTTTTTTTTTTTTTTTTTTTTTTTTTTTTTTTTTTTTTTGGTTTTTCGAGACAGGGTTTCTCTGTGTAGCTTTGCGCCTTTCCTGGAACTCACTTGGTAGTCCAGGCTGGCCTCGAACTCACAGAGATCCGCCTGGCTCTGCCTCCCGAGTGCTGGGATTAAAGGCATGCGCCACCACCGCCCGGCCGTAACTAGTATCTTGTTGGAAATGTTCCCATGTCTGGCCTTTTCCCTTCTTTGAACCTAATATACAATATTTTATCTTCTTTTTTATACCTCTAATCATACATTTCCCCCCACACTGTTACTCTATCCCTTCTTACTCCATTCCATGTCCACTCTTCATTTCACCATGTAACTATACTATGTTTTCTCCAGCAAGGATCCAAACTGTATAGGGAAAACAAGACAAGAGCACAGTATCTTCCCCTGTCAGACCATCATAGTTGTTACTACATCAATCTTCCCCTGAACATAAATCCAAGTGAAGTCGACTTACCAGAAAGACATCCTTAAAATAAAACAAACAGAGTGGGAAAAGGGTAAAGCTACAAATGAAAATGTACACACATCCCAACAGCTGTACAAAACACAGCAAAAACACACACACAAAAAGAGATAGTTAGACAACACCGCACTATGGCAGCCTCCTAAGCTGGCAGCCTCCTAACACAAGACAATAAAGATAATGAGATAGTAGAACTGCCAGGAAAAGATTTCAGAGTCTAACTTGGTTGAAATCATATTTTTATTAATGTTTTGAAAATTTTACACAACCTGTTTTGATCATATTCATCCTGACTCCTCCCAGATCTACCCAACTTCATATATTCTCTCTTTTTTTAACTCATTAAGTCTAGTTTGTGATTCCCAAATACTCTTGGTGGTGGCAGACCTACCAAGGTTCACACTCTTAAAGAAAACCTATTCTCCCTCTTCCAGTGGCTGTCAGTTACCTGTCTGGCTTGAGCTTCTGCAGATCTTGTGCATGCTGTCACAGCTGCTGTGACATCGTATGTGCAATGGCCCTGTTATGTCCAGAGAACACTCTTTCTTTATAGTCATCCATCATCTATAGTTCTTACAATCGTTCTGCCCCCTCTTCAAAGAAGCCCTCTGAGCCTTGTGGGGGAGGGATGTGAAATAGATGTCCCATTTAGGTATGAGCACAGAGTCCAACTCAATATGGACATGGTATTTAACTCAGATATAGAAAGGAAACTTACAAAGTCAATTCAACTCATAAACAAGAAATGTAACACAAACCTAGATAAATCTGGGTGGAGGAAATCTTAACTGAGAAAATTCCTCCACAAGACTGACCTGTGGACAATTATGTAGGACATTTTATTGATTAATTATTAGTGTAAAAGGACCCCACCCACCCACTGTGGGCAGTGCCATCCTTGGATGGCATAGGAAAGCAGGTAGAACAAGCCATGAGGAGCAAACCATTAAGTAGTGATCCTCCATGGCCTTGGCATCAGCTCCTGCCTCCAGGTTCCTGCCCTGTGTAAGTTCCTGCCCTGACTTCCCTCAGTGAGGAACTATGCTGTCAAATAGTAAGCTGAAATCCACCTTTTCTTCCCCAGGTTGCTTTTGGTCATGGTGTTTCATCATAGCATAGAAACCTAAGTTACCAAAGTAGAGGATAGAATTGGTATCTTCGAGAAAAGATCTTAAATCATGGAAGAAAATTTCCTCAAGGAAGCAGAGGACCTGAAAAAAAAAATAGAAATTCCAGAAACAAAGGAATCACTCAATCAATTAATAAAGTACACAGTTGAAAGCACAGCAAAGAAGACCAACCAGAAGAACAAATATCAGGAACGGAGATGTCTTAGGTGTCAATTGTTGTGAGAAAACACCATGACCAAAAGCAAGTTGGGAAAAAAGAACTGTTTCAACTTGTGCTTTATACTCCATCATGGAAGGAAATCAGGACAGGAGCTCAATACAGGAAACCTAGAAGCAGGAATTGACACAGAAGCCACAGAGGAAAGCTGGTTGTTGGCTTGCTTGGCCTGCTTATTTATACCTCCCAGGACCACATAGCTAGATGTGGCCCTGCCCACAGTGAGCTGGAACCTCCCACATCAATTATTAGTCAAGGAAATGCCAGACAGACTTTCCTATAGACCAATCTAACAGAGATATTTCTCAATTGACTCCCGCTTCCCATGTGATTCTAGCTCAGTATTTCTCATCCAGTGTGTTGTGATCCCTTTGGGGGATCAAATGACCCTTTCAGAGGGGTCACAAATACAAAGCAAAGAAACAATACTAAAACCTTAAGAGAAAAATTACTGCTAACATACAGAGGCAAAAACATCAGACTAACATTCAATCCCTTGTCAACGACCCTAAGAATCAACAAAGAATGGAAGGGTACATTCCAAGTCTTGAAAAGTGAGTGATTGTCAACCAAAATTGCTATAGGCATCTAAATGGTCTATCAAAATAGATGGAGAAATTAGGATATTTCAAGATAAACACAGTTAAGTCCATGATAGTTCAGCCAGCACGGTAGGAAATTCTCATGAAAATAGTATACACTGAAGAAAAGATACGGAACAGGGAAAACAAAAGAAACCAATCATGTATACACACAAAATCAGCAAACATCCAACACTATCAGAAGATTTTTAAAAAATACCAATTAACCAACTATAAACAACCAAATAATAAATAAGAGCAAATCCTTTTTCATCATAATCTTGAATGCAAATGATCTTAAGTCACCAATTAAAAGACACAAACAAATGGACTTGGTTGAAAAACAAGATCCAACTATCTGTTGTCTCCAGGAAACTCACATATCTAGGAAAGACATCTAGAAATGGAGAGTCAAAGGTTGCAAATCAAATTACCAAGCAAGAAGAATCTAAAACAACCTGGCATAGCAATTGTCACTTCTTATAAAATAGACTTTAGCATAAAACTAGCGAGGAAAGATAAAGAGGGCTACTAGATATTGATAAAAGGAACAATTCATCAAGAGGACATACTTAATATAAAATGTCTGTGCACCAAATATGAGGCCCCTGATTTCATGAAACAAACACCAGAAGGCATAAAGACCATATAAGTTCAGACACTATACTAGATGAGAGACTTCAGTATCATATTCTTGTATCTATATAAGTCTTCCAATTAAAGAAGTAGCAAAGAAACCAGTTAAACTACATTATAGATCAATTGGACTTCACAGATGTTTGGATATTACCCCCCAACAGATTAGGAAATACATAGTCTTTTCAGAGGTATACAGAAGCTTCTCTGACTTTACCCACATTATAGGCCACAAAACAAGCCTTAATAAATTTTTTAAAAAATTAAAAATAATTCCCAACACCGGGTCACACCACAGTGGAATAAAACTAGAAACTAATAGCAAAACTAAGCCCAGAAAATATACAAATGTTTGAATGAACAAAAAGTTTCTAAATGAACAGAGTAGGGAAGATTGAAGGCATCCTAGAACCAAATGAAAATGAAAGCATAGGATAGCCTGCCGAAACCCAAAGCAACCAAAGCAAAGTTTATAGTTGTAAGTGTTCTCATTAAAAAAATTGGAGATACTGGAAATAAATAACCTATTGATGTGACTCAAGGCTTTAGGAAACCAACAACGGTCGACAAGGTGATTCAGCAAGTGAAGGCACTTGTCAGGCAAGCCAGGCAACTTGAATTCAATCTCCAAATTCTACGTGAAGTGGGAAGAAGAGAACGGATTCCACAGAGATGTCTTCTGACCCCACATTTACACTGTGGACTAGGTGCCCAGACACCCATTATCATGCCTACACACACACACACACACACACACACACACACACACACACACACACACACACTAATATTAATCATCACCATCATGATGATGATAATAATTAGTAAGTAAGTTTTAAAAAGAACGCCAAGGAAAAGCCAAATCCAAATGTATTAGGTAGTAAGAAATAATAAAAATCAAGGCAGAAGTTAACAAAAGAGAACTAAAAGAACAATACAGAGAATTTGGAGGCAGAAAAGGAGTTGTTACAACAGACTCTAGTGAAGTCCAGAGGCTCATCAGGAGATACTTTGAAAATGTATATTCCAACAAGTTGGAAAACCCTGAAGAAATGGATAAATTTCCATGCATGCATGACGTACTGAAATTAATGCCAGAGAAATAAAGAACCTAAACAGATCCATAACAAGCATGAGACTTAACCTAATCAAAAATCTCCACACAAAGAAAAGCCCAGGGCTGGATGGAGTTATGGTCAAATTCTACCACACTGTCAAGGAAGGTCTGATACTAGAGCTCAAACTGCTCCATAAAATAGAAAAGGAATGATCACGGCCATGCTAATTCCACAAAACCAGACTAACCCCATACCAAAGCTGGATAAAGACAACAACAACAACAACAACAAAACAACAACAAAAACCTACAGATCAACCTTTCTAATGAATATAGATGCAAAATACAAAACAAATTCAAGATCTCATTAAGAAGATCATACATTATGCTCAAGTTGGTTTCATCCCAAGAATTCAAAGTTAGTTAAACATTCACAAATCAATAAATATAATACATATTGTATTGACCAGTTTTGTGGATCAACTTGACACAGGCTAGAGTCATCAGAGAGGAAGGAGCCTCAGTTGAGGAAATACCTCCATGAGATCCAACTGTAAGACATGTTCTCAATTAGTGATCAATGGGAGAGGATCCAGCCCATGGTGGGTGGTGCCATCCCTGGGCTGGTGGTCCTGGGTTCTATAAGAAAGTAGGCTGAGTATGCCATGAGAAGCAAATCAGTAAGCAGCACCCCTCCACAGCCTCTGCATCAGCTCCTGTCTCCAGGATCCTGCCCTGTTTGAGTTCCTGTCCTGACTTCCTACAGTGTTAAACAGTGGTATTGAAGTGTAAGCCAAATAAACCCTTTCCTCCCAAACTTGCTTTTTGGTCATGGTGTTCCTTGAGGTAATCAAAACCCTAACTAAGACACATATTAATAGACTTAATGACAGAAATTGCCTAAAAAGACATTGGACAAAGTTGAATGCACCTTCATGGTAACAGCCCCGAAGAATCTGGAAATAGGTCGAACAAACTTCAACATAATAAAGGCTATAGATGAAACACATATAGCCAATATTATGCTAAATGAAGAAAAACATACTATTTATACTAAAATCTGGGACTAGAAAAGGGCATCCACCCTGTTTGCTGTTATTCAATATAGTGCTTGCAGTCTTAGCTACAACAATAAAACAAGAGAAAGATATAAAAGGGATGATAATTGGAAGAAGTTAAACTATTCCAATTTGCATATGACATGATTATGTACTTCAAAGACCCCATGGATTCCACTAAAAGCCATCTAGATCTGATAAACACTTTCAATAAAGTAGCAGGATACAAAATCAGTAGGTTTTGTAGGAATTAAAGACAATTTTGCAGAGAAGAAAATCAGGAAAAATATTCCCTTCTTGATAACCTCAAAAATTAAAGTATCTAAGAAAAATCCAACCAAAAAGGTGAAAGAAAACTTTAAGATACTGAAGAAATAAATTGAAGAGGAAGCTACCTAATGGAAAAACTGTCAAAGCTCCTGGATTGGCTGAATTAATATTGTGAAAATAGCTAAGTTCCCAAAACCAATCTACAGATTCAATGCAATCCTCATTAAAATTCCAAAGATATTCTTTGCAGAACTAATTTTTTAAATCACAAAACCTTAATGTTCATACTCAAACCTCCTTACTCCAAACCACAGACAGCCAAAGCAATTCCAAGCAGGAAGAACACATAGGAAGTGTCACATTACCTCACCTCATACTATGCTATAGAGACAATGACAAAGACTGAATGGTGCAGGCACAAAAGTAGGCATATGCGTTATCAGAAAATGACAGAAGGCAGAGAGATAAACCCACACCTCTGTGGACATCTAATTCTTAATGCAAGTGTCAAAAACATACACTGGGGAGAAAAAGACAGCCTTTTCAATAAATGGTGCTAGAAAACTGGTTATTCATCTTCAAAATAATGAAATTATATTCATATGTTTACCCCCCTGTACAAAAATCAATTCAAACTGAATCAGGAACATAGATGTAAATTCAGAAATGGGTAGCTCAGTAATTAAAAGCACATACTACTCTTTCAGAGAAACTGCATTCAGTTTCCAGCGGCCATATCAGGCAGCTCACAATTGCCTGTAACTCCAGCTCCAGGGGATCTGACTGCACTCACATGGCGTGCGCGCGTGCACACACACACACACACACACACACACACACACACACACACACACACTAAATAAAAACACATCTTTAAGAAAAGCCCATAAATTTAAAATGTTGAAATTGCTTTGAAAAAAAAAAAGCATAGGGGGAACACTTCAGGTTGTAAATATAGGCAAGACATTTCTGAAGAAAACTCCAACTGCACAGGAAATAGCCCCAAGAACTGACAAATGGAATTACATGAAACTAAAAAAATCTTCTTCACAGGAAAAGAATCTATCAACATAGTGAATAGACCATGTACAAAACAGGAGAAAAATCTTTGCCAGCTATACTTCAGACAAGCAGTTAATGTCCAGAAATACAAAGATTTGCAAAAAAAAAAAAAAAAAAAAAAAAAGTAAACACAAAATATAACTGGTATCTCAGTTATTGTTCTATTGCTTGAGGAGACACCATGACCAAGGCAATTCTGATAAAAGATAGCATTGAACTGGGGGCTTGTTTACAGTTTCAGAGGACTAGTCTGTTATCACCATAGCAGGAAGCATGGCAGCACACCCCGGAGCAGACATGGAACTGAGAGCTTACACAGACCATGGGTCTGGTACAGGCTTTAGAAACCTCGAAGCCCACCCCTAGTGACACACCTCCTTCAACAAGGCCAAACCTAATTCTTCCCAAACAGCACATGAGCTCTGGACTAAACATGCAAGTATATGAGCCTATAGGGGACAATCTCATTCAAACCATTCCACCTGGTAATCAATAAATTAGCTAATAAATGAACTAAACAAGTATTTCTCAAAGGAAATATAAATGGCCAATACATATTTTTAGAGTGTCAAACATCTCTAGTCATTAAAGAAACGCAAATTAAAACTATTTTGAGATTTCACCCTATTCCATTCAGAATGGCCACCATCAAGAAAGCAAATATTGGTGAGGATGTGGGAAATAATCCTTATTTACTCTTAATGGGTACAGTCACTATGAAAATGAGTGTGGTAGAATTGTGTTCCCCAAAATATTGTGCACACTAATAAACTTATCTGGGGTCAGAGACAGAACAGCTACACTATTAAACATAGAGGTTAGGCAGTGGTAGCACACACCTTTAATCCTAGCATTTCAGAAGCAGAGATCTGCCTGGATCTCTGTGAGTTTAAGGCCACACTGGAAACAGCCAAGTATGGTGACTCACACCTTTAATCCCAGGAAGTAATGGCAGGAGGCAGAAAGGTATTTAAGGTGTGAGGATGAGGAACTAGAGCTGGTTAAGCTTTTAGGCTTTTGAACAACAGTTCAGCTGAGATCCATTTGGATGAGAACTCAAAGGCTTCCAGTCTAAGGAAATAAGATCAGCTGAGGAACTGGCAAGGTGAAGTGGCTGTGGCTTGTTCTGCTTCTCTGATCTTCCAGCATTCACCCCAACACCTGGCTTCAGGTTTGTTTTTATTAATAAGACCCTTTTAGAATTTCGTGCTACAAATGAGTGTGGAGTAGTCTCAAAAAATAGAGATAGAATTACAGTATGACCCAACTATACTCAAAATACTCTGCATCCTACCACAGAGATCCTTGTACATTTGTTTATCACTGCTTATTTTACTATCGCTAGAACATGGAATCAACCTAGATGTCCATCAGATGGATGGATGATGCATTACATACATACAATGGAATTTTATTCAACCACAAAGAAAAATGAAGCAAGATAATCCTGGCTCAGAACTATATTCTCTCTATGTGCTCAGTCCAGACTATACTGTTAAATGTGTATACCTGTGTGATAGTAAACGTGGGTGAAACCTAGGAAACTAGAGAAACCATGAATCTGAAAGGGGGAAAAGTGGCTTCAAGTTCTACTGTCTTCCCCACGAAAGAACAAGGTACAAAAGGGAATAATGAGGACAAAGTTTACAACTAAGAAAAGAAGATAGAGAGATGAGGTGGCGTGGGGAACCCAACAAAATGGAGTATTGTGAAATGCCATGTGGAAACCTGTTACTTTGTAAGCTAATTTTAAAAATAAAAACATTTAAATAATGAATAGGGGTAAATTGCAACCTTCAAGAGTGGGTAAACACTAACTCAATGAAAAAAAATATAAAAGTAGGAGGAAGTTGAGGGTGGAACGATACTAAGTTGAATTTCTTGAATGTTTAGTTTACAATTCCTTCAAGATATTTCTAAATGTCCCATAATTAGTTAGCAGAGAATGACATAAATTTAGAGGCCTGCAATGTACGAGCTAAACGGACCAAGGAAGAATATACAAATTAAGAACCATGAGGTGAAGAGAGAATCCTGGGCAGTGTTTAGGGCTGTTACTAACATTTAATAACATTCAAAAAGGGGAAAGCACCTATGAAGGACCCAGAGAAGCAATACTCAATGTTTTCACAAAAAAAAAAAAAAATTCTATGTCCAAAGGGAAGAGTGAGCACCTGTGTGAAATGTGGTAAAGCATGAAACAAGATGTGAGGGCTGGTGGGAAAACAGCCATTGAGGGTCATGATATTTGAAGCTATTGATAGTAGTACTAAGGGGACTTTGATAAGAGTTGAAGTTCTGGCAGGTAGGTGGGATGTAAACCAAGCTGCTCTATGAATGAGGACATAGTCCTTTGCCACTGAAACTTTAGAGGACCTACAAATCCCTGGGATCTGGTGGAAATGCGGGCTGTGGGGAAAGGCCTGGAGATTCTGGATTGTTAATGAATCCTTGCTGCTGGTCTGCAAAACACAGCCATGGTATCAGAGTTGTAGACCTTGACTGGCACACATCAAAGTCATCTGAAGGACTTGCTGAGCCACTTTTACAGACCTTGCACTCTGAGTGTCTGATTCAGTGCATCCAGAGCAGGAAGATGCATTTCTAAAAAGACCCCAAAGGATGCTGTCAAGGAGAAACCATACATGGCTAAATACTTGTTCAGATAACAGATCATAGAGAAGCTGGGCCAAAGCTAAGGGGATATCAAAAGAGAGGAGGCATTTGTTGGTATTTCTACCTTGGCTCCATTGTTGGCAGTACCAGAGTCAGCATATTCACACTCTCATTGGTCAATGTGTAAATATCCACTGTTAGCTGGTCTGATATATTCTCAAGTTTTCTCCCTCCATATTTTCTACAGATTAGCCTGCATCATAGACATACTGGGCTACTTATTGAGCCAACCATCTGTATCTAGTTTCACAGTCTGTGAGTAAAATCAATATGTAATACAAAGAAATCAAAATAGCCTGCTATTACTAGCAAGGATGGTCTTCTTCAGTGTAGAGGGATGCGTTCCTCTTAGAAACATCAGCCTAGTCTACTCGATATCTTGTTTGTTTTCTAAGTCCAAATTATTGGGTCACCTACTGATTACCAGGCTTGACTAATTATTCTGATTATACCAGCACACAGTTTCGACTTCTCCAGCTCTAAGAGTCACTTTTCCTGTTGGCTTGCTCAACAAAGAACTCCTGTAGCTGAGGCAAATGATGAGCACCTGCCCATCACTCACCAGCAATTTAGCCTGAATAGTTATTCAGTATAGCAGGGAGGGGTATAACTGAGCTGTGGGATAGAATTAAGGGAAGAAATGGGATGCAGTATTCTGAGACAATGAGGAAGTCCACAGCTCCTAGAACATATAAATGAAATTGGTGCCTTCTTCATGTTGAATATATCTCATAATAGTAATTAGATTCAGTTGGAAATTAGCACCATTCTTACATATATGAATGAAACTACTTATAATGTATTACCTTACATAAAGCATTCTTTCTTCCTTTGGAATGAGACTACCCTGGCCAAAAAGCAGTATATGAACATAAAACAAACATGTGCAATGTGGTCCTTCCATTATTCCTTCCTTCTCCAGGGAAGAGTAACATAGATGTGGTCTTTATGTTCTCACATGCTAAGTTCGCAGGAACCCCACAGTTCCAGCTTGCTCTACAAGTTCTTGTCATTTTTAATGAACAAGGTAGTTAGGTTTCAAAAATTACACACAGACAAGGAGTTCATTCCATCTCTCCTGTCAGACATCCATCTCCGAAGTTCCATGGAAAAAGAATATTCCTAAGATAGACTGGGACACTAAAGGATTTCTTGCTCACTGAGACACTGGCCACATCAACAAGACATCTGGCAACCACCTTGCATCTTGTTCAAAGCCTGCTCTCTCTCCAGGCCTCCAACCTGTCCCCTCCAGCTTGCTCTCTGATCAGTGAGATTCTCCGTGTCTTTGTGTAAAGGTCACGAAGTCCTAACAGCTGCAAAACATATCGAAGGCGGATTAACTAGCTTGAATTCCTCCTACTCCGTGAAATACATGACTCAGAATGAGAATCTCAGATCAGTGCTGCAGACTGTCATCCTAGACACAGGGAAATTCAGACACCCCTGTAACCTTTCTTGGCTGTCAATATCGTTGTCTCAAAGCTTCTTGGAAGACTAGATAAACAATGGCAAAGTGCTCGACATTCCCAAATGAAAAATTCCATCTCAGCCATAATTCTAAAGACAATCACAAGGACCACAATCTATTCCATGACACAATGTCTCTTGATACTTAGAGGACAACTGAGAACCATCTAGAAAGAAATGGAGACAGAGCCGGAAAAAAGCAAGCGATCTTATTATGTTAGCTGATTAATAGAAAAAGCCTGTAATGTAAGCTGGTTCCCAGTCATTTGGACAAGTTCATGAGCAAGGTTGGCTCTGGCATTTGATGTGTGGTGTAGACAGGAGGTATTTTGGAGCATGAGAGTGTTTGTTTGTGCCTAAATAGAAACACAGATAACTAGTGCAAGCAAGAACTTCCTCCACAGAGTGAAACTGCAAATAACCCAGCTCCTGGCTGCCAAGTAAAGCTTATTTTAGAAAGATTAAGTAGGAACAGGCTGCCTGGCCAGTCCAGGAGAAATCGGAGGTGCTCTTCCCACACACCAGGCACTCATTAGCATGTCTACTCAGTTTCTCAACTGTGAACAGCTGCAAACAGACAATAGTGGGAAACTGTCAGAAGAGGAAAAGTGCTGGAAAAGGCTGTTAATTAAGCAAAGATGGAGGGAGATGATTTCTTTATGAAGAAATGCAACTCTTGGACAGAAGAAATGGTTTCATAATGCAGAGTTCTAGAAGAAAATGACTCAAGGAAAAGGAATCATAGCAAAAATGTAAAACTGTAATCACAAAATTTCTCAAGCTTTTATTGAGCACCTTCTGAATACAATGCACTGTGCTGAAACCACAAGGGGAGAAGGAAGGGAACCAGACAATTGGCATGAAGTTCATGAGGACAAGCTACTTACACCCACTGCTGTGCAAAAATCACAACCTGTAGCCACTTCAAAACTGGACTGACTGCATGAGTTCAGAACTATTGCCTCCCACAGCACATTTCTAGATTACTGACAAGATGGCCCCCTAAGGTGGTTCTTGAAATGAAAGTGATGGAGATGGAATGGCAGAACTGGAACAATTGTTTATTTTCGCTTTCTATCTGCTAAGACCCACAAGCTCTAGAAACCACTCTTGAGTGTATCATCAGCTCATCTTACCATCATCCATGCGTCACTTACTCAGTGGGGATTGGAGAGTCACCATCTGGCATGACGACAGGGGAATTACTATGGGATAGAAGTTTTGAAACAGCCAAACAAGCCATATAAAGGCCAACACAAAGCAAGAGAAGATCTCAGGACTTCTAGGAGATGAGAAAAAAGAATGTTGCTTATGGAAATGAGCATATAAATATGGAACTAAAACTCAGAGCACATGGAATGAGAAATGGAAAATGAAAACAATGAACAGTTGAATGGTTATTATTGCCATGAGGGGCAACAGCAGTCCTATATTAATGAAATAGCTGAAACATGAAAGAAAAAAGTAGACAAATTTGGTATAGTGTAGAGAAATAGGAAACTGTCCAGTCAAAGCTGAAATTTAGCCAGTGATTTAACCACTATCCAATATGCCCTCCTATTTGACAGAAGCTGTACATAGACAGTTTAAGGAGTGGGTCCTGCATGTCCACCCACATTCATGCTTCATTCATTACCACAGTTTTGTGTTGGGCCATATGCAGCAAGTTCCTACAGGTGAAATCTAAGTGAAAGGCACGCTCAGTGCACGGAAGACAGCCAGGGACTGTTAAGCACATTATTTTCTCCCTGGCCAAGACCATTAGGTTCCTCCTCTGGGAGTGTCATCCTAGAGGCATTGTTTTTCTGGGTATGCCAGGGTGACTTGAGAGAAGGGGAGCTCAGTAACCACAGACAATACTCTGATGGGCAGAGAACAAGGCTTACACTTTTTTTTTTTTCGAGACAGGGTTTCTCTGTGTAGCTTTGTGCCTTTCCTAGAACTCACTTGGTAGCCCAGGCTGGCCTCGAACTCACAGAGATCCACCTGGCTCTGCCTCCCAAGTGCTGGGATTAAAGGTGTGCGCCACCACCGCCCGGCCGGCTCACACTTTTTAAGACAGGGTCCCTTCTTCTTTTCTTTTCTTTTTTCTTTTTTTCTTTTTCGATACAGGGTTTCTCTGTGTAGCCTTGTGCCTTTCCTGGTTCTCTCTCTGTAGACCAGGCTGGCCTCGAACTCACAAAGATTCACCTGCCTCTGCCTCCCAAGTGCTGGGATTAAAGGCGTGCGCCACCACCGCCCGGCGACAGGGTCCCTTCTTAAGATCAACTCCAGCACATCTTCCCCATAGATACCTACTCTTTGGTCTCTGCAGGAAAGAAACTGTGGTCCAGGGTTCATGCCCTGCCTTCAGTTCATGTGAATGGGCATCCAGGAGTTTCAGGAGAGAAGTGCACCACTGAATTGAGACACTGGAGCCAATAACTAATTCCAACCTGCTGAGGAAATCAAGTTTGTGATGAAAAACATCCCTTTTTAAACGTTTCTTAGACTAGGTCTGAAATGGACCTTCTTAGCACCTGCATGTGCATACATTTTCATTGTTTTACATGAGCAACCTCTGGAACTGCATTCCGTTTGTCCTTCCTTTTGTGGTTTTTAATCGCCATGCTGAGTCTGCCTTCTAAAATACTCAGGGAGTATTACCCAAGTAGGAGCCTGAAAAAGGGGCTGCTGATGGGCCAGAGATGCACAGACGCCACTAATAAATCACTTATAGTTAAGATATAGATTGGATGATGGGCGGCAGATGGGAAGGAGGTAAGTCAAATTGCTTTTCTCATATAGATTATTGGATTAACAAGGAAGCAGCAGACACGTGGCCAACTAGTGTAACAAATTACTATCATAAAAAAAAAGAGATGATCTTATCCCAAGATTGCAATAATACTCTGTTGGCTGTAAGCTCTCTGGAGATGTGCTTCAAGTGGGGATCATCCCTCTGCAATGGTAAGACAGAGAACACTCACCAAACTCCTCTCCTAAGGAACCTATGCAAGCACATCCTGGTGAGGTGTGGGGAAGGGATACAGCCAACCATAGAGACAGAAAGTAATTAAGCAATGGAGCTATTAACAGGCACATCTCTAACCCAGTATTCTAGTAATAATACAGATTGTAACCAACAATACCCTGAAGCCCATATTTTTTATTTTGAAAAATTTCAAATACCCAAAATGTTGCAACAGTAGCAACACAAACACACGCTACTATTTACTTAGATTCAGTAGTTTTATTTTGTCAGATACATTTTCTTTTTTCCTCTACCTTTGCATTGAACTATTAAATGACAAAAATCAAAATTCTTCATCCCTAAATATTATGGTATAGATTTCATGAGAAAAGGGTCATTCTCCTATATTTAGTCACAGAGTTATCATTTTCAGAAAATTGTAGCCATGATATATATATTCTTCTATGACATATTTTTCTTGATTAATTTTCCAAGTTGTCCAAATAATGTCTTCTGATGACTTTTTAAAAATCTAGGACCAGTCAAGAATTCTGCATATTTATTTGCCTTGTCTCTTGAGTAACTTTTTAAATTGTGTCTTAGGTTTTATTTTTGTTTTTTTAAGAACACTTGTTTTTCAAACCACTTGTCAGTTTGAATTTATTTCACTACTTTATTGTAACTAAAATATGATTAAACATTTTCAGCAAGACGTTATGTCCTTCCTCATATATCAGGAGGCACGTGTTACTCATTTGTCAAATGTGGCAATTGTAAATGTAATCATGTGGTTTAAGTAATGATGCCTGATATCTCTATTGTAAATGTGGCATATCCTTTCTCTAAAAAAATAAATAAATATCTTTGAAAATGGATAATTCTAAAGACTTGTTTTGTATAGTGCTGATACTGAATCTGGGCCTCATGCATGCTAAGTATGCAGTGTACCATGAGCTCTTCCCTAGCCAAAGACCAATATTTTATTCAATAATTTTAGCATGCTTTGATGAGTTGCTTGAATCAATTATTGTAATTTTGATCCACAGAGCTAGAAAATCATAATTTCCCATTATTTCTGCTTTTATGATTCTCTGTAGAGATGAACTTATCTTTCTTCTCTCTGTTCATTTCCAGTAGTGTTGGTACCATTATGAGCTTGCATTTTGAACAATAAATGGCTTGAAATTCATTCTCATAGCTGTTTATGTTGACACCCAAGCTGTCCCAAATTTAGCCAGTAGAAATTTCTCCTTCAACTTAGCTTCTGGATGTGTGGTTTTTGTTGGTTTTTGAATATAATTTTTTATGGATGTTAGAGCACATTTTTGCTTTTTGGTGCAACTTCATGCTGAAATGCACATTGCTCTTCATTAGCACAAATCAGTTTTTCATCAAGCCTTCGTTCTTTTGAATGGAAGTTGGTAGTCAGAAATCAGGGTAAGGATGACAAAGGGTATTTCTTGCTACTGGGTATAATAATCTCTTTCATGCCTTTCATTATACCCAACAAGTAAACATATGTTCTGATGAAGCCAGGAGTTCATACTGATACCTTCCATTAAAATCCAGTATAATAGAGTACGTTTCCTTCCCCCTTTCCACATTTGCTTCTCCTATGATGAAAACTCTGTTCTCTAAAATGCCCATGTATTTGCTTCTTTGTTCACTTCTGTAAAACACAGAAAATGGCCTCCAATGATGTCACTACCAACAAAGGAGTTTGTCTTTAGAAAATATCCCCCCAATGATGGCATACAGTTCTCAATGTTTTTCTCAACTGGAATCTTAATGTTCATTTATTACCTTGAATCTAAAGCTTAACTCAAATATTTCTACTTATATTCAATTCTAGTAGTTTACATTTGCCAAATTCATGTTCTTTTTAGAATATTAAAATATTAATACAGTTTAAGAGTCAAAATATTTCAAAAGATAAACAAAAAAATTACCCTCCCCTTCACTATTGCTTCTACTTTACATAGCCATATTCAATATTATATCAAGGCGTTTGGTTTCTGTGTTCCCTTTTACAGATATTCGGATATGTGTGTGCCTTTTATTTTTACGTTCTTATTGTTTCTGAAAGTTAATAGCATTTAGACCTTTTTCATTTATCATATTTTAAAATTTTTATTATATCTTTAGTGTTTTGATTTATTCTTTGAGAATGTCATGCAGTATATTTTGATTATTTTTAATTTATTTGTGTGTGTGTGTGTGTGCACACTTGTGTGTGTATGTGTGTGTGCATGCCATGGCCCATGTGTAGTAGTTACAGACTAACTTGCAGGAGTAAGTTTTCTCCTTCCACTATGTGAGTCCCAGGGATGGAAAGCAAATCATCAGGTTTGGCAGCAAGCATTTTACCCACTGAACCATTCATTGGCCCTCACTCATGATATTGTAACAATAGAAGCTACCTTGTAAATTCTCTGGATCTGTTCTATTCATCTTTTTAAGCACTAAAATCATATCCCAACTGGGGGAAAATGAGATGTTTGCACCAAAACAGAATTAAAAATACAAAAGAGAGATGGGTTTTGTTAACTTTGTAACTGACACCTTGATGTATGTGCCAGTAGCTTAGTATATATAGTTCCATCTGGTACAAATTACTCTAATGCAAAATTACACATTGGAGCTCATTAGAAATTCTTATGTTAAGGCTCTACTCTGAGTCTACCATATTTTACTCTTTATGGGCAGAGCTAAGAAATTTGCATTCTAGACTTTCCAGATGATTCCATGGATCTTCAGAGAGTCTTATGCTGTTAGGAGTGGACTAAAGGGCTAGAAAAAAAATCATATGGGTAGTTTATCATGGCAGTTTGCCTTAACCTGGCTGCCTGAAACTGCTTTTTCTCTGAGAAGATAGATTTGTTTTTTATTTAAAGAATTTAATTAGGATACATTTGACACAATAATATTTTTCATTATAATATTTTCATACATGTATATAATGTATTTGATCATCTCCACCTCTTTTGTCCTCTCCAACTGACACTAACCCCTTTTCTCTTCCTAGCAAGTCCCCTTTCCCTTTCATGTCTTTTGTTTGTTGTAGTGATCCAATGATTTTTAAATAGAGATCTCTACATAATGACTGGTGATGGGTTATTTATAGTATAGGAAACGTACTAGTAGCCACTCCACTAAATAAAATGTCTCCTTTCCCCCTGCCAACCATTAGCAGCCAGTAACTCCTCAGGAAAGACTGTGGACTCCAGAGCCTTTTCCCAGTCCCTGATGGGATGTTTCTGGATCCAGTCTTGTGCAGGTCTTCTGCAGGTAATCAGCTGCTGTGAGCTCATGAGTGAAATTTTTATGCTGTCCCCAGAAAACAGAGTTCCATACCGCTTCCTCTGGATCTCACTCCTTCTGTCCCCTTTTCATGATGTCCCATGAGCCTTGGAGGAGGTGCTATAGATGTCCCATTTCAGGCTAAGCACTCAAATTAACTTATTCTCAACACTTTGACCAGTTATGAGTCTCTGCATTAATCACTGCCCACAACAAATGAAAGCTTCTCTGTACAAAGTTGACAGAACCATTAATCTATGGACAGAAACATAATTGTTAGAAGATGATTTGATGGGCACAATATGTACATTTAGCTAAACAATAGTAGTGTCTTTATCCCTAGGTCCTATGACTTTCTCAGCTTTTTGACATAAGTTCCCAGGCTGTATCTCCTGCTGGATCAAAACAGGAAGGGAAACTTGGCGCTTCTCTTTAGCCTTTAAGAATAGAAGAGCTAGACAGCATGTTAGCACCACTCGGTAAGTTCTCCAAATCTCAGGTTAGACACGCGAAGGAACATTGTGGTCTTCAAAGGCTCACGTTCTAATTCCTGCTGTATTCCAGCCAATGGAAACACAAGTCATGTCAAAAGAAACAGGTGAGCAATCATTTGGAGGATCACAAAGCCCTAACCTTTCACCTGCATGCATCCTCTCTACCTCTTTTGTGCTCTCCCAAAACATTAGGACTTGAAGATACCCCAGAACTCAGTGTCTCGTCTAAGATTAATTGTCTTATATTTTCAAGCAATTTGTTCTTGGGAAGAAGGTAGGTTAAAGGAATTGTCAAGTTCATTTTGAAGATATGAAAACTTAAATGAACAAGAAAGTAGGGCTGAGAGGATGCTGGCTGGTCCAGTATCTCAGGCATCAGAAGAGCCATTCACAACAGCATTTGGTAGGAAAAAATTTCCTTTAATAACCCCACTTTAAATAGCCAGTGTTTATCAAGTTCCCCACATGAGCCAAGGATTTTGCTATGTGCCTTACTGCTTTAGTTCATTTAATCTTTATAATTCTATGGAGCAGATACTTTTGCCATCTGTCTCTTAGGAATGCATAAACTGCTACTTAAAGATATATTGTTTCATGCCCAATAATAAAACAAGAACCAAGTCCCTATTGCTCTAACCAGAACCAAGACCTTTAACCCCTACCAGAGTGAAAAGAGGCATCGGAAACATGGTCTTCCTGAGTCTAACCTAAGTGCTCAGTGACCCGGCCTGCTGATAGCCTCCCTGAGGATGTCCATTAAAACTTCCAGAGGCAGGTGGGCTTCACGAAACTTGATCATGACTACAGTCAAACTGTTTCACTTTCTGGGGGACCACTGTCTCTATCCTGCTAAAATAAGACTGGACACACACATACACACACAGGAGCCCCTTCATTTGTGATCATCTATAACCCAAAAGCAACACTCTAGTACCCGATTCACATTTTCACACTGAGATTTTAAATGGTTTTGCTTTTTCCTTCTTTATTACATTAATATTTCAATGCACCCTCTTTGTCATCAGAGACATTAGAATACCAATAGAGGGTAATGCATTAACTCAAAGAGATGAGTCACCGTTAGTAAAAGTTTCCAGGCCTAGATTCCAAGGATTATTAGAGAAATGCTCCATCCTGATTGCATCCCTTCTTTTCCCATTCTAAGGATGATTGTGTTCGGGGAAATGTACTCTGAGATAAGGCTGGATAAAGTGGGAATCAGGCCCAGCTCTCTAAAACAGGGTTGGCAGAACGGAGGTGAGAAAATGGGGCCCACGAGCCAGCTGGCATTTATGGCAGCAGTCCCTCCATGCATTAGAGCTTCAGTGGAGCCATAGAAACCATATGGGAGAGAAAACCCGGCAGAAGACAGATAACATGCAAGATTCCTCTGTGCGTGGGGGTATATCCCAGTAGTTTGGAGGTGAAGGTGGTTCCCAAGAGCCTGCCTTTCAATATGGGGGAGCAGGAACTCCCTGCACCCCACCAATTACTGAAAAAACATCACTGCTTCCCTTGCACTAACTTGACCTCTCCTGATTGAAGGACTCCTCAGCCAATAGTAGGCTAGCTAGCCAAGACCCAGGTTTCTGTTCCTCCCAATTAATTGTAAGCTCCATGAGGACAGCATAAACATTATTTTACTATCATTTACAGCATAGGTCTTCTATAGAGCAGTCACTAACTATGCATTGTATTGAACGAAGAAAAGAGAATGAACCATATTATGATCATTCCACATGAGTCTATTTAATGGGTAATAGGGACTTATTAAGACATAAATTAAGGAAAAACACTCACCAATACAGAACGGAGTAGACATCTGAAGTTGTCCTCTGATCTGACCAGGAGCGAATCCACCTTGCAGCAGGAAGCGGGGAGAAGGGCCATGTGACCCTTCTCCCTCTCCTTTTAAGAGGTCACACACAATGTTAGGAAGCACTGCCTCCTTTGGGCCTTATAGCCCAAGGTCATGGTCGGAACAAATACCACTACAGAAGCCAAGTGTCTAAGCTGGAGAAACTCAATTTGTGTTCTAAGCAAAATAGGTCAATATGTAGCCCTAGTCCTTTTTAATGTCATTTACAATTCATTCAATCATCCAACAAATATTTACTGAGCATTTACTATGCACCAGAAACTCTATTGGTAGGGATACAATGATAGCAAGGTACTAAGTCTTGCTCACTTGGAGTTGATTTCATAGTGAGAAAAGACAAGAGGTAAATATGTAAACAAATAGGTCAAAATTCCTAATTTCAGTAATTATTATCGATAAAATAACACAGGATAATTATGATGATTAAGATATGGCAGAAGAAGGAAACCTAGGCAGCAAAAGCAGGGAAGATCTCCAAATAGGTGAAAGGTTAAGTAACTCTGAACATGACAAACATGACCTCTGAAAGGAGAAGACTCAGTAACACCTGGAAATTATTACTGAATTCATCCACTACTTTTAATGGTAGTTAGATAGTAATGCATGTACCTGCTAAAGTATTTCTATTGTATAGTAGCATATTATAAAAAAGTAGTATTGGCTGTTAGAGAGACAACCCAGTGGAGAAAATGCTTGCTGCACAAGTGTGAGGAGTAGAATTTAAATCCTAGCACCCACAAAAGAGCCAGCCAGCCTGGCATCCTGGCTGTAATCTGTATCCCAGCATCCAGGAAGTGGAAACAGAGCATCTCAGGATTAAGCTGACTATCAAGACTAGCCAAATCAAAGTTCCTGGTTCAGCAAGAGACCCTACCTCAGTATATCAAGTACACAGTTATTGAGGACACCCAGTGTCAACCTCTGGCCTACACACACTTGCACATCCTCACACCCATGTGCTCCCACCATACACATGCATATACACTCCATATACACATATGCAAAAATAGTAATATCCACTCATAAATCCTACTACTCAAAACAGTACTGTCACCCATGGCTTGTGTTTTTGTCTGAATGTTTCTGCACATGTGTGCATGTAGCTGGAGTTATCTCCAGTCCTGCCAGGGCACGTAGCCACTCAGACCCAAATAAACACACAGATGCTTATATTATTTAAACTGTTTGGCCTAATGGCTCAGGCTTCTTGCTATCTAGTTCTTATATCTTAAATTAACCCATTTCTATTAATCTATAAGTTGCCACATGGCTTGTAGCTTACTGGTACTTTACATCTTACTTCTCATGGTGGCAGCAGCTGGCAGTGTCTCCTCACTCAGCCTTCCTGTTCCCAGAATTCTCCTCTCTCTTTGTCCTGCCTATACTTCCTGCTTGGCTACTGGCCAATCAGCACTTTATTTATTAACCAATCAGAGCAACACATTCACAGCATACAGATATCCACAGCATGTGCACATGTATGGATTGTCATTGCATACAGAGACATTGTATTAGCTTACCCTTCTAAACCCTTTGAGAGAGAATTTGCCAGCTATAAAGGGTGGGATGAACTGACCGTCTACAGTTTCTAAGGTTTGTTCCAGCTCTTGAGTCTAGAGTGAATCAACCAATGGATAACTATGGTAAAGGGCCTACCCAATTTTACCCAGATAAGACTTCTCTACAAAGGCACACTCATGTTGCACCTTTTTTTCTGTTTGCTTGTTTGTATGTATGTATGTATGTATGTATGTATGTATGTATGTATGTATATTTTAAATGTACCAATCAGTATCTTCATACACCAGTTTCTTTTCTCTGCTCTCTTCACAGAGTTATATCTAACTCTATAGCAACATGAGAGGATAACTCAGTAACATTTTAATTAGCAATTTATTGGTTAGAAGTCAGTTAAGAATTATTTCATACCTCAGCTGTTTGTATTTATATGTGGGATGTTGCTTATGTTCAATTCCCTTTTCTACAGGTCATTGGTCCTTTCCCTCCGGATTTGATACAACATCTTACAAAGGAAATCAACTCTCTTCCCCAAATGTTGCCAATATGTGTTTCCATTTGTGGTTTTGTTTTTAAAGTATTTTATGTATCTTCCCACTCAGGAGTTTTAATTTGCATGTAGTCAAGCATTCTTTCCAACAGAGCCACTAGGTTTTGATTTATATTATTAAATTCATCTCAGCTCTAACAATAATTTAGAAATAAGCCCTTATTCTAATACCTTTGGCTTTGTATTTTCTTTTGAGATTTGAGTTTCATTTGCAATTTATTTTGTTATAAATAGTGAAAAAGGATTTCAGGTTTTTTTTGGCGGGGAGAGGAGGGAGAGGGACAAAGAGGTGGTTTGAATAAGAATGGTTCCCATAGGCTCATATATTTGAAGGCTTAGTCACCAGAGAGTGGCAATATTTGAGAAGGATTAGGAGGCGTGGCCTTGTTGGAGAAAATGTGTCACTGGAGGTGGGCTCTCTCTCTCTCTCTCTCTCTCTCTCTCTCTCTCTCTCTCTCTCTCTCTCTCTCTGCCTATGGATCAGGATGTAGCTATCAGCTACTGTTCTAGTGGACTGATCGGAATGCTGACATGCTCCCAGCCATGATAATAATGGACTAACCTCTGAAACTGTAAACAAGTCTCCAGTTAAATGCTTTCTTTTAGAAGAGTTCCCTTGGTCACAGTGTCTCTTCACAACAATAGACATTGACTGGGGGAAGGGGAGAGAGAGAGAGAGAGAGAGAGAGAGAGAGAGAGAGAGAGAGAGAGAGAGCCCACCTCCAGTGACACATTTTCTCCAACAAGGCCACGCCTCCTAATCCTTCTCAAATATTGAGAGAGGGAGAGAGAGAGAGAGAGAGAGAGAGAGAGAGAGAGAGAGAGAGAGGGAATGAACTAGTATGGAGGTCAGAAAGACAATTGACTAAGTCAGTTCTACTTGGGGAGTTCTTTATCTCATTTTACCATGTGGGCTTTGGATATCAAATTTAGGTTGTCAGCCTTGGCAGCAAGAACCTTTAGCCAATGAGTCATTTCACTGATTTCACTAGGCCAGCTTTATTTCATATCATCCCCTACTAACTCTAAGTTTTGTGAAAGGATAGAAACTGTAAAAGATTACAAAAGGTCTCTCTATGTTTTTTTTTCCTACAACAGCATATAAATCTACATTATCAAAAAAATTGAAAGCTTTTTTATTAAACAGTTCCATTATTGGTATATAGTAGGTGCTCAGCAAAGAATGGTTTCCTATCTCCTTCTTTGCCTTACTTTAACCTAGTTTCTTATACTCACTCTCCAGTTTATGGGTAGGCACTCATAAGCACATCTCCTGGACAAATCAAGTTTATGGGTAGGCACTCATAAGCACATTTCTTGGGCAAATCAAGTTTAGATTTGAATTAAACTATAAAGTTTCCCTCATGCCCATACTTAGCAGTACAAACTAAGAAGTGAGGGGATGTGCCCTAAGCAGTTACAACCTATCACTGGGTCACGGGATCCAAGTATGCTTTGTGGCTTCTTTTGGCAGAAAGTCTTCTTTTTAATCTTACATTCTAACTCGATTACCTCCCCCTTCCCAAACTATAAGAAACAAGCCATATATGAGGGTGCCATATAGCTTTGCTTCTGTATATCTGAGACCAGAAATCTTTTTCTTGGCACTATTCTGGACAGACAGACCAAGGACAGGTATAATCTTTTTTTTCTGTTTTATTTTATTTGATTTTATTTTTTACCGTTCAGATTTTCTTTTTTTTCACTTTTTTAAATTTATTTTTCTATTATCAGCTTGATACAGTACAATTTCTTATCCTAATTGTGAAATGTTTCATTGAGGCTTGCCCAGTAACTTATTATAAGCCACAGTCATTCTAGTGTCCCCCCTGCAATATAGCCTCCCTGGTTCTGTGGGTTGCAGTCTGATTGTTCTTTGCTTTATATCTAGAATCCACTTATGAGTGAGTACATACCATGTTTGTCCTTCTGGGTTTAGGTTACCTCACTCAGGATATTTTCTAGTTCCACCCATTTGCCTGCAAATTTCATGCTGTCATTGTTTTTTCTCTGCTGAGTAGTACTCCATTGTGTATATGTACCACATTTTCTTAATCCATTCTTCAGTTGATGGGCATCTAGGTTGTTTCCAGGTTCTGGCTATTACAAATAATGCTGTTATGAACATAGTTGAGCATGTATCTTTGTGGTATGATTGAACATTTCTTGGGTATATGCCCAAGTGGTATGGCTGGGTCTTGAGGTAGATCAATTCCCAATTTTCTGAGATACCAGCAAAACTTGGTTGTAAATGAGACTTCTCTCAAATCCTAACCTCATTTACCTCTTCAATATTCCTTTTGGGGACTGAAAAGGGTGTGGGTTCCTCTTATGTTCTGGAACTGCTTCTTTTAAAGATTTAATCATTTGTAAGTATGTGTGTGGGAGGGTCTCTGTAGGAGTTTCTCCACACAAGTTTTGGTGCCTGTGGAGGCCAGAGGCATTTGATCACCCTGGAGCTGGGGTTACAGTTGGTTGTAAGTTCCCAATGTGGGTGCTAGGAACTGAACATGGATCCTCTGGAAGAACAGTATAAACACTTAACCTCTGGCTCATCTCTCTATCTCCCAGAATCACTTCTAGTACCAGATCATTCAAAATCTCTTGGTCCATGTTCTACTAATATCCATCCACTTGCCATACTGTCTAATTTTCTTCTGTCTGTGGAGGTTGTGGATGACTTTGGATGTGTAAGAGCTAAATGGCTGCCTCCTCCTTCAGTGAGAACACACCCAAACTGGTGACCATGTAATGATAGAACAATCATTTAACCTAGCAACCAGAAACTGAGAATAGCCGCAAGTTTCACACTTACACTGCTCCAGTTCAAAGACCTTTTATGCTTCACACAGACTAATTTGAACAAAAAAATGGAATGAAAGTTTGGAAATAAGAGAACATTGAAATAACAAAGGGATGCCAACTGCAGAATGAGTACAGTTACGAATTTTGGAACCAAAACTCAAAAGTTAGGGGAAGGCATGGAGCCTGACTGGTACTAGTGTCTTGGGAACTTAGAGGAAGGTCCCAAGAGGGTGAAGACACAGTAGATATTGGGATCTACGAGGAAGAGGAGTTGATAGTGTGAGACCAAAATGAGCCATCTTAGAAATAAGACCAAAATGCTTTCACCCTAAAACTAAGGCCTAAGATTTCTCCTTTTAGAGACAGGCCATGAGTTACTGGAATAGTCCATGAATTGCTGAAACTAGTCCAGATTCCAGAAACCAGGAAGTGTAAAAGTGCAGAGTCACAAGGTAGTCACAAGGTGATGACTGCCAGACTATGGAATGTCCTCTCCCTTATTCCCTAGGTAACGGTTTGATCAAAGAATGTTCCAACCCTGGTTTCCAGGGTAACTGACCATAAAAATGTACCCACCTGAGGGCAGCCAATGAGAAATGGTGGCAGGCAACCACCCACTTAGAAATAAGATTAAGCCATAATTTCTAGAAAGAACCTAGAAGCGAGCCAATCAGAATTGTACCCATACTAGCACCCCTAAATGATGTAACCTTGTGGTTTTTGCCTTTAAAAACTAAGCTTGTGGAGAGGTGGGCACTTCCTCCAGCCTCCACTGTGTTGGATGTATTGGACGAAGTCCCTGCCTAGGCTTGTATTGCTCTTTTGGATATCCTGAATTAAACCTTGCTTTTGCATTCCAGCATGCTTGTCTTTGGTGGTGTCTCTGGGGGTCACAATCTGGGCACAACAATAGTATTATGAAAAAAAATAGGAAACAAAATAAGCTGCTATTAGAACCAACTGTTGCTGTAGCAAAGAGGCATTCTATTACTGGTGTGGCAGGAACAGGAAGAGACAACCAATGGGAAGAGCATAGTCCTGTCTTTCCTCTTTCCTTCTAATCCCTGCCCCCCTTTAGTGTTCTGTTAGCAGAGCTCATGGAGCAGGCAGGAGAAACATCAGCATTAACTGGAGGACCCTAGCCACAGCATCATAGAGAAGAATGTAAAGCAATGCTTCTCAACATGTTCATTGCGACCCCCTTTGAGGTCAAACAACCTTTTCACAGGGGTCATCTAAGACCACCGGAAAACACAGACATTTACATTACAGTTCATAACAGTAGCAAAATTACAGTTGTGAAGTAACAATGAAAATAATTGTTTGGTTGGCAGTCACCACAACATGAGGAACTGTATTAAAGGGTCACAGCATTAGGAAGGTTGAGGATCACTGCTGTAGAGTATGTGTTCCTGTTCTGGTGCTGTGACAAACACCAGAGAAGAGTATCAAGAGGTGGACAGGCTTGGCGCAGGCACCTTCACCTGCTGAGCCATCCCACAGGCCCAAGATGATTAACAGTATCTATCCATGTATCTGCTCAACTAGGCAACAAAGGACACTTTAAAAGTTCAGTAAATGTCAAGAAAACTTGACTCTTTTGTTGTTGTTGTTCAGATTTTTTTTTCTTTTCTTTTTGTTTTTCTTTTGCAATACAGCTCAGTTCTATATATCAGCCACGGATTCCCTTGTTCTCCCCCCTCCCGCCCCCTCACTTTCCCCCCAGCCCACCCCCTATTCCCACCTCCTCCAGGGCAAAGCCTCCCCCAAGGACTGAGATCAACCTGGTAGACTCAGTCCAGGTAGGTCCAGTCCCCTCCTCCCAGGCTGAGCCAAGCAATCCTGCATAGGCCCCAGGTTTCAAACAGCAGACTCATGCAATGAGCACAGGACTCGGTCCCACTGCCTGGATGCCTCCAAAACAGATCAAGCCAATCAACTGTCTCACCTATTCAGAGGGCCTAATCCAGTTGGAGACCCCTCAGCCATTGGTTCATGTGTTTCCATTCATTTGGCTATTTGTCCCTGTGCTTTATCCAACCTTGGTCTCAACAATTCTTGCTCATATAAACCCTCCTCTTTCTCACTAATTGGACTCCCAGAGCTCCACCTGGGGCCTAGCCATGGATCTCTGCATCCAGATCCCTCAGTCATTGGATGGGGTTTCTAGCATGACAATTAGGGTGTTTGGCCATCCCATCACCAGTGTAGGTCAGTTTGGGCTGTCTCTCGACCATTGCCAACAGTCTGTTGTGGGGGTATCTTTGTGGATTTCTGTGGGCCTCTCTAGCACTTTGCTTCTTCCTATGCTCATATGGTCTTCATTTACCATGGTCTCCTGTTCCTTGTTTTCCCTCTCTGTTGTTGATCAAGCTGGGATCTCCCACTCCCCCAAGCTCTCTTTCCCTTGACCCTCGCCCTTCATTACCTCCACTCATGTCCAGGCTGTTCATGTAGATCTCTTCCATTTCTCCATCATTGGGCGATCCCCGTGTCTTTCTTTGGATCCTGTTTTCCAGGTAGCCTCCCTGGTGATGTGAGTAGCAGTCCAGTCATCCTTGTTCCACATCTAGTATCCTCCTATGAGTGAATACATACCATGTTTGTCTTTCTGAGTCTGGGTTACCTCACTCAGGATAAATCCAGCTACACTGAACCTGCTAGAAGAGAAAGTAGGAAGTAGTCTTGAATGCATTGGCATAGGAGATCACTTCCTAAATATAACACCAGTAGCACAGACACTGAGAGAAAAAATCAATCAATGGGACCTCTTGAAACTGAGAAGCTTTTGTAGAGCAAAGGATACAGTCAACAAGGCAAAGCGACAGCCTACAGAATGGGAAAAGGTCTTCACCAACCCCACATCTGACAGAGGACTGATATCCAGAATATATAAGGAACTCAAGAAATTAGACATCAAAATGCCCAACAGTCCAATTAAGAAATGGGCTATAGAACTAAACAGAGAATTCTCAACAGAGGAAACTCAAATGGCTGAAAGACATTTAAGGAATTGCTCAACATCCCTAATCATCAGGGAAATGCAAATCAAAACGACTCTGAGATACCACCTTATGCCTGTCAGAATGGCTAAGATAAAAAAACACTGAAGACACCTTATGCTGGAGAGGATATGGAGCTAGGGGAACTCTCCTCCACTGCTGGTGGGAATGCGAGCTTGTACAACCACTTTGGAAATCAATATGGCACTTTCTTAGAAAATTGGGAATCCATCTCCCCCAAGATCCAGCTATACCACTCTTGGGCATATACCCAAGGAATGCTCAATCATACCACAAGAGCACTTGTTCAGCTATGTTCATATCAGCATTGTTTGTAATAGCCAGAACATGGAAACAACCTAGATGCCCTTCAACTGAAGAATGGATAAACAAAATGTGGTACATATACACAATGGAATACTACTCAGCAGAGAAAAGCAATGACATCATGAGGTTTGCAGGCAAATGGATGGATCTAGAAAACTTGACTTTTAAGGCTTCTTTGCCAGGACCTGGTATGAAAAAAAAAAAAAAACTGAAAAACAAATTTATTTCTTTGCTTGGAAAAATCAAAAATAACTCAGTCTTATTCATTTTATACAGTGTCTTCATTATTTTTACACAGTAAAGTGTCTTTACTGTCCATATGTAGTCTCTTTTGTTTTCTTTGAAATAGGAGTAGTAGGTCAAGTGACTTTGACCTTGTATCCAACCTGTGATCTGCTCATATTATCATTATCATACCAGCACCCACAACCATAATAATTACTCGTAACTGTTTAGTGAATATATAATCAATCAGGGGAACCAGGCAGCAGTGGTGAATGCCTTTAATCTCAGCACTCGGGAGGCAGAGCCAGGTGGATCTCTGTGAGTTCAAGGCCAGCCTGGTCTACAGAGCAAGGACAGGCACCAAACCTACACAGAGAAACCCTGTCTTGAGAAAAAAAAAATCAATCAAAGACTGAAACAATTCCTCTCTTCAGTAGTGTTAATGTCTACTGAGAAGATGGAAAGATAAATAGCAAATGGTGATAATGTTTTAAGTATTCAGAGGAAGGTATTAAGCTAGCAAAGAGGAGCCAAACTAATATGGAACTTGAGTTGAGTCTTGAGGGAAGAATGAGAATAAAATACATAAGAAGAGCAAGCAGAGGAAGGAAACAGAAAGCCATTGCAAGCAGCAGAAACAGTTTTGTGCAAAGGTTAGGACATGAGACAAAGTCGTTTCCCATCCGCACCAGGGAGGCAGAAAGCCAAGGCAAAACACAAGGTTGTTCTGGATTCATTCACAGCAGTCAGAAACTCCTGGGTAGCAGCAATTTGATAGCACTCTGATGTCACATAACTAGAAATCCAGAAGAAGACAGTTGTAGCATTGGTTAGTAGGGCAGGTTTGCCGTTCCAGACCTCCTCCCTGATTCCTGGACTCTAATTCTCTGGCCTCTCTTTTTACAGCTCCAGCTGCCATGTCTCCAATTCGAAAGAAACCAAAGGGAGCAGACTTTTCCCTTGTATGTGGGATGCTTGGTTTTAATTGTTCACTTGACACAACCTGCGTCACCTGGAAAGTGAAACGAGGAGCTGTCTTGATCAGGTTGGCCTGTGGGTGTGTCTGTGAGGGAGCGTTGATGGCCTAAATGAACTAGGGAAGACTCAGGACCTGAAGGTAGAGAGCAGCATTCCTCTTTTGGGGACCTGGATTGGATAAGGGTAATGAAGCTACCTGAACACTGAGCCTGTGTGCATTCACAGCTTTCTGCTCCCAACTGTGGATGTGATGTGATGAGCTGCTTCAAGTTCCTGCTACCTTGCCATTCCTGGTTTTATGTTTGTTTGAGATTGTGTGTGTGTGTGTGTGTGTGTGTGTGTGTGTGTGTGTACACTATATATTATTGAAAATAAATCTTTCCATATAATATATTATGATCATGTTTTCCTCTCCCACAAATTTTCCCAGATCTTCCCCACCTCCCCACATACCCAACTCCACACCCCTTTTTCTCTTTCTCTTTCTCTTTCGAAAACAAACAGGAAAAAAGAAGAAAATTAAGTACAAGAAACTCTCTCTCTCTCTCTCTCTCTCTCTCTCTCTCTCTCTCTCTCTCTCTCATACACACATACACACACACACACACACACACACACACACACACACACACACACAGAGACTATCCTGTTTTGATGGACTACAACCTGGAATTGTGAACTAAAATAAATGTGTTTACCCCAAGTTTCTTTTTGTTTGGGTAATTTATCACAGCAAGAGAAATGCAAATGAAACTGAGACAATCATTTCTCCACAAACATCTGTAGTAGATGGTGTTTGCCCAAAAACACAGCCTTCAAAGGAGTAGTTAATATGGGAATGTGAGAGAGAGAATTGATAAGTTTTTTGCTCCCTGATAAGCCTCTCCACCGACACAGCTATCCAAATCAGACCAAATTAGACAAAGGCCCCAGTTTAATGGGTAAAACATTCCCGCGTAATTCTCCGCTGCCCACCCCCCCCCCATAGAAAATGGGAATGAGAGACTGGAAAATCACGTGTCTGTTTTCTAGGATGCCTGCTTATATATCCTGTGGGAGTGTTCTTGAGCCTCTCTGGGGGGAGGAGCTGTGTTTGGCAGGCTTTGAAGGAGTGGGTTTAGGGAAAGAGTTAGGGGAGGGGAGTTGAGATGGATCTTCCACCAGACTCCTTCCAAACAAGAATAAGGTAAGTGAAATGGAAGGGAAGGAAAGTCAATACAATACTATGCTGTCTGCCAGCATGAGCATCTGTAACTATTTCACTTGGGTTGCTAAAATACCAGGTAGTTAGACCTTTGGATCTGTCAGTCAAGGCAAAGGAGGTAATTTGTCTTCTGGCTCCTGTTCCTGCACTAGTCAGGGGTCATCGTTGGGAGCTCATTCTGTGCCACGTTAGGTGCAACTCCAGAACCATTGAGCAGGCTACTTAAGGTACTCCACGGGGCACAGGGGGAGAGAAATTTAGGCAGGCAAAGTGCAGAGAACTGCACTTGGATATATACTAGTAGACATCTGCTTGAAATAGCAATGACTAAAATGCTGATGTAGGATGAGAGACTTGTGTCTAACACATCTCCCAGCAGACCTTTCCTCAGGCTCCACTGTTACAGATTACATCTTGACCCAACACATAACTAGGAAGACTGAAGTGAAAGAGAGTAGAAATGTGGACTTGGGGGGATGAGTATCTCACAAGGCCTCACCCCTAGAAGAAGAGCTGCAAGCTGTCATTCACCTCTGAGAGAAAAAGAATCAGTTTTTTTTCCTAGAGAAGAGTCCCATAATAGATTATCCAATTTCAAGTGGTCAGCCCTAAAAAAATCTACATATGAGCAATGCTAAATAGACTCAGTAGATTGTGCATGTGTTTGTATTCATACATATTGTGCTGGCTAGTTTTTATGTCAACTTGACACAAACTAGAGTCATCGGAGAGGAGGCTGTCTCAATCAAGAAATTGCCTCCACAAGATCTGCCTGTAGGCAAGTCTGTAGGGCATTTTCTTAATTATTGATGGGGAAAAGTCCAGCCCATTGTGAGTGCTGCCACCCCCATGCTGGTGGTCCTGGGTGCTGTCAGAAAGCAGACTAAGAAACCCATTAAACAGCACTCCTCAATCAGCTCCTGCCCCCATGTTCCCTCCCTGCTAGGGTTCTTGCCCTGATTTCCTTAGTGATGAACAGTGATGTGGAAACATAAGCCAAATAAACCATTCCCTCTCCAAATTGTTTTTGGTATGTTTGATCACAGTAATAGTAACTCTAACTAAGACACATAAGCAAAAATATGCTTCAAGAATTCCACTAGAGAAAGACACAGTCAACAACATTGACTAAGCCAGTTAAGAGTATGAGTCCTTTGATTTTGGTCAGCAACCTTCAGTAGGCTCAGACCTCAAAGTCTCTTGGTGCTGAAGCTCAGGGGTACAATATTTCTAAAGGTACACACCACAAAAACCACACAGTTACATCAATGTTAAACGAAGATTGGAGTAACCTTACATCATTTGTTTTGACAGAACATAAGAGTTATTTTAGAAATGATATGACAGTTAATTTTGACTTATACCTTCAATTGTTTTAATTTAAGTTTGTGTAAACATTAATTATTTTGTTTAAAACATCTTGACCATGGTCAGGGTCATGGAAATCCCAAATGTGTTGCTGTTGGAAGGGTAGAGGGCTGAGAAGTGTCTATGCAGACACAAAATAGAGTCAGGACAAAATGGAGTTACTTTAGTCACTTCAGTGTAGCAATGATGATTAAAGAAGAGACCATAGAGTTAAGATGGATGGAGAGGGGCACAGTAGGAATGAAAAAAGGGAGGGAGAGATAGAAATGATATAAATACAATATTAATATATGAAATTCTCAAAAAGAATACAAATTTAAATTTGAGAGAGAGAGAGAGAGAGAGAGAGAGAGAGAGAGAGAGAGAGAGAGAGAGAGCTGCAGACGTGACTTCCAAAGTGCTAGACCAATAGCTAATGAAAACAATAAATGTGGAGGGAAGGAACTGTAGCAGCTTTTGGCCATGTTAGACATACAGAGCTAACTGGGGACTGCTGTGGGATGTTCTGTATGGCAAATGTGTTGCTAATTAGTCAATAAATAAAACACTGATTGGCCATTGGCTAGGCAGGAAGTATGGGCGGGACAAGGAGGAGAATAAAGCTGGGAAGTGGAAGGCTGAGTCAGAGAGACACTGCCAGCTGCCATGATGAGAAACAGCATGTGAAGATGCCGATAAGCCACGAGCCAAGTGGCAAGGTATAGACTTATAGAAATGGATTAATTTAAGCTGTAAGAACAGTTAGTAAGAAGCCTGCCATGGCCATACAGTTTGTAACCAATATAAGTCTCTGTGTTTACTTGGTCCGGTCTGAGGCTGTGGGACTGGCAGGTGATAGAGATTTGTCCTGACTGTGGGCCAGGCAGGAAAATTCTAGCTACAGGGGACAACAAAATGGCTCATCAGATAGTGGTGCTTGCTTTGAGGCCTAAACACCTAAGTTCTATCCAACAAATTGTCCTCAGACCTCCACATATATGGTGCAACACATACATGCACACACACACACACGCACACACACACACACAGAGTAATTTAATAACTAATAACTAATAATAAATAAATGTAATAAGAAAGGAAATATAAGGGTAAATTACAAAAGCTCAAAAGTGTTGAAAGAATTTGTCTCTGCAGAGCATGACATGGGAAAGGATGAGATTGCCAGTATTTTTTGCCAGTCTTTGACTCCTTAAACAAAGTTTATATTTAACACTGACTTAAAATGAACTTATATGTGGAAACGAACAGATAATATGCTAACTTACATAATTCTCTCCATGGTATGCTTTCAGATGCTCTGGAAGCTCTTGAGATATTTGTTCCCAGAGGAAGGGAACACTACTATGGCATGGTGCCTCTCTTGCAAAAGACCGTCAATGGTTGCTTAAAGAGAGAGAAGGGTAAAGAAGAAAGAGGCTGAGGAAACAATGTTTGAGGTAGAAATTTCTGATGACCACTATCAACACCATGACCACGTCTGTGGTCCTGAGGACCACTTCCACCATGGCCACCTCACCCTAGCACAGTGGAGTACAGAAAATCTACCCTGAGCTTTCGTGCTTGGTCCCTTAATGTGGAATGTTGAGGAGGAGGATAGTTACAATAAGGACAAGAAGGGAAGACTTGGCTGACTTAATCTTATCTTTCTGTTCTTGATTGCAGGAGGATAAAGTTTAATTATGGCATCATCTATAATTTGAAATGCCAAGGTTGTGCTAGGCATATAAAGAGTTCCTCTGAGGAAGACTTCCTGTTCCAAGCAAGAGAAAAGTGGCCGTCATCCTACCTAGACCTTCATTATTTAATCCTCAAGTGTTGCTCCAGAAGCTTCAGAAAACATTAGATGAAAAGTATACAAATGAAAATATACCAATTCTCTCCAGCAAAAGAAAGCAGTCAATAAACTTCAGAATTAAATGTGCTAGAATACAATTTTTTAAATACAAAATGTTATATTCCTCTTTCTGTCCCTAGTTCTTAGTATAGTGTCCTGAATGTAGGTACTACACTCATAATTATTGCAGAAAAGAATTAAACTGCAATGAACAGTACAATTTATTTGACATATTTCCAAGATATTCTAAGCCACATTTATCCATTCCTTTTATTCATTACACTTGTGGGTATACTGACAAATAGTTAAATCCTGTATCACAAAACAACATAATAAAAGAGAAGAAAAAGTCTGGGGGGTGAGTGATGAGAGAGAAAAGAACACAGAAAAGGAAAATGAGGTAATGCAATAGAATGGGAAGTTTAAATAGCTAGCTTCACTAGGGAAGAATATGGGGAGATAATAGACAAAGAGTGATTAAAATTGTTTCTTAGCATCCTTCTACCTGTGAGTTGAAACATGCCGTTTCATTCTTTATACACCTCCTCAATAGATTCAATTTCCCTTCTCTTTGTGTTCATTTTTAAAAAATATTCCTCACTATGATATTTTACCTAAAAACAATTTAAATATGAATTCTTTTTTTTAAATCCAAATATCTCCACCTCCTGTTCTTATTTAGTTATTTATTTATTCATTTGTTTGTTTGTTTATATTCTTCAAGGTTTTGATAACACAGAGATTGGTTTAAATGCTATAGAATATAGGCTTTACAGATTTCTCAAGCCTTGTTGACTAAATCAGAATGCTGTCTTCAACACAAGCTAAATTCAGTTCAGCAGCAGGATGCCACAAACAAAACAATATTAGGATTCAGAAGATTAACACACAGTATATCTGAGGTACTAATACTGTAGAATACTGACATTATGGTTTAGTCATGTTATATAGAAATCTGCTCTCTATAGAGTGAAGAATGTGTGAGCTAGCTACATTATAGATGGTATCCACCTAAGATCACATTTAGCTGTAACTGGCATCATTTGGAACAGTGAATTATATAAATTCAATTTCTTTTATTCTTGGACTAGTTAGCCAATTTATAGCCTGGTATATGAGGGTACCACACCTTTCTAGGCTCCAGGTATAATTCCAGTTTCCACTGATAACAGAACCTTGACCTCCATGTCTCCCTGGGTTTCATATACCAAAAATCATGTAGCGAGTCTCCCACACGTTGCTCTTTATTTAAATCTTCCTCCTGGCTCATTCTGTCCCTGCTCACACACAGGTTACTATCACATCTGTTCACCTTTCTTTTTGTGTTTTGAGGCTAATCAAGCTCATCATAGAACTTGCTTGAAACCAAAATTTTCATCAGCCTACTTTAGAAAGTTCAATGGGTGAGGGAACAATTCACAAGTAACTGGAAAGTAGAAAAGACCATCATCAGAGTAGCTGGAGTTCTTTGAGTCTCAGGACTGCTCTTGATAATACCATAGTCCCTCTTGTGCCTTCCTCCACCCCACGCTTGTTACTCTTCCAGTTTTAATGAGGTACAATGGGCAAATAAAATGTTATGCATTTCCGGTGTATAGCATGAGGGTTTGATCCATTATTTTATGTCACCATGACCAAAATACCAGAAAGAACAACTTAAAGTGAGGAAATATTTATTTTGGCTCATGGATCCAGAGACTTCAGTCCATGGTTGCTTGGCCCTATGTAGATAGACAGGGTATCATGGTGGCAGGTTCTATGGCTCAGGTCAGAGTGGAAGCAGAGAGAAAGGGGACCCAGGAAGGGACCAGACTGAGTTATAGCTTCAAGGACACACCACTAGTGGCCTCCTTCCCCTAAGTCCTCTCTCCCATCAGTTCTCAAAAATGCCATCATATTATATCTCAAAAGACTATTCCATGGAGGAGGTCATAGCCCTTGTGATCTAATTGTCTCTAGCCACACCATCACAGTGATACTCACTGTCTATTCATTAAGCCCTTTAGGTGTGTTTTTAATCCAGTCAGGTTAACATTCAGAATTATCCATCACAAATACTAGTCCCTTATCTGATGTGCCACTTCCAATTATTTTCACCTACTCTACTGATTATTCTTTTGCATATCTCTCTCTCTCTCTCTCTCTCTCTCTCTCTCTCTCTCTCTCTCTCTCTCTCCCCTCGTGTGTGTGTGTGTGTGTGTGTGTGTGTGTGTGTGTGTGTGTGTGTGTGTTGGTGCAGAAACTTTTAGTTCTCAGGACTGTGCTGGATAGTTTTAAGTCAACATGACACAAGCTAAAGTCATCTGAGACAGGGGAACCTCAATGAAGAAAATGCCTCCATAAGATCAGGTTGTAGGCAAGCCTGTAGTTTTAATTTTTTTAATTAGTGATTAATGGAGGAAAACCCAGCCCATTTTGGGTGGTCCCAAGCCTGGCCTTGGGTTCTATGAGAAAGCAGGCTGAGCAAGCCATGAAGAGCAAGCCAGTAAGCAGCACTCTGCCATGGCCTCTGTATCAGATCCTGCCTCCAGGTTCCTGCCCTGTTTGAATTCCTGTCCCGACCTCCTTCCACAATGGACTTTGATGCAGAAGTGCTAGCCAAATAAACTCTTTCCTCCCCAGTTGCCTTTGGGTCACAGTGTTTCATCAGAGCAATAGTAACCCTAACTAGGGCAAGGGCCCTGCTGGCTTATTTTTGCTATTGTTGCCTGAGCTTCTGTTGTAGTAGACAAAATCCAAAAGTAAAACTACCATTGCCAAAATCAAAGTTCAGAAGCTTCCTTCTGGTTTTCTTCTAGGAGTTTTATGGTATCGGGACTTTCGCTTTAAGCCTTTAAACTGGTTTATTTTTTATGATGTATAGCACAGGGATCTAATTTCATTATTTTGCGGATATTTCATTATTTTACCCAGCACCATTTTCTGGAGAGATGATCTGTTCTCTACTGTGTATTCCTGGAGCTTATGTCACATATTAGCTGATCGTAAAATGGTAGGTTTATTTATGTCATCTCAATTCTGCTCCATTGGTCACCTGTACTCACACCATGATGTTTTAATCATTGTAGCTTTGTAATGTGGTTTTAGGTTAATGAGCCTTGAGTTGTGTTATCTTTCTCAAGATTTCTACGCCTATTGGGAATTTTTAATGAATATTGGGATTTTTTTCTACACTGTGGAAAATGCCACTGGAGTTTCCTTAGAAATTACGTGGAATTTACAGTTTACTTTGGGTACACTGGATATTTTAACAATATTAATCTGTCTAATTCCTGAATGTAAAATACCTTCTCATTGATTTGTGTATTATTCACTTTCTTTCATCAATGTTATACTTTTCAATAAATAAATTTGATTCAAAATGAATTTGATTCAGTTTTTCACAAAACATTTTATTTTTGTTCATACCACTATTAATGGAGTTATTTTCTTTATTCCATTATCAAGTAGTTATTGTTAGTTCATAGACATGTGCCTGATTGTATATGTTGAGTATTTCAGTCTACACATTTACTGAATTTATTAATTCTTACAGTGTTTGGGGTAGGGTTTCAAGGTTATTTATATCCCATATCACATTGTTCTAAAGAGAGACAATTTTACTTAGTACTTTTTGTCCATTTATTTTGTTTTCAGTGTTGGGGATCAAACCCAGGGCCAGGCATTTGCTAGTCAAGTTCTCCTCCACCACGCTAAGTCCCCATCCCACTTTTCCTATTTGATCTTATTTTTAGTTGTTCTTTTCCCAGTTGCTCTGGCTGGGATTATCAGAACCATATTGACTAGAATCAATGGTTCCTGACTGTAGACGGAAAGCTTTCTGCTTTTCACAAGAGTGTGGTACTAGCTGTGGGCTTGCCATATACAGCCTTTCAGACTTCAGTGTGTGGAGGTGCACTCTCCATCAGAGTTTTGTTATGAAAGGATGTTGAATTTCTTTGATTACTTTTCTTGATTTTCTGATCATATGGCTTTTCCATTGTGTTAAAGAGCTGCATCATGTTTATTGACTGGCACATGTGAAACTATTCTTTCATCTCTGAGGTAGATGGTGTCTGCTTATGATCCACCATCAGCCTGTCATGCTGCTGGTGGATGCAGCATGTTGCAACTGAGAACATTCTGCATGCGTTCCATATTTACTAAGAATACTGGTCTGTAAGTTTGGTTTTAATGTCTTCCTTTGCCTTTTAGTGAAAGCATTGTAAAATAGTTTCTTTTGTTCAAGTTTTTGGAAGGGTTTGAGATGGATAAGAATTCATTGTTTTTAAATGTTTGGCAGAACTCACCAGTGAAGCATTGTGATCCTAGACTTTCTTTTCAGATATATTATTATTATTATTAATTATTATTAATTATTGTTGCTTATTCCATCTAGTTACTTACTAATGTTTGGGTCTGTATTCTGATTTTTCTGTTTAAGATTTCTGCTTGGTGAGTTGTCCATTTCTAGGAATGTATCCATTTCTTATAGATGATACTTCCTGGTGTGTATTTGTTAACAATAGTACCTTTTTTATATCTGTTATCAATTGCAATACCTTCTCTTTAGTTTATAATTTTATTTTAAACATCCATATTTTTCATCCATCTAAGTGTTTCAGTTTCCTTCCTTTAAAAATGTCAAATCTGTTTTGGTCATTTTTCTAGTTCCTGTTTTCTATTTCATTGGCTCCTCTTTACCCATTGTTATTTTCTCTGTTCTCCACCTCCAGTTGTACTTTGTTTGCCTTTCCCTAGTTTCTGGGTGGTACAGCCAGGGTGTTTATCTGAAGCCAGTCTTGTCTCTTAATGTACCCAATTGTCCCTTCTAGGGTACTCTGTGCTGTGTCCTGTGTTGCTATGTTGCATTTTCATTTTCATTTGTCTAATGATATTTTTTATTTGCCCTTTGAGTTTTAATTTGACTCACTGGTGGTTTGGGAGTATGTGCTGTTTAATATCCACATACTCCCAAGTTTATTTCTGTATTGCATTGGAGTTTGTTTCTAACTTAATTATTTAATTAGCTAGAGCTGGGTGCATAAGTATTTTCAACTAGTCTACCATCTTAATGAACTGACCCCCTTTGCATTGTGTAATGCCAGCTTTGTCTATTTTGCCATCTTTAACTTTAATTTAGCTGATATATGTGCAACAATTGCTCTTCTCCTTTGATTATCATTTTAATTACATCTGGGGTGTTTTGCCTTTATGATATAGTTTTAAATGATCTACATATCACCATTGATTTAGGTCTTAGAGAATTATGTCTCTGAGTACAGCTAGCTCCTCAGATCTATATTTGACATTTGCAGATTCAACCAATAACGGATAGAACATGTTAACAAAAAACTATGATAACACCAAGGAAAACTCTTTTTGTCATTATTATCTAAATAACAGTGTACAACAACTACTTATATAATATTTACATTATACTAGACAGTATATGAAATCTAGAGATGATTTAAATTATATAGAAAGATATGCATAGGTTAGATGGAAAGTATATGTCATTTTTGTATGATGGACTCATAAACATTCTTGGATTTTGTTTTTCAGGGGTGCTAGAAAATCCCCCATAAACACCAAGAGACAGCTATATATATTTACCTTCATCAGTGAATTTTATAATTTATGTTTAAACAATTAGTGTCCATTTGTTTCATTTTGAATAACTCCTTCTAGCAATCTTACAGTGGAGGTATAGCCTGAACTCCCTCAAAATTTTATTGTCTGAGAACGTTTTTATTTCCTTCTCATTTGGAAAGATACTGGGTTAAGTATAGTGCTCTCATTTAGTAACTTTTTCCTTGACTATTTTGGTCATATCATCCTTATCTGTCTTAGCTAGGGTTCCACTTGCTGTGGTGAAACACCATGACCAAAAGAAAGTTGAGGAGCAAAGAGTTTATTTGGCTTACAGTTCCACATCACTGTTCATCATCAAAGGAAGACAAGATAGAAAATCAAGCAGGGCAGGAACCTGGAGGCAGGAGCTGATGCAGAGGCCATGGAGGAGTGCTGCTTGTTGGCTTGCTCCTCACGGCTTGTGCACCCTGCTTTCTTTCTTTCTTTTTTTTTACATACATCGGAAGCAGCTTTTATTGACAGGTTGTTTCCAGAAACCAAAAAAGCTATGAGCTGTCAGTTAATGCCCTATGCCTCCAAGATGCCTCCAGGGTTCCATTTGGAGAAGGCCCAAGTCTTTCACCTCCCTGTACAGCTTAACTTAGAAACTTTGTGACCTTACCCTATTGTTGGGTTTTGGGTTTTTTTTTCCCCCACTCCAGCTACTTTGTAATAACCAGAGGTGACCCATCAAAGAATCATGAGTAAGAAGAACGTTTCACAAGAAAACAGGAATACAGCCTATCAAAAATCCATCTGTCCTGCCTCAGTGGCTTGATCTTTCATTGGTTGCATTTTTCTTTGTGCTGAATTACACCCTTCTGAATCAGATCAGAGACTTCCACTGCCAGCCAAGGACCTAGCCCTAGTGCCATGAGATGAGATAGTCCAAACTTGGGCACATTCCTGGCCCACAAAGGTTTGAAATGATCAGTCAGACATATTTTGCCACCCCTGTACATCTTTGCTGTCTTTCCATCCAGCTCAGGGACTGCAATTTCTGGAGCAGTAGTGGGATATGTGATAGGAATTTCAAACTCGATGTCAAACTCATATTTGAGTAAGTCATGGATGTATCAGCATTTTCCAAACCACTGTGTCCCTTCCTTGTTGGACTCCAGTCGGAACCAATCATTGTCTGAATTCTTGTTGTTCTCCACATACCGGATAAGGGACTGATATTCCTCTTTTAGTCGCTGCACCCACAATTCTCGATCTCGGGGTCCGGCGTTAGTCTTCAGCACCGGGATCTCAGACACGACCCGCCGGGTGGCCTCATCCGTCATCTTGGACCACGCACCCTGCTTTCTTATAGAACCCAGGACCACCAGCCTGGGGGTGGCATGACCCACAATGGACTAGGCTCTTCCACGTTAATCACTAGTTAAGAAAATGTTAGGCTGGGCAGTGATGGTGCGCACCTCTAATCCGAGCACTCTGGAGGCAGAGGCAGGTGAATCCCTGAGTTAGAGGCCAGCTTGGTCTACAGAGTGAGTTCCAGGACATCTAGGGCTACACAGAGAAAGCCTGTCTCAAAAAGAAAAAAATGGAGGGGGGCATTTCCTTAAATGAGGTTCTCTCCTCTCAGATGACTATAGATTGTGTCAAGTTGATGTAGAACTAGACAGCATATCGTCTCTCCTGGAATCTAATTGAGCTAGGAGATGCCCATACGAGAAACAAAGCTTTCTTCTTGGGTGTAATTGTGAAGGCATTTCTAGAAGAGTTGAGCATTTGGATTAGATTCTGAGTAAAGAAAGTCATCTTCAGCAATGTTGGCAGGCATCCTTGTATACACAAGGGCCCAGGAAATTGAAACAAAGGTGGAGGAGAGAATGTTCTCTCCCCTTAGCTGCATTATCCATCCTTCTCCTGTGCTTGATGCTGGGTCCCCCAGTTTCCAGGCCCGAGTGATGATGCTGGCACTCCTGATTGCTGATAGTATATTCTGAGACTTCTAAATCTTATAAAAATATCCTCTACCTAATACATTGTCTCTGTTTCTTGGGAGAACCCTGAACAATACAGTTCACCTCTGGTGTTATTTATTGCTTGTCAGTCAGTTTATGCCCTGTGATTCCTAAAGAATGAGCCTTTAGGAGATCCTGCCTGTTTTGCTTCAGTAGCCATGGTGCTCAGTACCCGCTAGGTGCTTAAGAAACACTTAGTATGGTGCTCAGTACACGCTAGGAAGAGTTGGCAGAAGTATGTTTATAAATGAATATGGAGTATGTGATGTGAACCAATGAGTTTCTTTGGGGGTTACTTACAGGAGTACGGATGGGAAAATACCTCTAGGAGCATTTTTTAATTAAAAAAGAAAATCTCGATATTCTTTTGAGAGAGTAGGAAGAGAAGAGTGAGATCAATGCAAGCAGAAAGCAATGATCAGAAAGCAAGAAAGTCTTAAAGGCCTGAGGGGGAGAGAGTATGGACACGGTTATTGCAATATGTGTGTGTGTGTGTGTGTGTGTGTGTGTGTGTGTGTGTGTGTGTGTGTATTGAGAATGAAAGCAAGTGATGACGTAGTCATGAAGAAGAGGCAGTAATTCTCCCCTGGTCGTGGTAGGGCTTGGTGCTCCCCAGAAACCTGACTATAATTTTTTTCTCTGTTGTTGGCAGAGCTAAGCACATTGCACCTATTTTCCCACTTCCTGCTCTGACTAACAATTTGCTTTTTACATTCTAGAGACTGCCATCCCATGGAAGCACCTGATTAAAGAGCAATGAACGAAATGAGGTAATGATACAGCATTCCAATGAGTCACTAAGAATTCAGCCGAACCGTAGTCTAAACCTTAGGAAGGTAATTTGCAACAACCTGGATTTGTGAGGGACAGGGAGGAGTAGGCAGTATAGTGTAATCAGCATTTGATATGAGTATGTTAGCTAAGACAAGAAATTCCACTGAGGGTGTCAAGAATTTCATACTACCTGGTATGATGTCAGCCCACTGTGTCTGTTCTAGTCAGCTGGTTGTGAAGAACCATGGAGTGGAAACAACCTTCTCGGATATGCTAGTCCAACACTTTTATTTTTGTAAATGAGGGAACTAAAACCTGAAAGCTTTAAGAATCTGTTTAGTATGCTTTCATCCCATAGCCCAAATCATCAGAAACTACTGTCTGATATTCCAAATTATATATATATATATATATTATAGATTAAATAGTAAAGTGTTCTCTGTGTGTGTCTCTGTGTATACATGTATGTGTGTCTGTGTGTGTGTCTCTGTGTGTGCAAATGTGTATTTGTTCATGTCTATGTGTGTGTTTGTGTGTGTCTCTTTGTGTGTGTCTGTGTGTGTATTTGTGTGTGTCTGTGTGTATGTGTCTGTGTATGTGTGCCTGTGTATGTGTATTTGTGTGTGTCTGTGTCTGTGTGTGCATGTGTGTCTGTGTGTGTATGTACACAGAAGTTAGTGTGTTAAATACATACAGTCTTTCTTCCTGACTCTAAGGGGGTCTTTAATGTTTTAACCTAGTTTGTCTTCATTTTTTGAAAGGATTACTAGGAAAAAAGGAGTTTCCATATTAAAATATGGATCTGTGAAGGTCATGGTGAAATAAAGTCATGAACTAAAATCTCCAAGGAAATTAAGTTAAAGTCTTCAGAGAACTTCTAAGAAATAGCCAAAACCTCTAAAAAATACATGTTGGGATTCTCTTCCTTTTAGGTTGGAACAACAGGCCTTCAAGTACTGGACAAAAATCCACTCCTTAATTTTCATTTTCATTTTCAAAATACATCCTGAGGAGAAATGTTAACTCTTGCTAGGTTGGAGAGTCCAAGAAGTTCTATCTAAAGTTTGTAGGATTCTCAGATTTCATCCTGACCTTCAATGAGATTTTGGGAGTTAATTTAAAAAGAAAAGATACCATGGAATCAAGATTTGTCGGTCTGTGCTGTTAGTGTTTTTTTTTTTTTCTCCAGAAACTAGTCGATGGTGTGTACATCTGCTGGAGATGCTTTACAGAGAACTGTCAATAGTCCTGCCAAACTTCCTGCCAGGAACCCCACAAAATCATGCTTGAAAGGAAATTTCACATGAAAAAAAGTATCTCTGGAGACAGTTACCAAAGGCATGCATGGATGTATGGATTGGGAGGTGATTTTAGGGAGTAGAAAGCTCGTCAGTTCTAGGAAAGCCATGGCACAGAAAGAGCTGAGATTTGCCTTTGTACCCCTGAGAGCTTCTGTTTTACCTCTTCACTCATTCTCGATAATCTAGAGAAACAACTGCCTGAAGTGTTCGTGGTGACAGGTACACCGGGTATGTCAGAGGCCACCTTAGATACATACACTGAGGAACCGAAATCACTCTTGTACTCTAACAGCTTATTATATAACTGGGTAAAGAAAAAAAAAAGACAGCAAGAAAAGAAGAATGTGATTAAACAGCAAATGGATTCTACAAAAATAAAGACAGTTATTTTTCAGAGGAGGTGTTTCCAAGGAAAAGCTTTGAGAGTTAGGTCTGGGCTGAGAAGTGGATAGCATCCATGCATCCATTGCTCTTCACTATGTAAGCATCGACTTTTTCTTCAGTCAGAGAAACCAGATACAAGCTTCCCAAGTCAAAGCATCTCTCATCCTAGCATCTACCTGTGAGCATGTGATTAACGTCCAGTCAATGAGATGTAAGTTCAAGTTTGCACGATAAGCTGAGGGCTATTTGGAGGGACACAGAGAGAGGCATTCTCTCCACTCTTGCACCTTCCCGTTCTTCTTTGATCTGAAGCTGCTGTGTGATGGCTGAGCTGGAGCAGAGCTTCAGAGAGAGATGCTAACTGTAAGGATGGGCGTTGCTCTAAGGGATAATGGAGCACAAGGATATGAGCAGCCAAATTTCTGGCTATCTTAATTGGATCTTGAAATTTCTTACAAAAAAATAACCCTATGAAATTTAACAAAATCATCTCTAATACCATTGTTTGAAGACAAAGAAAGTTTACCACTGGCAAAAATCTGATTTAGAGAGAGCTGTTATGAAGAATTTCCATCTATTTATTCAAGTAAAACCATTCCTCCAAGCTCTTTTAGAAAGTACATCAGTGTCATCTTTTTGGAGCTGGCTAGGGAAATGATCACCTTTTGGGAGAGGAAATTGGTTCCATTTAGGCCAGAGGGCAAAAATGTGTGAGCCATTGCCTGTAAGCAGTAAACACTGAAAAGGGAGAAAAACAAAACACACACACACACACACACACACACACACACACACACACACACACACACACACTGCGGCTCTCCAAACCCGAGGCTGCATTTCCATTTCAGGCAAGCAGTGGATCAGCCAGGGAGAAAACGAGGAGACTGTGAACGTGAGGCTTGTAGAAGGGCCAGGCAAGCATTTCACTGATCTCTGGCCAAGTAGAAAAGAGGACTGCCTGAGTGTCCAATGCATAAAAGGGAGAGCGAGCTAACTTTGCATATACTCCCTGAACCCCTCATAGACCATCCGCCGAACACAAAGCTGTGCACACAGTGGGGTGATTCCTTGTCAGTCACACTCGAGACAACAGAGATAAAATGAAAAGCAGAGACATTAGCTACCGAACACCAAGGCAGAGGCACTTGAAATCCTAGTATAAACCTTAAAAAAAAAATGCTCAGGAAAAATAAGCTCAGATCCCAGAGTTGCTGGAATGTATGTCATAAATAAGTTCATATTTCAATGCTAAGAATAAATGAAGCTTTTAAAGTAACAAAGTTTGGCTCCTTCTCGGGGGGATGAAAAAAAGGCAATAAAAAAATAGCTGAGTGGACCCAGAACTCAGATTTAGTAAACAAAGGGTTTAAAAAACTCTCTCCCTCTCTCTCTCTCTCTCTCTCTCTCTCTCTCTCTCTCTCTCTCTCTCTCTCTCTCTCTCTTTCACACACACACACACACACACACACACACACACACACACACACACACAGTTATTGAAATGTGATGATGACAGTGATTTTGTCAGTATTTAGGGGACAGAGACAGAAGACAGGACACAGCTCCACAATGTCATCTTCAGTGGCCTGAGCAGACCTCTGACTTTTAGGGAACTTGACTCAAGCCAAACTGGCAGTCATGGCTTCACCACAGAAAATCATCTCAAAACTAGACAGTTTATGAAGCGGAGTTGGTATGTAAGTATGGGTTTCTCATCCAAGAGTGAGCATGAACTCAATGGAAAGCTGCAGCCTGTTGTTTTTGTAGACTTTCTGAGTGTTTACAGTAGTCACTTGCATAATGTTGGTAGGAATTGAAGTTGCTATCTTTAAAGGATTGGGAAGAAACCTGAATGAGGTTCCTGAGGACGTCTATCAAGATTACTATTGATAAGGTAAAACCTTCACACACAGAGATAAGGAAGGCAAGATGTCTTCACTGAAAAGTCAAGAGTTTTGTATGAGATTCTCAGGAGATATCTGAGGAAGGAATGAGACCCAATGTCACATACATTCAGACCCTAAGTCTGGTTCATTGTTACTTTAATAAATAATATCTATACATGAGAGGACTATAATTTTTATGTTAGCAGCCTTCACATAAAATATTGTTCACTGTGCTGAGGTTTTTGCTTTTGATTGACCCAAGCTTTAATCAGACTCCAGAATGAAGGGCTCCTTTCCCTTCCTATGTCCCCACAATTTCCCTACCTTTTCATCCTGCCTCAGCTTGATAAATAGGGGATCTCAGTACAAAAGTAAACAATGCATACAAAAGACACATGGTGCCCATTGGACTATAAAATGGTGTGACTGTGCTGGGAAGCAATCTTGCAGTTCTCAAAAAGTGGAACATGGGAGTTATCACCCAGGAGTTATTCCACTCCTACACACACACACACGCACGCACGCACGCACGCACGCAAGAACAAAATATCTGTCCATATAAAAACTTGTATGAAAATATTCTTAGAACATCATCTGTAATGTCTAAAATAAAATAGAAGTAATCTAGATGTCCGTTAACTGATGGATGGATGATGAATACATAGTGTGTTCTTAGAAATATCGTTCAATAATAAAGATTTAAAATATTTTAAATATACTGTCACATAGATGAACCTTGGAAATACTATGGTATATGAAAGAAGTTGCTCACAATATTATGATATTTGATTCCACTTATATACCATATTAAAAACACACAAAGCTATAGAGATAAAAATGTAGATTAGTGGCCAGAGGATCCTGGGAATAGAGAAGGGTCTTCGGGAGTGACTGCTAAGGATAATGGAATTTCTCTAGTGCTAATGAAAATGACATAAATTGGGTCTTGTGGTGGTGGTGAAGCATTATGAAATCACTAAAAGAAATATTGAATTGTGTGCTTAAAAGAGTGAAATAGATGGTCTATGAATTCTGCTAATATATTTTTTTTAAAAAGTCTCAAATGGCAATTCTGATATTATCAAGAACAATAACAAATGAAACGTTAACTGGTCTGTTCCCACCTAGAGAAGATTTATAGAATATTAAAAAAAACTCACCATAACATAGAGAAAATAAAAATATTTACAATACAGGGATAAGATAATTCTACGCTTAGAGAAAAGAAAATGAGTATAGCTTTAATGACTTATCTTAGAAAGATTCAAACATCTTTTGCCCCCTGAATTTAGAAAGAGAATAGAAATGTCAGACCAAAGATAAATAGAAAATAGCAAATAATAATAATAACCAGAATGAAAGTCCATGAAAAAAAAGGAAAAAGCAGTTTAAAACCTATTTGATCAACTGATGAAAATTTAGTTACTCTCATAAGAAAAAGGAAAGAAAGAAATGAAAAGAAAGCCAGGAATGAATGAGGCAGCAACAGCAGAACCCCCAGACTGAAGAATAAGATGGGTGTATTACAACTCCCTTCATGCCAACACCCATGAAAGCATGCCAATGCCAATGCCAGCACACAGTTGGCATTACCTCAATTTCTGCCTTTGGATTTCTATTTTAATTCCTAAATTAAACACATATTGTAGCTTTAGTCATCATGAGATTATAATTTGAAGAATCTAAGTGGCTTTTTATTTTAAAAAAATTATTTCTGCTCACAGGATCTCTGTCTCTAGGACTCCATGTGACCCAAAACTAAAGTCTAAGGCATTAGAATCATTTAAAGCAATGGATGTCAGGCTGGGAGAATCCTCAGTCAATAGAGTGCTTGCCTGTCCTGCAAAATGCCCTGAATTCAGTACTAGTGCAGGTATGGAACAATCCCCTTGAAGAATTCCCTGAAGACAATGAAGTTACAGAGGAAGGTGGTAGTGTGAGGAGTGGGGTCCAGAACGGTTTTAAAGATGATGGTAAAATTAGCATCTAAAAGAACCTGTTGGCAAAGAGGAAGGTTGGAAATTCCCAGATCAAGATCCATGAGAACTGGCTGGAGCCATTAGCACACAGGTACAGGGGCATTCCAGAGTGTCTAAAGGTGACCTATGACTCATAATAGCAAAAATACACCCCCTTGGATGGAAATTTAAGATGCTTTGAGACAATTAATGACTAAAATATAAATTCATGTAAAATTATATGTAACAGAAAAAGTGTGCATGAAAAAGCCCATGCTTTGCAAATGAGTCCAAAGTCGGCAACATAAAAGCCCCCAACCTTTTACAGCATGGCCCTTTGAGATTCTAAACATGTTTCCCTGGTCTACCCTGCTCCCTCTATTAGAAATTAGTTCTTTCTTAATAAATTCTCTCACTTTTCTTTCTACTACCTAAGTGTCTCTCATTCCTTGTTTCAAGACCTAAGAACCTGAAATCCCACTAGAGGTGCCCATCAAACCCTGATGTCACTACCACACATGAGTCTCCTCATTCCCCAGGAGGGAGTCTCATAGACAATGAGTGTTCCTCTGAAGTCCCTGGTTAGAGATCTCAATGCTCAAAGGAAAAACAAAAATAAGCGGATAATCCACAGATTTTCAAAATTAAAAGTCTAAACAATGATGTCCAAAACTCGTGTGGGCCAACCAAAAAATGTCAACAACAAATAGGTCCAAGGGCAAGCATTTGTAAGTTTTTAAAACGTTTAAATTTTTGTCTAATTTTCTTATTAAGTTAGGTAAATACCTTCCTCCACTATTATTTCATGGGTAAACATTTTAAGGGAACTGTCACAATAATCATTAGAAGGGGAATGAACTTGACATTAGGGAAATTTCATGTGTTTTTTATTTTATATTTAATACAGAGTAACAATAATTCATTCATACATCAATAGTTTACACAAAAATATCTAGAAAAATTATGGGTGTGTGTGTGTGGAGAGATAGCTCAGCTATTAAGAGCACTTGATGCTCTTGCAGAGGATCAGGGTTCACTTCCCAGCAGCTTCGTAGTAGCTCACAACTTCTGTAACTTCCGTCCTTGGAGATCCCACGATCTCATCTGTAACTCCCATTCTAAGGGATTTGACATCCTCTTCTGACCTCCAGACACTGCACACACGTGGTGCACAGACACAATGCAGCCAAAACACCCATACACATCCAATAATACACTGATTTAAAAAATATAGAAATCATGGTCCCAGGTTTTGTTATAGAGTAGCATCTCTCAAAATGTGATGTTTAAGATGATTTTTGTGAGGAACGTGAGATGATCTTGAGTGGAATATGAGAAATTTTCATACTTTGTCTAAACTAGACAGTAAATAACATTAAATAGCAATGAAAGAAATTATCTTGCTTTTTCCATTTTCCTCTTATTAAAGAGAGAGATTCCACTTGTTACTAGTGTTTATTAGCAATCTGAAACCAAGGTCGTCTCCTATTTAATAAAGGGGTGTTGGATACTAATAGCAGAGTCTCCCAAACATGCAAGCTTCAAAACACAGCTTAATAACATTGCCTTGTCTCTATTAAAGTTCTGTCATAAGACGGTTGTATAGCACATACCTGTAGCCGCAGAATTCAGGAGTCCAAAAGGAAAAAAGACTATGAATTAGAAGCCAAATTGGGCTATATGGTGAGATTTACCCTTCATCACCTAAAAATAGTTATAGTTATCTTTTTATAGTGGAATGTTATCCACTTAAAATAGTGATATAAAAAATTTAAATACATTTAAATTTTGTATAAGTCAGTCTGTGTAATAAGCAATATTAACTAGATTTATATTGATACAAAAAAAATAGCTCTCGCCTCAAAAGGAATAAGAGAGAGTTCCTTCTAGAGCCTCATATGAGTGACCACAGCCAAGGACAGAGATTCAGGTTACCTTAATATTATATTCCAATGTAGCAACAGTTTTATGATGTTTTTATAGTAACAAAACAAAGGTTATAAATCAAAGCATTTTTTTTTTCAAAAACATTGGTAGAAACGTCAACAGGCAGGTTACAGCAAAGCACAAAAATCTGTCACAGGCCTCAGATGCTATCTGGAGATATTCTTAGCTTGAGGGCTGGTAGAAGCTAGGCTGCTGTTTGCTCATTCCAAAAGGATTTGCCTAACAGACCCAAGGATGTCAGATCACACAGAGATAGACAATAAATGGCTCTTTTGAGAGCCAAGTTTAGCCCAAGACAATTTTGGCTTCACACCTGTAACATTCAAGATCTCTGCAGTCAATCAATCCACCTTATAGAATTTTTTCACACAAGTGTGGCTTCTTCTGGCAATTGCAGGTCATAATAGGAGGGAAGGATCATTAAGCATCAACCGCTGTAAATCTGGGTCATCAGTGTAAATTAAACCTAATGCAGTCAGGGCATCTTACGTTGCCTTTGATATTACAATGGACTTGATTTTTCTGACTTCTTTTGCCTTTGATGTGGATGATCTTTCCCTAAATCCCACCTAGTTTTCAGTCTGAAATCTCTATGTCCATGACCCCTGGGTCCACCCTATTTTTCTTTGTTCTGTCTGAATCTCCCCAGTCTTGCTGCTACTGAGCCTGTGTTGACCTGAAGTATTCCATCTGGAGGTTGGATAATATCCCGTTATGAGCTCTTAATCCCACTTTTGCTAGCATAGTCACTCTTAGTTGATAATGCTCCCTGCCAGGATTTGTCAAATTTAGAACTCACTACCACAATCAGACATCACCTTCAAATCCAAAGTGACTTTTCGTTATCATCTGTGCCCATTTCTATATTCTTAATAAGTAGAACCAACCCAGCTAAACCCAGTCTAGTCATTAGTTACATCATTCCACAAACTAAAATTCATGAAAATAATACTTATTTTTGTTGCTGCTGTTTTTGTTGATGTGGTGGTTTGAAGGAAGATGTTCCCCATAGGCCCAGATAGTTGAGTACTTGGTCCCCAGTTGGTGTCACTGTTTGGGGAGGTAGCATTGATTTGATAGAGTGTTGTCGTTCAAGAAATCCAGAGGCTGACCCTTAAGCAACTGCTGTCCTAAGCAGCAATTTCAGCTCTGCAGCTACCAGTAGCAGTTCTGCCACACTGGCTGTAGCCAGGCGGGAATTCTATTACCTCAGGCATTGGTTCTATCAAAGCGCTAAAGGGAGTGTTATCTAGATCTCTATCCCTCTATAGAACTCAGGATTCAAAGGTTGAGGTGAAAATCTGCTTGCTCAGAGAGGCTGAACAGCAAGTAGCTAACCTTTGCTCCTAGCTTGTGTCTCCCTGAAAAGCAGGGCATCTTTCTGCTCATCCCCCACTTAAGAACCCTAGCTATACATGGTTCCTCCCTACCACTTCCTGTCAGCTAGTTGCTGGCTCAGCCTCCTGACCCCAGGTTAATTTTATTTAATCAAACAAATGTAACATGTCTTTGCATCATTAAACAAATATTCCACAGCATAAACAAATGTAGCGCATCTTAAATTAATATTGCCCAACAGTGGAGGAAGCTCCATCACTGAGAATGGGCATTAAGTGTTCACAGCCTTGTCCGTTTCCAGTTCCCTCTCTATTCCTGTCTGTGGATGAGGACATGATTTCCAGCTTCCCACTCCTGCGACCATGTACCCCACTCCCTCTGAAACTCTAAGTCAAGTAAATTCTTTCTTCCTTATATTGTGTTAGTCAGGATATTTTATCATAGCAAGAAAAAAGAACTACTACAATTGTTTTCTTTTTTCCCCATTTATCTATCTATCCATCTGTCTGTCTATCTATCTATCTATCTATCTATCTATCTATCTATCTATCATCATCTGTCTATGATATTGAGTCAGAGTTTGATTTAAATAGATTAGGCTAGCCTGCAAATTCCTGTAATCTTTCCACCTCTACTCTGGTACTCAAACTTCAGCTGCTGTAGTATGGCTTTTTCTTTAGACATAATATGAACATCTATTACCGTCTCAAAGCAGAGATAACCTTGGCTCTGTAGCCACAGCCATGAATAAGCAGAATGATACAGAGCTAGCAAGATGAACAGTAATTATAATAGAACTGTTGATATGTCATAGTAGAAGGATGGCAGGGGTTAACAGGACCCTCACCGAGGATTCTAGCCTTTACTCCTTTATGTACCCCAAGAACTGCAAATAATCTTCTAGGACATTTGAGTATATGGGCAAGCAAAGAGGTAACTGAAACTGGAAGTCCTGATGGAGCTTCCATGAGGTTGTCGTCCATGAGGGGTGGGGACATTGTGGTCATGCTGATGAGAATGGAAGAATTGGTCAGGCAATATTAGGGACAGAGAGCTTGAAAATGAGATGTTCTGGTTCATATCCTTGACCAGAATCTGTGGATGACCTTAGTTCTGTCCCGGCTGGAGGTCAGAAATGCCAGAGGGGCCTGTGGAACCAGATCTGCTTTCTTGTTATCGTTCTCCTTTTACACAGCATAAGTGAGCACTTCCTATAAGCTACACATTACGACACAAGAGGCACATAGACAGCTTGTATTGGGTCAACTAGCTTGACAGGTCTATAGTCTGATTCCTTCTCCATCCCTCAACTTAAAAATGTCTTATTAACCCCCAGATAGGGATCCTTAGTGACACCCCACATCTGAGACTCTCTCCTGCTGTACAAGAAAGTCTGCTTGCCCTTCATTTCCCACCTATGAATCATAAGCTCCTACTGATGAATTAATAATAAATTATTTACTAAAAATTTACTTTCCCCTTGGTCCATGATATTTACTCTTCAAATTTGTAAAACAAAAACCTAGAGCCACTGACTCAGTGGAAGTTGTGTGTGATTGTGGGTTTCTGGCTTCCTAATTCCTAAGTTAAATTCACCAGAAGCAAGAAAGCATTGGCTGTTCCCTGGATTCCTGCTTTTCTTCCATTTCAATACAGCTATTGCAGGGTAACAGGCTGCTGTGAGTAAGCCCTGACCCATGCTCCTGTAAGCCAGTCCAAGTCCAATAAACTCAATCCTTCACCAAACTAGACTTTGAATACTTAACTTTGGTCTGACAACAGGCATAGCCACCATGCCTCTCTTACAGTAGGTCTTGAATCTATGAAACAAATGATTGTTACAACTTCTAGAACCAAACCAAACAAACAAACCCCAAACTTCCTTTTATGAGAGGCTGCAGCAAGATTTGCCATTCTTCTACATCATCACGTCAATCAAAGCATCAAGCTTTTAAATATATTGACTTTAACAGTCAATTATTTTTCTTCCTTAGCAATACAATCCTTTGGCCAGAATCTGTTACTTTACCAAGTTTTAAAAATTTTGTATAAGCACCAAGTTAAAGTGATCTTTAACATTATCTAGTTAACCTCTCATGAAATCTTAAACTCCTTCTTCCAGAAACTACATGGAGATGGATTTTACTAAGAACATTAGCTCTTTGAGATCCTTGCAGCAGTTGTAATTTTTCTCCTGAGGATGAGATTGCACTGGGAAGCCCAAAATCTGAGTCTGAGACATATTTAGACTGAGAGATGAAGGGCCAGGATTGCTGAGATGTGTTGTCTGTGACAATGCAGCCATTTTTCTTGTAGAACCAACTGACCAGCATAGAGATCAATTAATGATTTGGCATTTTTTATCACCCTGAGCCAAGAGAGTCTTCTGGACCTAATACTAACAATTATGGTAGTAAAAAAGGCATGTGTCTTGAATTTGTTTTTCAGCACATTAACCAAGAAACATTTAAGTTATCAAAATTTTCAGTGTATTTAGCCCTATTTCATGGCTTCTATTCAAGAGAAAGTGGTGGGGAATTAACATTTAATACTTGCCAGTATTTATCCCAGGATTTTCATCTATGTTATCTTATTTAACCATAACAATTTAGAAACTCAAGCTACATTATTTGCTTAAGGTTACATAGTTAGTAATCAATGATTTATGATTCCAAAATTTAACTGTAACAAGGAATTATGACCTCATAAATTTGTCAAACCCCACAGAAGTGTATGAAATTAATAAACGAACCCTAACGTTTAGTTAATAATAGTGTATCAATATTCACTCACCAGTTGTAATAAATGAGCTACCCTAATTCAAGAAGTTAATAATAGGGGAACCAGTGGGGAGTGAGAGGTGTGTGGAAATTTAATTGTTCAATCTTTCTTGTACACATAATAGTACTATAAAATTATCTACATTTTAAAAATTAAGATTCACATACCCACAGATTTAACTGTCCAATTATTTGCCTCACCATCTCCCCTGATTCCTTCTAGTCAGGTTTTCAAACCCCTACCTCTATGGCCATTACACTTGTCAAGGTCATCTGAGAGCACCGCCATGTTGGATCCAACTCTCCACTTTCATCTGACCTGCATTACCAACAGCATTAGATACATTTATTATCATTTCTTTGTGGCAGCACTCATCTTGGCTTCTAGGCTACCACCGTTGCCATGTTACAGTTTTTCTCCTTCTTGTACGGTCCTTCCTATAAGCTTTTGTTCTTTTCAGTTTTGGCTTTTTGTTGTTATTGTTGTTGTTTTTGTTTTTCACTCGGAACTCTTACTATAGAAGGACCCCAGAGGCTGGATCTTTGAGCTTCACTACTTCACATTCTTAGTGATTTTCTGTAATCTGATGACATTGAGCTTGAGTAATAACGCTATTTCTCAATTTTATGTCTTCATACTAGATCTATTCCAAAACTTTAGAACTAAATAGTGATTTAACATCTTATGTTAGTCAAAGTTTTACAAAATGACATAACCAATAAGAATAAAGAGTTGGCTCACACATATTGGAGGCTGACAAGTTCAAATCTATAGTGTGTGCCAGCAGGCTTGAGCAACAAAGCCAACGCAGTATGATTCGTATCCAGCGACTGGCAGCTCAGAGACCCAGGAGAGCAAAAGGGGGCAACACCAGCCACAGGCATAATGCTACAGAATTCCTCCTTTTCCAGAGAGTATTTGTTTGTTTGCTTGTTTGTTTGTTTGTTTTTCTTTTTTTTTAAGATAGAATCTCTCTACATAGCCCTAGATGTCCTGAAACTCACTACAAAGAACAGTCTGGCCTCAGATTCACAGAGATCTACCTGCCTCTGCCTTCCAAGTGCTGGGATTAAAGGCATGTGCCACCATGGCCAGGGCATAAAGTCTTTTGATTTGGGCTTTCAATTGATTGAATGAGCTATTATGAAGTACAATATAATTTACCCACAAGTCACCAATTTAAATTTAAATATCTAAAACCACCTTCCAGGCTAACATGTCTTAACCATATGAGTCTAAATCATCATTTGACCATCTAAACCTATGATGGCTGCATTAGTTACTTTTACATTGCTGTGATAAAACACCAAAAGCAAATTTAGAAAGAAAGGGTTTCTTTTAGCTTAGGGTTTCAAGAGGTAGAGTCCATCATAGTGAGGAAGGGATGGCAACAATCTAAATCATGACACCAGGAACAGAAATTGACTGTATTTTTGTGTATACAAAGGAACAGAGAGTAATCACAGGGGTTAAGGTGAGACTATAAATCCTCAAAGTCGACCTCAGTGATATGCTTCCACCAGCAAGGCTCCACTAAGGTTCCATCGTCTTCCCAAACAGCACCACTAACTTCAGATTCAGGTATTCAAATACATGAGCCTATGAAGCAAATTTCTCATCCAAATCACCACAACAGTTAATGCTGGTGGTAAACTTGATTGGACAGAGACGTGCTTAGAGGATTAATCTAGCTCTGCTCTGAGTATGACTGTGAGGGTGCTTGCAGAGAGGATTCACAGTGAGACCTTCACTGAATGTGAGCAGTGTCATCTGATAGCCCAAGGGACCAAGCAGACTGAAAGGAGAAAAAGCCTGTCAGTGCAAGCATTCTCTCCCTTCTTGAATGCAGTGATGTGAGCTGCTCTACCCTAGCTCATGCTGTCATAACCATGACCAACTAAAATGTCTGAAACAATGAACTCTCCTCCCAAAGTTGCATTGGAAGCTTTGAAAGCCTAATACAATGTTTCATCTCTTTTCTTCCCTAATTTAGTTGATGAAAATTCCATCTTCCCACCTTGACCAAAACTCATGAAGCCATTCTTGGGTTACCCTTTATCTTATAACCCATATCCTCCTTTGCTTCTTACCACATCCATTAATATTTCTGTAGTATGTACAGCATTGAACAAAGGAGTATGCTAAAAGCCTCTTAACTGTTTTCAATTTCTTTCTTTATTTACCTCCTTTGAGTGAGTGGATTGCTGTCTCTTTAACTATATAATAAATACCAGGCATGTTGGGAGCTTATCAAAAGTAGATTTAGATTTAATAGATCTGAGGTGATGCCTGAGAATTTCCATATCTAAAATGTTCCAGATGTCTATGTTCTTGGTTCCAAGACAACATTATGAACATTGAAAGTTAGAGTAATATCTTTTTAAAGTTTTATATTTTTAAAATTTTGTCAATTTTGTCAATTAACAAATCTTAATATAATATTTTATTAATTATTTGACAATTTCATAGAATGCATTTCTATCATGTTCCCCCCCCTCCTTAACTCTACCTTTCTACCACCTTCATGTATTACTGTTTTTGTTTTTGTTTTTGTTTTGTTTTTTTTACATCCCACTATTTTAAAATTTCTATTGCTGTGAAGAAACACCATTACCACTGCAATTCTTATAAAGGAAAACATTTAATCGGGGCTAGCTTGCAGGTTCAGAGGTTTGTCATTGTGGTGGGAAGCATGGTGGCATGCAGGCAGACATGGTGCTGGAGAAGGAGCCAAAAGTTATACATCTGGATCAGCAGATATCAGGAAGAGAGAAAGCCACTGGGCCTGGCTTGAGCATTTGAAACCTCAAAGCCCACCCCCCAGTGACACACTTCCTCTAACAATGCCACACCTCCTAATAGTGTCACTCCCTATGAGCTTACAGGGGCCATTTTCATTGAAACCACCACATCCACAAAACTCAAATTTTTCTTCTGGTTTTACTTATGAATGTGTGGCCATCCACTGGAATATGATTGTCTAAATAGGACCACAGCTTTTAAAGAAAACTGACTCTCCCTCCCCCCAGAAGCCATCAACTTTCATTAGTTCTTCAGTTAGTAGTGGAGCCTCATGAGACTCTCTGCCCTATGTGCTAAAATGTTGGCTCTCTTGATCTTGTGCAGGTAATCATAGTTGCTGTAAATTCATGACTATTGCAATCCTGTCATGTCTAAAAGACACTGTTTCTCTTCAGTCCTCCCTGACCTCTGCCTTTTACGACCTTTCCATACCCTCTTCCATGATGTTCCCTGAGACTCAAGGAGAGGTATATTTGTCCCAATGTCTCATTTGTGGCTGACCACTCCACTGGCACTTATTCTCTGCACTTTGATCAGTTGTGATTTTCAGCATTAGCCACCACAACTTCTCATGAAGCCTGAGAACTGCACAGATCTATGGGCACAGAGACATGAATTCAGAGGGCAGTTTGACACTATGTCCATTTATCAGACTAGAAGTAGTAAATTTGCCACTGGGACCTGTGGGCTCCCCAACCATGGGTCCTTGGCTAGATTTCTAGTACCAGGCATGTATTTCCTCCTGTGAAGTGGTTTTTGAATCCAATCAAAAAGTGATTGGTTACCCCCATAACATTCACACCCATAGTGCATCCTAGTGCATCTTGCCATACTGTTCACAGTATGTAGTATTGTAGTTCACAGGTAAAACTAATGATGACTTTCCCTCCAGCAGCTACATAACATGTTCCTGTACTATAAAAGCTAGCCAGCAGGGAGGAAGCTTACTGGTCAGTACCAACTTGATTTTTCCATGTCCAATGACCAAAGTATGTGTTGTCTTCAGCAATAGAGTCTAATCATTGAATACTGGTGATTAATGAAGAACAGTGGGAATAGCTTGTATTACTTGGAGTATCTCTGGAATATCCTGACCAATGACTTGAGGCGGAGTATACCACACCTGGTACCTGGATTTTCGTTTGGCAACCTATGGCTCCTAGGAAGAGCATTATCCCCTTTGTAAGATGACTCCAATTAAATGCAGTGGCTCCCACTTCAAACAATGTAAAAGCCACTCCTTCAAATGTCTACAATAAAGAATGATCCAAACTACTCACTTCCATATGTCCACCACTTACAAAAAAGTCCTGTCTTGAATATGGCAGATATTTAAGAATCCTTGATTAACTGAATTACTTTATGAATAATAAAGTATAAAGCCCATATTCATTCTAGAATATCAGATCCCCCATTAAAAACCATTTTATCAAAGTTTTCAAAGAAACTGATCCAAAGAAAGTCTTCATGCAATTTATATCTCAGTTAAGAAATTAATTCAGTTATTTTTTAGAAAGACAAATGCAGAAATATTTGTTAAATATGTGTAACCAAGACTAGTAATGTAGATAATGCACTGCAGTATAAACAGTGAGAACTGAAATAAAAATACTCATAAAATATGAGGTATATAACACAAAATATATAATGTATAAAATATACAGTAGAATAAAATAGGAAAGAAGTACTAAATATAGTAGTAATGGGTCATTAGTCACTTTTGAACATTATGAATACACAAATAAATCAATAATAATCGTTATCATGAGTGCCATTTAATTATGTATTTATACCATACCCAAATCAGTTTCATTTATGCATGCTAAAATAGAAAATGGCTGCTGAATTAAGCCTGCTCCCATTGTTTCAGACCTCAGAACCTGTCTGAGTAGTTCAAGCGGAAGTTAGATTGATGATAAAATGAAAGCCATAGGGTCTGCAGAAGCTTGCAGGCTGGATTCAGGCTGAGGATGATTGCTGGGAACAAGAGCCAGATTTGTCCATCAGCTCCTTGGTGCTCCCACAGAGCAGCTCCACAGCACAGGGGACACAGAAGCTCCCGCAGAGACAGAAAGCCCTTTGCTTCCTGTGTCCTTCTTCCATGTTCTACCCACCCTGCCAGAGCAGGTTTCTAAGTGGCACATCCCTAGGACAACTGGGAGAGAATTCTAAGTATTTGCATTGGCTCCATACTGAAAACAATCCTGCCCCGGCTGATGTCTAAGCTACCAACTTGATAGCACTGAACAGTTTTAAGAAGAGGTAGACAATAATAATATGCATAGTATCCCCACTGTTCAATAAAAAAAATGTAGATTTCCTCAAAAACAACACAGATAGGAAGCTTTAAGTTTGGAATTTAATCACCTTTACTTAATATAATTTGTTCAAAGGCCTCCTAGTCTGCTCAGTCTTGAAACAAAAATATGAAGGACAGGGTGGTTTGTGAGTAACAGAAATCTATTTCTCACAGCTGTGAATGCCAGGAAGCCCATGATCAAGGCACTAGCAGAGCTGATATCAAATGAAGCCCTCTGTCAAGGTCACACATAGTGCCTTCCAGCTGTGCTGCATATGGAGGAATCATAGTAAGGTCCCCAACGGGTTCTTGTTGGCACTGCCTTCATGATGTGTTTACTTCCCAAAGGCCCGTCTCCAACACTTTACCCTGGTGATTAGGTATCAACATGTGAACACTAGAGAAATATAAACATTTAGTCTGTCACAGTCTTTTATAATTTAATTTTAAATAGTAGCTATTTATTGAATAGCTCATAAGATTTCCAAAAGCTTAAGAATGGAATCTCAGCAGCCAGTCAACCACCCAATACATTACAGACTCTAGTAAATACCTTTTTTCCTGCATAGCTGATATCTTGAATGTCTTTACATAGTACCTGTGTTTTTCATCTAACATAAGTAGCTAATCTCCATAGAAGCATGTATAAAAATTTCTAATGTTTTTTTTAGGAAGGAAACTGCAATTCCAGGTCAGTTTCTTTGTTGTTCTTGTTTCTTTTCTTTTTTTTCTTCACTTTTATTATTATTTTGTTGTTTTTATTACCATGTAAACTTTGCCTTAGTTTCCAATCTGGGGCTTCATCTAAAAATCTTAAATATCCAGCTTTGGAACCTATCACAGTAGCACAACTCTCCCCCTCAAGTACTAACCAGACCTGACCCTGCTTAGCTTCTAAGATCAAATGAGATTGGGTGTGGTCAGAGTGGTATGGCCTTAGATAACACTATCACAGCTCTGATGGCCAGTGTCTTGTCTTGTCGCCTGTGAGACCTGCATGATAGGAGATATATATATATACCATTGAATTGATATCTGTGGTTAATTGATCACTATGTTTAATGCCTCAGGTAAAGCTCTGCATATCTAAGGCTTCTGTGACTGGGTGGAGACCCTTCTTTCTTTAACATCTCGTTAATTTCATCTATATATAAGGTGAAACTTCACTCATCCGAGGAAAACTGAGTCCCTGTGCCCTCTCCCAGCCATTGCTAAAAGTCTCTCTTTCCTGTTACCCTACAAGACTCTCAGCAGTAGTGCTGTGGGATGGTCTGTATGTCAAATGTGTTGCTGATTGGTCAATAAATAAATCACTGATTGGCCAGTGGCCAGGCAGGAAGTATAGGCAGGACTAACAGAGAGGAGAATTGAGAGAACAGGAAGCTGGGTGAGGGAGACACTGCCAGCCGCCACCATGACAAACAGCATGTGAAGATGTCGGTAAGCCACGAGCCATGTGGCAAGGTATAGATTTATAGAAATGGATTAATTTAAGCTGTAAGAACAGTTAGCAAGAAGCCTGCCACGGCCATACAGTTTGTAACCAATATAAGTCTCTGTGTTTACTTGGTTGGGTCTGAGCAGCTGTGGGACTGGCAGGTGAGAGAGATTTGCCCTGACTGTGGGCCAGGCAGGAAAACTCTAGCTACACAGTAGAACAACCACAATCTCTAGAGGCCATTGCTTTCTCTGTCTGCTATAACAATCACTCTGAAGGCAGGGAGTATGCTTAATTGCCTTTACATACACACCATCACATAGCACAACAGGGGGAATGCAGTAGACCCCCACATCCATCCATTCCCTCCATCACCTGGCTCTCCACTGATGTTCCTTGGCAGCTGATGAGTCCCAGACAATGGTCTAGGGTTGGAGTTAAAACAGTGAGAAGAAGTTCTGGAGTTTTCAGTCAGCACCACAAAGGAAGTATAAGTGACTTATTGTTCACTGAATGATGGTAGGTGCTGAAGAGAACAGCTAACATTGTGAGTATTGGTTGGGGTTGGTTGTAAATTCTTTTAAATAAGATTGTTTCAGAGGATTCCATTGGTAAATTGGCATCTTCATAAAGATTGGAAGTAGGCTGCTATGAGCTGCACAATACAATTAGATTCCTGTCGGCTTCATAGGGCAATATAAAATGCCATCTTTTTTGGCTGAGGTTTCAGACATAGCTTATTGGATTCTCATGGGCCTGGGTCACTCACCCCTAGAGCAGTCGTCACCCACATGGGAAGTCTCTTTTCTCATCCTCCTACTTGTCCATTCAATTCCAGTCCCTCAGCACTCCTTAGTGAGTCATCCTGCTCTTTTCTTCTTGGTCAGACTTGTGTGCTCTGACTCATTCAATCCTAATCAACCAGGATTGACCTCCCGTGTGGGTAGCACTATGCAAGGTGAGAGGAGTGACTGAAACCCACAAAGTCCTTGAAGACTTTCTTCCTAAATCCAGAAGAGAGATATAAACAAGATATACAAACACCATCATGAATGCCTTACTACTTATGAGATGACCTATTTTGTTAACAAAGAAAATGTAAAAGATCAACTAAATTGAATATATATGGTACCCAGGTACAGGGGCACACACACAATTGAATAGAGTTCGCTCATTATCAGTGCCTATATCTTCTGATTATTTCCCAAATCCCCATCTCAAAATGGACACGTCTTTCTGGCAGACAGGTAGGAACTGGCTATGCATTATTCATGTATTCAGAGCATCCATATTTGTATTTCAGCAAAACACTCACCTCTCTTTCAGATCACACTGTAACAATCAGACAGTGGCTGAAAAACAATGGGTCCTCCAAGCTGAGCCATTTAACTTTCCATAAAGGAGAAGCTTATTTTTTCTGATTTTTAAAAGAACATGCAGATTTGTTCAAATTGGATTTGTTTTTGTCCGTGTGCTTTGGATTTAAAGGGGGCAGTGTTTTGCAAGCAGAGCTGTGTGAGTCAGAGGGAACATTTCCTGATTTGCATGTAAAGAAGAAAGGAGACCAGCAGTTGAACACTTGCATGGTGCCAGGCATTGTTGCAGGCACTCTCTAATGTATTATCTTATCGAACATATGTTGTCTCCCACGATGCACAAAAGAAAATGTGGGAGGAAGGGACCATTAGTCACCTCTGTCTAAATCAGAGGAAATGTAGTTACCAAGAGTTGAAATCAGTCTTCCAGTTCCACACAGCTTGTCAGCATTACACATGGGGTTCCGATACAGGTGTGTCTGACTCAGAGAATCACGGTGTTCTCTCTCCATGTTTCTGTTTTCTCTTTGCAACTGATGGATAACACTGCAGGCATCAGTCATGTACAGCACAATGCTTTGAAGTACATACACGTAGTGGATCTGTTAATCCAGCGCTTCTCATTCTTCCTAATGCTGTTACCCTTTAGTACAGTTCTTCATGTTATGATGACCCCCCAAACAAAAAATTATTTTCATTGCTACTTCCTAACTATAATTTTGCTACTGTTATAATCATAATGTAAATATCTGATATGCAACCCCTGTGAAAGGGTCATTTGACCCCCAAAGGGGTTGTGACGCACAGGTTGAAAACCATTGTGTTAATCGAATCATTAACACATACATAATTTCATTGCTACCAGCATTTATATGCAAGTACTTAATAGCTTCTCTCTTTGCCCCTTCCAAGAATACAATACATCACCACTAACCATTGTCATCTTGCTCTGCAATAGATCAGTGGCAAGGGAGATAACACCAAGGTCATGATTTCTAGCATCACCTGTTGTGGCTTTAATCCAGGCCATAATCTTCTCCACCCCCAGTCAGGCTAAATCCTGATTCAAACTCTACAGGTCCTAAAAGAGAATAGATTAACTAGGCAGAACACAGCAACTAATCCTGACCACCAGGTAAACAAGGCTAAAGACATCTATTGATGATAAATCATTAGTGCCATCTCTGTTGTGTTCAAAGGCAAAAACAACCTGACCTTTCTCTTCCCATAAATCTATAAATCTAGGATAGTCACTCTCTAGCCTTCAAATGACAGGGCACTATTATTCACGACAAGGAAGGGAATTAAAAGGATTCCAGCTGTCTACATCAGAAGAGGAAACAACGAGATGCATCTTGAATAATCACACCCTTTCGGTAGAAGAAGCAAAACAAAAAACGTCTGACCTTGGGTGGGGAGGAAGGGAGGGAGAGAGATGAAAGTGTGGGAGAGAGGGAGACAGAGAAAGACAGATAGACAGACAAACAGACAGATAATATGGGTGTAATCTGGTCTACGAATACACAGACGGTAATGATTAGTGGTTAATTGTTGACATAAACTGAAGAGGTTCCAGAGTTCTTTCAAGGAAGATTAAATAAATCTGAAATACAGCAAACAATAAAGCAGTGCTCCTCAGTGTCTACTGTAGTTTATCTGTCCACAAAATTTTAAATCGATGTGCAAACAAAAAATTTTTTATCACAAATGACTGAACCCATTAGTCAGTAGTATCCTACCAAATGGACCACTAATCTAGGTGTGTTGTAACGTATTTTGAGGAATGAAGTACAATGTGATGCCACATAAAGTCAGGCCTACAGCAAGGAAAGAGTTAGTTTGTAGGCATCATCAAGAATCTCATTTTGTGCATAGATAAAGAGGGTGGGAACTGTGGCCAGTAATAATATCTAATCCAAGGCTCTTATAGGATCAACTGTAGCTTAGGAGAAACCCAGAGCCCACCACTTGAGACCCAATTCTCTTTATTTATATATCCAGCATAGGTTTCCAAGAATCCCATGAATCAGGTCCAGGAAACCATTGCAAAGGGGACTGGTCCTTCTGGAAATACAGCAAAAACAACTGGAGCTCAACCAGGGCCTTGATTCAAATGTGAACATCTTTCTGACACACTGCCCTTTCCCAGTCCAATGTCTGTTTATCACTCACCTGCATAGGACCACTGGGGACTTTCAGTGTCTTGTAACTTTTAATTGCCAATGAGCCCCTCGTCCTTTTCCAATGGACTACAGATGCTTTGAATTATACCTGAAAAATACAGGTCAATGTCCAGGTCAATGACAAACCTTGCTAGGCAGGCTTTTATCAGGCCCTCCTCTTGAAGCAGGAGCTATTGGAAAGAGATCAGTGTGGATTTTCAGAAGTGCTGACATATGCTTTTGAAAATGAATAGAGGAGGTGCCTCCTTTGATATCATCGAGAATCACTTGCTGGAATGAATTTGATATAGATCAGCCATAAGGACAGTATTATTGATGGTGACACAAATGAATTCATAGGAACATCTGAGCCTATTGATTCTAAACTCAATATTTTGAAAGTGTTGCATGATCAGAAGCAGTCTATTCATGGCACCTGGGAAATTTGTCTGCCCCAGAAAAAGATGTGAATTTGCTCACTTTCCTGTTACAAGCATTACCATAACATACTACCACACTGGGTAACTTCAACTGCAGAATCTCTTATCTGAGAGTTCTGGAGGCTAGAAACACAAGCCTGTGGTGGTGTCAGGGTTTTTGCCTCCTGAGATCTATGAAGACAATCTTTTAATGCCTCTTGCCTAGTTCTGGCAATTATTGTCAACCTTTGCCATGCCTTGGTTCATAGAAACATTACCCTCATCTCTCTCTTCCTCAAGTGGCATTCAAATCATTGCATATTTTTGTCCAGAATCTTCATTTTCATAAAGACAGCAGTCATATTGGATGAAAGCCTACTCTGCTATTGCATGGAGTCCTATTGGTTCATGATATCATCAACTTCATTTCTTTTTTTTTTCCACAAACATCCATGGATACTTTACTCAGGTGACTCTTCCTAATCCCCAGAAGACAAATTGTCTGAAGCTCTGAATAAAGTTGGTTATTACATGAGAATAGTCCACCTAATTTATCAGCTCCATTATACCAGGCCCTACTGCCTCTAGAGTGGTAAACACACCAGCAGTGAGTATATATTGACATGCTTCTGAAAAATACAAGCATATTCGTTCCTCAGAATAAACCACAAATGTGCTCTTATGACATTGACTATGCCGTGCCCTTATTATTATGATGCCAGCAGTTGCAGTAATATTTTGTCAGTCATCATTTCTTCCTTTTTTTTTTTTGTTTGTTTCTTAATATGGCCACATTCTCCAGGGACCAGATGTTAAAATTCAACAGGTGAGTTTTGAAAGACTGTTACTCAACTCAAAACAATAGAAAAAGGGTAGACAAGGCTTATGACTTGCTTCATGGAATGGATAAAATACAGGCCATGTAGGAATCTGAGAGACCAATCATGATTGGTACTGCACTGTCAAACCTCACAAAAATCCCAAACCTGAAAATTTGTCCATTCCAGAGCTGTCAACTATGTCTTATCACTGTTTTTCCTGACCCGAAAGATTTATTTAATAAGATTTGATTGTATGAATATTTAGCCAAGTCACCAAGGTGAAAAAACACGTTTTTGTAAAGTTATATTTTTATTACAATCTTATTTCTCATGTTGGTTTCATTACAATAAAGCAGACACATTTATGACAATGTCTGCATAATGAAGCAAAATTAATGTATAGAAGATCTTTGTAAATCATATTTCTTCAAGAAAATTTATTAAAACAATTGTAAAATTCTCATGAAACTCTAGTACATGTTAAAAACATAAAAATGAAGCTATAAATGTTCAATAAGCAAATACATCTGCCTTTTGTGGACATCATCCTGGTAAATTTGGCTGAGACTGTCACCAGCCCGTGACAATCCGTAATGATCAGTCTGTACTAGCATTTCTTCCTCTGCATTTCAGGTAGGTACTGTCCATTTTCTTACTTTCACCTAACACTGCATCATTTGAACTTAGCAACTGCTCCCGTTGAGTCTCTGCTTCAAGAACCCTGGGTGGTTGTAGCAATAGTTAGAGATGCTAAGACAATTTAGGCATTGAAATGTCTGGTCCTTGCTTATCACTGGAGCTCAGCCTAAAATCTGCTAGGACATGTGGTCGTCTAGCAACCAACTAATGTCCTATAATGATCTACAAATTGATGCCTGTGCTGAATGAATGTCCTAGCCCAAAACCAAAGCTTTATATAGTTAATTGAAAGCTAATGTCCTCATTAGTGGCTGTTAGGGAGGTTCAACAAGTGTAGTTTGCATGTGCTAAATGCTGAATATTTATTAGACATGTTGGTTAATGGAAAGTAGAAGGGGTTAGATGATCCATCTGGTGGCAACTGTGCAAAGAGATAATGTTTGGGGACTGCCCACTCTATAAGTAAGTTTAGGAGAGCTGCTGCCCACAGCAATGACCACCTCAGGTGTCTTTGTTTGTAGTACATCTTTCTGCTTCCTGCATTGGTTTTCTTTTGCCTCTCCAGGCTCTATCTTCACTTAAAATCTGAATTACTACTAATCTACCAAATAGAGATCAATCTTCTTTTACAAATCTTAAAATCATTTTACTATTTTCTGTGTATGGATATTTTGGCTACATATATGTTTGAACACCATGCATGCAGTACCCTCAAAGTTAAAGATGACATCAAGTCCCCTAAGACTGGAGTTACAGTACATGAGGGTGCTGGGGATTTAAACCAGGTCTTCTGGAAGAGCAGCCAGGGCTTTTAACTGTTGAACTACTGCTCCAGACCCTGAGAGATCAGACCTCTTAACATACTCTCTATTATCTGCTGTTCATCATAAAATTAGTTGGGAAAAAGACTGGGTCAGTGGGTAGGGTCATGTACTATCAGCCTTGACAACCTGAATTCTATCCCTGGAACCTACACATTGGAAGAAAAGTCCCAACTCCCATAAATTGTTACCTGACCTATGTGGTTGATATATTATGCACCCCAATAAACTTATCTGGGGGGTCAGAGAACAGAACAGCCACTAAATAGATAAAGAGACCAGAAAATGGTGGCACACACACCGTTAATCCTGTCACCTGAGAGGCAGAGATCCATCCGGATCTCTGAGTTCAAGACCACACTGGAAATAGCCAGGCTTGGTGACACACACCTTTAATCCCAGGAAGTGATGGCAGGAAGCAGAAAAGTATATAAGGCATAAAGACCAGGAACTAGAGGCTTTTTAAGCTTTTAGGCTTTTAGCAGCAGTTCAGCTGAGATCCATTTGGATGAGGACTCAGAGGCTTCCAGTTTGAGGAAGCAGGATAGGCTGAGAAGTTGGCAAGGTAAGGTTAGCTGTGGCTTATTCTGCTTCTCTGATCTTTCAGCATTCACCCCAATGCCTGGCTCCAGGTTTGTTTTTAATAATAAGACCTTTTAATATTCATGTTACAGACCTACACACACATACACACACACACACACACACACACACACACACACACACACACACACACTAATATACTAAATAGAGTAATAACAGTAAAAATAAATTCTGAATAGAGATATGCCTTCCCCTTTGAAAAACACCAAGGTTTTAAAAACTATGCTTATTTCAAATGCATGTGGTTTTTAGTTTAAATTAATTAGTCATTTCTATAAATGTGCTACATTTTTAAGATTCAGAATATTGGGATACATCTGATTCTCTTTTTTCCCCATTCTTGTTAACTTCTCATTCTTTGTCTTTTACTCCAAATCTTTAAGTCCCAAATTCTTTCCATCTACACAAATATATGTATATACATTTTAATATTATATTTATTATTATCCTATTTGTTTACATGTGTGTGTGAATATAGGTGCACATATTCCACTGCACATATGTGGAGGTTAGTTTTAGGAGTTGGTTTCCACCGTAGGTTCTGGGGATCAAACTCAGGTTGTCACACTTGTGAGACAGGCTTTTTCCTCCCGAGTCATGTCAGCAGCACACAAACATATACTTACTGATTACATTATCCAAGTACAGTTTTGCTTCTGGTTTTTATACTGACCATTCTTTCTCTTAAAATAACAAAATTTAGTTGCTTTTAATCCACATAGATGTTAATTTTGAACTTCATATCTGTAGTTGTCAACTTTTTCATTCAAAAGTATATAAAAAAGGTCCTGTCATGTCAAAGTCTTGTTGTATAAAAATGTATGTTTTGCAAGTATTAAAGAAAATCACCAAGACAAGAATGGGATTTGTTTTTTAGACTCAACAGAGCCTAAGGTAAAGCCATTCATGATTACATCAATTATTCCCTATTTCAAACAAAAGTCCTAACAGTTACATTTAGTGATTCTATAATATACTAGATAAACACAATAGTAACATGGTAAAAGAATAAAGTAGCTGCCCTGTACCAGGCATTCTACTATGACATATATCATATCATGTAATCTCGGTGCCTTTTTCATTCTCATATCATATATGAGTAGACACAAACACATACAAACACACACACACATGCTTGTACACACACACACACACACACACACACACACACACACACTATACTCAGCTCTACACAAGCACTAACCAATTTTCTTTTCCAAACTTTGCCTGTTCTGGATAGTTGAAGCAAGTAAGACCGTATAGTATACAGTGTTTTATAGCTGGCTTCTTTCACTCAGCACATTTTCATGATCATTTATTTTGGTAGCATCTATCAGAACTGAACTCCCTATCACTAATAGTATTCCACTGTTTGGACATACCCTACTTTATCTATGTGTGAGTTTCATGTAGCTTGTATTTGAGGGAAATTTGATGCCTCTCTAGATTTGAAGAACATCGCATCAAGTACCAACTTTAGAGGTTCTCTCCAGATTCCCCAGGACAACCAGGTGAAAGACCCATTTTGTTTGGATTTCTTGCTTCTGTCTTGCATTTGTTTTAGTTTTGTCTAGAAAAGGATATTAACAGAGTTTGATTACGCTACCCACATTAAAGCTCCCCCTTTATGGACTAGTATAGAATAGTCACAAAATACATATAATTATAACCATCATTGTGATCATTAGTATTTTATACAATTAGACTAAAACTCAAATGATCTCTAATAAAGCCAAAAAGTTTGCATTTTTTTTCTGATCAAATCTAATGATGGCTTTCCTATTTAAATTTTTAAATATTTGAAATTCCAAGTCATGGTCTGCATATTTTCTTACAAAAACAAACAGTGATGGTCTTCAAGCAATACTATAATTTTACTTCCTAAGCCTATATAACATAAGCTTTGGATGGAATTTTTTTAATGATATGTACATTTCATGATGACTAGAAATGTGCTGAATTCATAGTAGGAACTTAGTAAGTACTCATTCAACAAGAAATGGAAGAACAGAAGGTGGAAATGGAGAGAGGCAAGAACAGAAAGGGATGGAACATAGTTAATTTAAAAATTTAAGAAAACACTCAAATGCAAAAACTCAGGTACTTACTAGGATATAATATGTGCAGAAATCCAGCATCTACACAAGGTAAGTACCCACAAAACACATGTGTAATACCATAGTATGTGAAGCTTTTGAAAATTTGCCTACTTATGATTAAAAATTATACCTGGGCCTAGTCTATCTGCCCAGTATGGTTTCAATGAATGGATGGAAACATGGGGTCTAGAGGAACTATGATGTAATGCTGCAAGGCTATCAGCATTACTCACAGGAGAAGATGGGGTACCATATTTAAACAGATGAATAAGAAAGTTATTGCCAAATGGGTAAAATAAACCTTTAAAGAGTGTCACTCCTATAACATGGTAGTAAAATGTGACATTATAAACTAAAATTCTGAAAGACTAATGAGAAGGTTTCCAACAGAGAGCATCTTCAGTCTTAGGACAGCTCTTATCATTAAATACAGCCTGGGTACCAGACAGCTATACATGAGGTAAAGGCACAATGTCAAAGGGGACCAGAGACAGGAACTATGAAATCGATACCATGAAACACTGGATATAGCAGAAGAAACATTTCCCTCAAAGTACTGATTGTCTGCTGTGTGTTAACCATTATTTGTCCTCATCAACTTTCCTTTACCTGGAGTTCAAGCTGAAAAGAATTCAAGAAGATAATGTGTAAAGTTCTATATTTACTCCCAATGGCATTTACACTTTAAGGACTATTCTCTGTCTAAAATAAATGATGCTTTGTTGGGATGCCCCAAAGTGGCAGTGGCAGTCCAGTGTGGAGATCTAATTTTGGTAGATGGAGGAAATGTGGAAGAGGAGACAGTCACCCGCCATCTCTTGTAGCAATTACATGGCAAGTTAATTTTGAAGCAGTCAACTGATTGCCCTTTGGAGACATACCCTGATAATGAAAGGCCAAGAAAATCTTAAGAAATGTACAGCAATAGCAAGTGGTCTAGAGGAGCACACAATGTGAATCCGTTTCTGGAGACAGACAGATGTGTGTTAGAGCCTAAAGGTGATACCAGTGTATATAATTCACCTTTTCCTCCTGTTTTCTTTTGTTTCATAATCTATAGTCTTAAACTGTTCTTTTTTAAGGTAAATAATACTATCTGTGCAGATATAAAGAGAAAATGTCTCAAAATTTTTAATGAGAAAACCACTAAGACATCATAAAAAAGACCAGAAAGGAAATGCACCACACAGCTGTACCAGGATAAGGAATGGCACCTCTACAAATCTTAAACCAAGAAAATGGAGCTTTGTCCACAGAATGATGAGAGCATTCTACCAGATACTTTTATATGGGGATTATTTATATTACTACCATGCTTTTCACAAGTTAACCTTTTGAGGGGCACATAGTTGTAGAATATCCTCATGAAAGAAACAATATTACTCAGAGCATCCAACAAATTTTAGTCACACACAAGTGTTCCTTGTAAAACAGTGTGCAATCTCCTGGTTCCTTCTAATTTTTGTATCCCATTGATTTCCACTATCAATAAGTAGAGAGTGGAAAGAAAAAAAACCAAGGCAAGAGAGGCAATGAATTTGGAAATCTGAAAACACAGACACTTACACACAAGCATTGTAGTCTTGTGACTAATAGCCTTCCTCTTGTCTCACGTTCCAGAATTGTATACCTATTATTAATAGATACCATGCCAGTTTCAACAGAGAGAAGAAAAAACATAAATCATAAAAGACTTTGAATGCATTCTCCCCGTGGATAAATGGCAAAGCCTTCATTGCACATTCACCAAATGCCAGTGAAATAGCATGATCCTTGGTTGAAGTAAAATTTGTACTGGGTTAGACTGACAAGGGTAATTAATGCTTCTTTAGAAAAGCCCTGATCCCAGTTACTTTGTGTCACATGAAAGAAACCCCCCCTTCCACTCCTCCCTCATCTGTGCTTAATATTGAGTTATGAATCAAACAATGACAGGCCTGCAGAGACAGGGAAAGAGGGGCTGAGCTAACCTTGGAACACAAAGCACCCAGCCAGGTCTGCCGAAAAACAGCACATTCATCTTCCCAGAGCAGAGCAAAACGGGCCTTTTTCAATATAGTATTGTCCAAAAGAGGGATATCCAGGTCTCTTTAGAGGCCGCTGGTTACATTAGCATCTGTGTTGTTTAGCAATGTACGTCTCTTCACCTCCATACCCTCATGTCTTTTCAAACTCTCATTAGAACAAATCATTTAGAAGCAAGCCAGACAACCAGGGGCCTTTCTGAAAGAAATAATTATATGGATTTCACACAAAATTATTTAAATTAACATTTTAAAGTTTGTTGACATTTACTGAATAACTTTCTCCGCATCCATCACATTGCATTCTTATCTCATTTAATCCACTCAATAAGGCCATACGAAAGGCTCTGCTATTATATCTTTCTATCTTTTCATGATTTTAAAATTACTTTATGCACATGTTTGGGTGAGTGCCAAATGTGTGGGAGTGCCCACAGAGGCCAGAAGAAATCCTTTAGAGATGGAGTTACAAGTGATTGTGAGTTCTCAGACATACGTGTGAACTGTGAACTGAATTCTCTGCAAGAGTAGTGGATGCCCTTAACTGTTGATTTATCTCTTTAACCACATATATCCTATAGATACTGATAGATTAATCATTTGGCCTTAAGTTTCATAGTAGAAAAATCAGAACTTAACACCAGGCTTGGTTAATATCAAATTCCTCATTGTAAACATGTGTGTATATCATTTCAACTCAACAATTCTCCCTTTATCATACTTGTGAACTGTATTAGTCAGAGTTCTCCAGAGTAACAGAGTTTATAGAATGAATCTCTCTCTCTCTCTCTCTCTCTCTCTCTCTCTCTCTCTCTCTCTCTCTCTCTCTCTCCACACATACACACATGGGATTTATTAGAATGACTTACAGACTGTGGTCTAACTAATCCAACAATGGCTGGATGTGAGCAGAAAGTCCAAGAATCCATTATTTGCTCAGTCTGCCAAGCTGTATATCTCAACTGGTCTTCAGTAGACAAGATGGAATCCCAAAGAAGTAGACCCCAATGCCAGTGAATGAATGGACTTGCTAGCAAGGCATGAGCAAGCAGGAAAACGCAAAAGCTTCCTTCTTCTATGTCCTTATATAAGCTTCCAGCAGAAGGTGTGGCCCAATTAAAGATGTATCTTCCCACCTAAAGATCCCAATTAGAAGTGGATCTTCCTACTTCAAATTAAGCAAAAAATCCCTCACTCATATGCCCTCCATTTTTGGATTTTATTTAATTCCAGGTGTAGTCAAGTTGACAACCAAGAATAGCCATCAGATGAACAAAAGAGTTACTTTGCTTCTCTTAGAAATAAAAATAAGAGAATACTTTCCAGGCTACAGTAAGATTAGAATGGAGAAAATGAGTCCAGAGAGAAGAATGGCCTGAAGCCAGCACAGAATGTACACTTTCCTGCCTTGTGCTTACTGCTGCTTTTCTTACCAAAATCTGTCTGGGAAACAAGGTTTTCCTTGGGCAAAATAAATGCAATGAGATCTGAGCATTCTTTGCAAGACACCGCCCCCCAATCCACATCTATTGAGTAGACTTCTATCAAGCCATTGATTAGAACTATTTCCTCCTCTATGGTAAGCATTGCCAATCAATGGAATCAGATCTGTACTATGTTAACTTTCAAATTCCTTCATGCCCACCTCACTTGTGAAATGATGACTTGGTGTTCAAGTTGGTTGTTTAACTTGTACTTTTAAATGAAAATGAACTTGAAATTGTAACTACTTTATGATTTGGTCTATGATATAATCTGTATCTTCAGTAGATCTTGGGGAAAATGTTTGTTCAGGCAGAAAGAGAGAACCAAACACTAAAATGGTAAAACATTAAAAAGAGGGAAACTAGTCAGCAAAGACAGCTTCTCTAATTCACAGTCACAGGATGAGATGTTTTATAGTTCAACACCTACATCACAATGGGTAGAGACTGGAAACATTAATATAGAGATTGAGGAATGCAGGAGAACATTAAAGCATATGTTTACCACCTGCAGAATAATCTTTTCACTCATAGTGCAATATTATTTCCATCCTTTCTACACATCTGAAATATGGTAGAATTCAGCAGCACACCACACCCAAAGGCAATATTATGTTTAAGCACTCATTACTATTTCTTTAGACACTACAAAATGAAAGCACTGTATTCCTGTTCATTTTGTTTCTCATTTACCAAAACAATAAAGCATACATGCTACATCAGCCCACTAGAAAAAGCATAGCTGTAAGCAAGCAGACCTACCACTGGCCCATTAGACTGTTTATGGCATAAAAAGCAACACAGAAAACATCATCTATCATTGTCCTCTTCATCCCACTCTACCACCAACATTACTCCCACCCACGCATGTCCAATGTACATGATGCTTTGTTTAAGGTAGAAAGGAATAGAACACGTAACCAAACTGTGTGTGCAATTGTCTCTGTTGATTAAGGTTGATATCTTACATTGTGGGCCTCCTAAGGACTCCCTCAGGCCTAACTTGTCACAAGCTCTGTATCATTTCTTCTCTACTGCTCAGTGTCTTTATTCCCTTGTGCCTATACTGGAACAAAATTAAAAAATAATTATAATGAATGGCTCCATTTTATTTGTGCTTCAAAGAGCATGCATAAACAAAGCCACAGAGAAAGAATATTGCTAGGATGATTCCACAAATCACTGAGAGAACTAAGGACTCCTAACTGAGAAAAAATAAATAGCACAATGAATAAATATCCATTAGCATTCACAAGTATGCTAATGCTGGGTTTTTGTTATTTTTCAGAGCAATGACAACTTCAGAAAGAAACAAAGGCATTCTTTTTTATTGAGAGAAAAGGTACAGGGAGAGAACTCGAAAGACCACACCCCTTCTCTAGGGTAGGATGCATTCAATATGAGCTTCCCCAAATCCTCCTGCATGAACAGGTTTCACCTGACTGACTCAAATGGTAATGGTGTGAATCACGACAGGCAATATGTAATCTAAGCACTTTACAACGTTAAGCTGTACATGAAGTAGCTACGTTACAAAACAGACAGACATTCGGATTTCAGGGAAACCTCCGTGAGTACCACGATTGCAGTTAATGCCTCTCACTTTATAAAACGAGCAATAGCAATAGGACTGAAGTGAGGCTGTCTGTATCTTTGTGGTCGTGAATGTGCATGACAACGTGCCTCAGCACTTCACCTCAGTCTTGCAGCACATGTGACTGTCATTCACGCCTCAGCAAAAGTATAACAAATGTACTTTTCAGTGTTGCTTCTGAGTGTCAGGATCTATAATGTCAGGTCTGATTGTGTGTAGCAAGGACAAGCATAGTTAGCGTATGATGTCAAAGCCTTCCTCAAATTGTTTCCCCCTGGTCTAAGCCTTCCTGTTCATCTCCCCAGGGTGGCACAGTGTAGGAGCACATACCTAGAGGAAACAAGTATTTCTCAAACACCTGCAGATTTCATTTCAAAGTGGAAATGAGAATTTTTGGAAACTTTTTAACATTACTGAAAGTAAATAAAACCGTGTAGGTTGTGGTTAAATGTTATTCAAATTTTATTTAGTATGCATACATTTAAACAAAACACAACATTTTAAATGCAAAATAAATCACAATGAAACTTTAATTACTCCATTCTACCTAGCTGATACTTTGCATGCTATCTATAGAGTTATTGATACACGTCAACAGTCAACATTATGCCATTTTGCCTTAGTTTTGGTGCTGTTAGAGTAGTTGGAATAACTAATTAGAGTAGTTACATATGTCACAGGGATTACTATGGCCTTAGTAGCTATACAGCATGCATACAAATCTATAACTTCTCATATACTACCACAAGGAACTTCTCAGATAGTGGTAGCCAGATATCAATATGGGAGAAAGGAGCCTGACAGATGAAAATATCCAACATAAAGGTCTTCAAATTTCTGTATACCTCAGTGGACTTAGGGCCCAGCAATAGCCTCTGTGTATGGGCAGGAATGATCACGATCCCGGCCAATAAAAATATGCATACTCATTGTAAGGGTTCTAAGCACCAAAGCTCTTGCTTTTCTAATCCTTCCATTCTGTATCACACAATTCTTTTTTTTATACATAATTTTTGCACTATAGGACCTGAGAGCTTAATATTCCCACCACTTTAAGGGCTGTTTCAGAGCACACTGGCATTACTATAATCTACATCATATTTAGACAGGGCAGTTATTTTGTTACTATATGATCTTCTCAGCATAGACCAAGATAAAATTGGTTTTAACTGATTCTTAAGAGGAGGTGATATATGTAAATATTTAATTATGATAAAATATGGAAGTGACACAATGGAACTGTGAACAAGTTAATATGATAGAACAGAAAAGAAAATGACTCTCACAGTGAAAGCTTCCAGACAGAAGATATCAGGACTAGAAAGTCACACAGAAGTTTTGAAATCTATGTGTTTGTACAAATGATAGTAACCAGAAATCAAAAACTAAAAAGTTCCAAAACTGATATATATATGGTTTAAAGCTCAGTTTAAAAAAAAAAAAAAAGACTACATGTTCTAAGACGAAGTATAAACACTGAGTCATTGAGCCAAGCATCATTGGTACTGAGTTTAGCATCAGGTGACATGATTCTCTTCCTCCAGACCATTTTGTACAATTTCTTCTCCACAGGGACAACTTTGGGTGGTGCTTTATTTACATGTCGGTTTCAGATGACACAGATCCAAGTAGACACCAACACAGCATTTCAAAGGGAGCCGCACTGAGTCACCACCAGCAAAGGAGGACCAATAATGATGCAAGGGTTGCCAAGTTATACAGGAAGTGTGTGGGCACAGGTGTGTGGGAAAGGATGTCAAGGCTGTGAGTAAACAGCTAGGAAGGACTTAGATGACTGAGACAGAAAATCCTGCAGGGAACTGAATGGACAAGAGAAAGGGGGAGCCTACACGCTGTTACAAGACAGAGGAGGAAGAAAAAAAAGTGGATTTCGAGAAGTAAATGTTGGTAGAGGCTCAAAGCAGAGGCAGAGGGAGAAGCTAAGATTCCAGAGAAGGAAAGAGAGGTGCAGGGAAGGTCAACAATGCCAGCTCTGTGGACTAGAATGCAGAACGTCTCTCGGTGTCTTAAGATGTCCATTCAGCATGTTTCATGGAACACCATGCCCTAGAATCACTTTCCCTTTTTTAGTACAAGCAAAAAACAATCCTCTCCCCTCCATCTATTCTGCAGCCTCTCCTCTCCCTTAAGAGATTTCAGCTATATTTTCCTAGACCTTGAAAGCACACTTCAAAAAAATAACCTATTGCTATTTTTTTAATTTTATTGTATTTAGCCTCATTTTTAAAAAAAAGAGTTCTGTGACTCTATGGCAAAGGAATCAGGAATAGGTAAGAGAAATGCTTAGCCAGTCCATTAAAGGTGATTCTCACCACCAGAGAAGAAAGATGCCTTAATTACCAGCTGTGATCAATCGACAATATCTGTGAGGGTGACCAGGAACTGGGCAGACGATACCTGTGGTTGTATTTATGTGAAGACTCTGTTCTCCGTTCTACTTCCAGATCAGCTGGACAACACCCAATGAGGAAGGCAGACTCATGAGAGCAGCTGTGGTGTCCTGGTCACATCTGAGAGTCTTGCCACAGGAGAGGTAGTGGCAGAGAAGGATGCTTTCTTGCTACCACGGGTTCTAGTATAAAAGCTGGGGGTGGGAGATAACTTTTCCCTCCATCTCTTTCTATTTTCTGTAATCATATTCTCTTTCTAACCCATATCAAATATGTAAAATTACATCTTCTAATTATATGCCCCATCCATAAAGGCAATATTAGTCCAATATCCTTCCACATTGGGCCCTCATTTAAAAGAAAAAAATAGACCCCCCCCCCATGAAAGAAATTACATTCTTTCATTCAGTCATTAGGTTTACAACGGCACATACCCCATTTTTGCTCCTTGACAAACAGTTCCAAACTACAGAAATGTCAAGAACTGAGCCAGATACTAGGTAGGTCAACCATTCCCAAGAGACTGCTGAAAAATCACAGCCTAGAATAAAGTCAATAGTAAATGCCAGTCAAATAAATCCTTGGTTCAAAGAAACTGGGAAAATCAGAAATGAGATAGAAAGACACAAGAAACAGTCAGAGTTCATCCTAGGTATGATACTCCTCTCTGTCTGAGAGAGACTCGAGGGCTTTGTTTAGAGATACCAGTCTTTATCCACACAAGCAGATGAAGCTCCACATGCAAAGCCAGGTGGTCATGCATTCCTAGACAGCAACTCTCTAGCCATGGCTTGGATATTTTCAGTGTCCCCACACTTACATTTTGCCATTGCTAGACAGTACCAGTGACACTAAAGGTGCTCACAAGATCTGGGCCAGGAATATTTGCCTTCTCTTCACCCTGTATGTCTGAATATCACACTCCCTTTTGTAGCAGAAAAGTTCACTCATATATCCTGCTATTCCTCTTCCAATCCAAGCCCTTTGCATTATTTTTGTGAGGTCCTCCCCCTTGCCTGCAGACACTTTGGTTTCTAACTATACTCCTTAATTTTCTTCCCATCTAAACTATTCACAAATTGTATATATTTTCTAAGTGTTCCAATCCTTTCAGCCATGTACTGGCATTTCTTTTGGAGTGGTTATTGTGAAAGCAGAAATAACATTCTGTCACAGTAAAAAGCACATCATAGATCCTGAAGTGCAGTGAGGGCATGGATTGATTGCCAAACAAATACCACAATAAACTCCCCTGTCTGGGTAGCCTTCAGATCACCACTGCATAGAACAAGGGTCCAACAAAGTCACAGGAGCAGTGGATGTGGAGAGGAGCCCACTCATTGACTTAGTGGTTCTGCTGACTGGGCCTTCGAGATAAGTGAGGCGAATTTTGCTTGAACAAAATCTCACATCTCAGTGAGTCATGAATATTTGGGTGGATTTAGAATGGCTAAGCTCACAAATGTCAAATTCACAAATGTTAAAGGCCTACAGCAGATGTTAAGGGGAGTCTAGCAGGAAATGAGTAACTCCAGATGGACGCAAACAATAGCAAGTTGTGAAGGTTATGTTTAATTGGGTAGAATAACATAACCACAGCAAACATTAATACAGCAGATACTTTGTATAAGCATGGCTTGAAAGGCTTTATGTGTATGGACCTGCTTGCCTCACAAAGTATCCTTCTTCGACTTTTACCCACAGTTGAAAGATGAGGAAACTGAAAAAGACTAGATTCTCCTTTATATTCTTTGGGAGACAGAAGAAGAACAGATGTCTCACCCAAGATACTGCATGTCTGAGGATGAACTTTGCAACACAGGGAATACAAACTCCCTCAATGATCTGTATTCTGAGGAAGTGAAAAGTCACTCTGCGCTCCTACACTATGTATTTCCATAATGATAAACTCCTAATGAATGGCATTTCTACCAAGAGTGACTTGTAAGCTATTTGAAAAACTTGTTGATTTTTGCAAATAGTCTATTGGATCTTAACATGGAATGTGGTACAGGGGCACACAAGAGAAGGAAAAGTGGTAGTTTCTATTTTGGCCATTATAGGGCACAGATTCAAGGCAGGCTTGCCACCCAGTGATTATCTACTGGGAGTCAGAAACATATCCTGTGGCTATCTAGGAGTATCATGAGGCAGTTTTATGTATGAGTTTGCAGTCTTTCTTTGCTTGTCTCTTCTCTGCTTTTCACCTGGGTTTTAAACATAGCTCCTTCTTTAAAATTCATCTAGTCTCAGCTATAAAACCAGCAAAGAGAATAGTTTCCCTGATGCTTAGGACATAACAAGTGAACAGCAGTGCCAGCAGAAATAAAAAAAAAAAAAGAACCCAAAGACCTATATAGCTATCTGTCTTTTGAATGCCAATAAAAGACAAGTTATAAGAGATATAAATAGTATTTTTCATAAATCTCTTAATTTGATCAATAGACTTAACCACATAATAATAAACAAATGACCAATAAGCACGTAGGCAATTCAAGAGGAATGATTATCAGGAAAATGCAAATAAAAATTACAGCAAAGAATAGTTCACATCCACAAGGGTGGCCACAAAGGAAATTACAGACAATAACAAGTGTTGTCAACCACATGGAGAAATTGGAATATTCTTACATTGCTGATGGGAATGTAAAATGGTGCAGCCACATTGGAAAATAGTTCCTTAAAATAGTAAATGTCCACATGACAGCAATTCTGTGAACAGGTATAAACTCAAGAGAAAAAAATTTGAATACTAATACATGAAACAGTATTAGTCATAATAGCCAAAGAGAAGAAGGAACTCAAATAGCCAGCAACTAATAAATGGATTAAGAAAGTATAGCATATAAAATTCAGCTGTAAGGAGGAATGCAACATGGAAACATGCTATGATGTGAATGAAATTTGGAAATATTTTGATTGAAAGAAGCTTGTCGGACATAATCATATATTGTTAGTTATTATTTACCTAAAGGGTCCGAAAGACAAATCCATATGGATACATGAAGAGTAGCAGTTGCTAGGGGTCGAGGATACAGGATGAACTATTGACTACTAATAAATATACAGTATCTTTGGGTAATAATCAAAGTATTATGAAATTGGATTGTGGTAATCATTACACAACTCTGTGGACATATAAACAACCACTGAGTTGTGGTTTAAAAGGCAGGCTTAGAGTGTAAGAATAATCAATCAGTAAGGTTATTACATATGTACATGCACATGTACCTCTGTGTGTGTGTGTGTGTGTGTGTGTGTGTGTGTGTGTGTGTGTGTGTGTGGTTTATCAACTCAATAGGCATGTGTTCATGTGGGTATGTGCATATGTGCATGCAAGTATGTATTTATGTGTGCTTATAGAATTCCAGAGGTCTATTTTAGGTGTCATCCTCAATCATTCTCCACACTGCTTTTGGAGGTGGCGGGGGGGAGGGGGGTGCTGTCACTCAGTATGGAATGCATCAGCTCAGCTTTGCTGAGCGGCCAATGAGATCAGGAATCCTTCTGACTCTGCCCGCATCACCCCAATGCTGCAGTTATAGACATGCACCACTGCACCTGGGTTGTTTTTTTGTTTGTTTGTTTGTTTTTTTGACATGGGTGCTGAGAAATCAGGTCCTTGTGTACTCAACAAGCATCTTAGCAACTGAGTCGTCTTCCTAGCCCAGCTGCCACATTTAAACAGATATTTTAGCATACCCTTTGCCTACAGCATTAAGTCTAAGCTCCAAATTGGCCCTCTCTACCCTAGCCTTTCCTGTATCTCCCCGCTACCCCTTACTATTTCCACATTGTCATGTATTTTCTCATCATAGTAGGCCTTTGTTTCTGTGTCTTCCAGGAAACCCATAATCATTTTGTCACATTCAACTTAAGAGTTACTTGCCATATAGTCCTCCAATTAGCAGAATTGATTACTTTCACATCTCTGTCCATACATGTAGTGTGTTTTCCATATTTCTCTGTGTTTAAGGTTTTCAGATATAGACTAGTGGTTCTCAACCTTCCTGGTGCTGCTACCCTTTAACTCAGTTCCTCATGTTGTGGAACCATAAAATTATTTTTGTTGCTACTTCATAGCTTTAATTTTGCTGTTGTTGTGAATCATAATGTAAATTCTTAGAGATACAGGTTTCGTAGAGGGGTCACAACCCACAGGTTGAGAAGAATTGCTCTACAGCAAAAACAATGCATTATTCAAATGATCTCTTTAAAGAACATCACTCAAAAATTAAATTAAGTGCCATGATATTTGATATTTGTTGGTGGCAAGCTACAAACAGCCAGTGTCATTTTTCAGTGCCTTATCTCCCCAATAAAAAAAGAAAAGGAAGACTTCAATCAAGACATTATAAATCGCTCAGAGGTTGATTCATTTTGTGAAAGTATCGGAAATTTCTAAGAGAAAGTGCACATGCCACTGAGCAGAGATAATAACATCAAAGCTGAAAAGAGTTGAAAAACCAACATAAAAAAATAGCAAATGATCTAGATTTTCAAAAGATTGTTTCTTAATCACTATTCTGTTTTTTGCAGATTCTGCTTTATCATACAGGTCATAGATGGTTTTCTCATACCCTTGTGTCCAAATTTAAAAAAAAAATACTTTCATTTAATATATTTCATTAATGTTTCAGAAAAAGAAACAATGTATTCTACTGCGCTGGCTAGTTTTCTGTCAGTTTGACCCAATTCAGAGCTTTCTGGGAAGAGGGAATCTTAATTGAGAAATGCCTCATTAGATTGGTCCTTAGGCAAGTCTGTGGGGCATTGTCTAGATTAGTGATTTATGTTGGGGGGCCTAGCCCCCTGTGAGTAGTGCAGGTGGTCCTTGGCTTGTATAAGAAAACAGGCTGGTCAGGTAAGTTACGAGGAGAAAGCCAGGAAGCAGCACCCCTCCAATAGCTTATGCTTCAGTTCCTGCCTCCAGGTTCCTGCCCTTATTTGCGCTCTTTCATCTCCGTCCCTCCATGATGAACTGGGACTGGGACATGTACACCAAATAACTCCTCTACTACCCCATTTGCCTTTGTTCTTCACCACGGCAACAGAGAGCAAAGAAGACAACTACAAAGAGTGAATTGGGGGTATGACAGTTCATTGTGTAAAATGCGCTCACTTATGGGGTCACTAAATTTTTACTTTTATTATTTTTTATGTAATTTTGTTGTCCTATTTCAGGCAAATGATGAGAGATAGTTTATTGCATTTTCAATTGACTTACATTAAATGAAAGCCTTCCAAGATATAGATAAAATCTTTGTAAGTGGCTGGATAGGTTGGAAATAAAATAATATTGATTAATTTTCTAGGAGCAGCCAAGCTTTAAAAAGTGATTAAACTATTTTTTTTCTTGTTCGCTGAAAAGAGGCCTTCACCAGTTGTTTTATATGCCATATTTAAACAAATAGATGTGGGGGGATTTGAAGCACCCCTATTCTCCAGAAGTCATTATTGGTGCTGGGATAAAATTGAGCCACAGTAAAAGACATTGTAAATCTTCTACATTAGACCTAGAGGCAAGTACAATCTGTAAGCCTGATAATGTTAAGGTAAACACAGTGTCAGCAATTTACCTTACCTTGAACTTGTAACTTTAAAAGTCACTTTAGCGGTATCTCATTTCATCCTCGTAATATCCTCTGGAGTAACATGTCAGGTTTTGTCTCTGAACCATAGGAGAAAAAGCTGGTCAGGAAGACTGAATAAACTTCCCAAGGTCAAAAAGTTAACCACAGTACCAGAACCAGAACTCCAGCTCACAGGCTTCTTTCTTGGAGCTCCTACAGCTTCACCATCTTTAAGCTGCAGAGCTACGTGAAACGGAAGATACAGCAAAGCAGCTGAGGACACCCCGGGCCAAGAACGAGACTTTGAGTTGCAGTCACCTAAAAGGTCAGGCTCTGTATCAGGTGCTGTGAAAATGATGATTTCATTAACACATATGGTATGTGCTGTATTTGAAGCAAGGAAACCATGGGCCCATGACATGTGGCATTGGTATATAAATACGTTGAAAGAATAGTTGAAAAGCCAAAGAGAAAACACAGGAATATGTACAGAAAGGTTGCCCTCTACAACAAAGTACCTCACACCCAAACTCTTACAGGAAAACCAGATTACCTTACTCCCAAACTCTTACAGGAAGACAAGATTATCATTCTTGACCTAATACTACAAAAAAAAAAAAAAAAAGTGACTCCACACCTTGAAGCATTCCTATGTCTTACCTATTTACAATTTAAGGATTTGTTTTCTGTGATCTGCCATGAAAATTATTTCTTTTTAGTCCAAACTCTTTCTTCTTAGACTAATGAGCATTATAAAAATCACCGCCTATTCTACAAAGCATTAAAAACTTCCACTTATTTGAACTTAGCATTTTGAATTGAGAAAATAGTCTGTTGAGATTGTCATTGAAATGAGCAGATAGCATGGCTCTCACAGCCTGGATTGTCTTCTCATAGTTCTGGAGGCTGCAAGTCCACGGTTAAGGTGTCAGCAAGTTCAATCTCTGGCAGAGGACTCTATTCCTGCACGAAACATGGCTGCCTGCTCACTTTGTTCTCATGTGTATCTTTAGTGGGGAAAGAAAGAAGAAAGAAGAAGGGAGAGAGAGAGGGAGGGAGGGAGGGAGGGAGGGAAGGAGGGAGGGAGGGAGAGAGGGAGAATAACATTCTGGTAAGGACACCAATGCTATTAGATAATACTCCTTCTGACTTCTTTTGTGGTATTCACAACTAGGAGACCCCGTGTCTAAATTCAGCCTCTATGAGGGTTGGTGTTTCCAGATGAGGATCTTGGGAGGCCACAATCAATCTGTAGAATATACTTTGTATATTTCTCTTAAAATATTGAAGTTTGAAAGAAAAGTATATGTACTTTTGCTTTTACAGTGTTTGGGCTAGTTTTCTATAACGATATGCATGTGACTTTTTTGCAAGTTACTTAGATAAGAGTTGTCTTACATTGATGGAATTTTTTTTCAAATATCAAAACAAATTTCTGAGATAAACTATTTAGCCATGATATATTATCCATTTTGTACAATATTTGATTCAACTGCTATTGTTGGAGTTTAAAATTCTACAGCTATAATCACACAAAATAGTGATGTGTAATTTTGTTTTTAAAAATATGATTATAGTATCAGAAAAATATTGTATTTATTTTCTGAAATTATTCTTAGAGGATTGGTATTGTTTCTTCTTTAGAAATATACTAGAATTCACCAGTGTATCTATTAGACCTTATATTGTCTTTACAATACTATTACAAAGTATAAATAATATTTATTTAATAAAAATTTATCAATTTAGTTATTTTTAATGAAAATTTATAAATAGTGTCTTTCATGGAATTTTTCTACTTACCCACATTGTGAAATTTACTGTTGTAGCTGGTGGGTTATCCATCACCATTGGATGGCTCCATACCCATGAGCATATGGGCCTTGTTTATTTACTCAATGATTTTATTCTTCAAGCAGGACATGAAGTTGATAGGGGATGTATTAGGGGAGTCCCTGGAGAACCTGGATGAGGTGGGGGTTGCATATGCTCAAAATGTATCATATACATGTATGTAATCTTTAAACAATAAATAAAACATAATACAAAATATTTGTTATTAGGAATCTATCCATGTTACCTCTTGTTATTCTTTTCTAATATGCAATTCCTTTACTCTGTTCCTCAGTGTATCTCAAAGTTACTAGTTATTTGATATTTTCAAATAATTGAGTTTGAGGCTCATTAATTTTTCAATTTCATTGAATTGTATTAATACATTATTGTTGTCTTTCTTCTACTTGCTTTGGAATTTTTTCATCAAATTTGATGCTTGAGGTGGACATAACAAGGAAAAATTACACCATAGTAGGTTCACAACACTACCAGGCAAACATTAAGCCCTGCAGTTCTTTGCCTATCATCAGAGCTCATGATGTCATCATCTCAGTTTCAACAGTTATCTATAACTCTGCCCTTGTAGGCTTGTTTTCAACAGGACTCTCTCTTGAGCCATGTCCACCCAGTGTCTATAGCCTTCTTCAGTAGATGTTCCATGTTCCTAGTATCCCTAGCATACTGAGGTCTCTATTGCAGCCTAGGCTTTTCCCTGAAAGTTTCTCACACAGTGACATTTTAATGTCTTCTTACTGACACAGATTGCCTGACATCACAAGCTTTTCTCTTGAACCACATATGACTGTCCTCTGCCCTCTTCCACTGTAATCTTACATTCTCTGTGCTTAGAAAAACAGCCCAGTGTGGATAATGCCAAGTTCTGATGTACATCTAAGATTTAACTTCAGCTAAGGTGTCTGCATTCCAGTCTTCTGCGCTACTACCAAAATGTTCCTTTAAGTCTTTGCTTACAATATTTTAGGACATCTCTACTGTCTAGTTCCAAACTCTTCCAAATTCCTCCTGAAAACCAGTTCCAGTTCTAAATCAACTGAGCAAAGCTCATATGAACTCACAGAGACTGAAGCAGCAGGCACAGGGCCTTCATGGGTCTATACCAGGTCCTCTGCATGTGTATTATTGCTTCCAGTTTAGTATTTTTATTGAACTTAGGAGTGTGTGAACCAGTAAGTCTTTGACTCTTGTGCCTTCTCTTGGGCTCTTTTCCATCTGTTGGTTTGCCTTGTCCAACTTGGATATGGTGGGTTTTGTTTTGTCTTACTACATTGTATTGTGTTATGCTTTGTTGTTATCTCTTGGAAGCCTGTTCTTTTCTAATGAGAGACTGAAAAAGAGTAAATTCAGATGGGGTAGGAGGTGGGGAGGAACTTGGAGGAGTAGAAGGAGGGGAAACTAAAATCAGCAAATGTTGTATGAGAAAAGAATCTCATAAAATAAAAGGGATAAAATCAAATCCATATACTTTGTTAATGGAATCTCTTGCAATCAACATTTTCTACTGATTTTCTGTTCATAGAAAGAGTTGTACCTCAGACACAGTTTTTTATAACATGTTTCTTTTAGGTTTTTCAAGGTATTATACAAATTTATTTTTATTTCTGGCCAAATATTTCAAATGCTTATTTCAAAACAAAGCCTCATGAACTCTCTAATGTGGCTCCTTCCTTTTAACTCAACAATTAAGTTAAAGTTACAGACTGAGAAAGTTCAGTATTGTGGAAAGACCTTAGACCATTTAATAGAATCAAGATTTCCATTTCACTGAGCCACTCTCAACTTGATTTCCTTATCTACAAATGCAAGCATTTGTGACAGCCCAGATAGGATAGTGTTAAGAGAATTAAATGAAATAAACATATTTTGTGAACTGGAAAATACCATGCAAATTATAACCACAATTATTCTTCTTATAGATATTTTGGGGGAAAGTTTTATTTCTTATGACTGGTTATTAATTTCCACTTACTAATGATCCTTCCAGAGTATCCACCATGCATCAGACACTGTTCTTGATACTGAGAAATTAGCCACTACTTTCATAGCAAATGCCTTTATGCATAGACTTTAAAACTCTAAAGTCATACCTGTAAAGACTAGTGTATTAGTCAGGTTCTCTAGAGTAATATAACTTATAAAATGTGTGTGTGTGTGTATATATATATATATATATATATATATATATATATATATGATTTATTAGAATGACTTACAGACTATGGTTCAGCTAATCCAACAATAGACAATTTCTGACTATGAACAGAAATTCCAAGAATCCAGTAGTTGCTCAGTTCATGATGATGGATGTCTGAGCTGGTATTCAATATATGCTGGAATCCAGAAGAAGCAGACTCTAATGCCAGTGAAGGAATTCACTTGCTATTAAGGTGATAGCAAGCAGGCAAAAAGCAAAAGCTTTTTGTCTTCCATCTCCTTCTATAGGCTTCCAACAGAAAGCATGGCCCAGATTAGAGGCGTGTCTTCTAGACATAAAAGGTCTGGATTAATGGTGTATCTTCTTACCTCAAAGATCCAGATTGAAAGTAGATCTTAATATTTCAAATTAAGCAAAAATCCCTCACAGGTGTGCCTCCATTTTGGGGTTTTAGTTGGTTCTAGATGTATTCAAGTTGACAACAAAGAATAGACATGACAAATAGCCACCACAACTAGTGCTAAGAAATTTGTTCTTGTTGACATTTATTCTGGCTTGTGGAAGACTCATACATACTCTCATTTCAATGCACTCAATAAACTGGTGTACATGTACAATATGTCAGAACTTGGTATAGATGCATTTACAAATATAAAAATCCTTTCCCTCAGATGGCTTAATTCTATGAGTAAAACAATAAACTGTCAATGCTGTCAGCCAGAGAAGAAAAGTGCAGCATCCTTTAAGATTTCATAAAAGATAGCATCCTAGAAGACCCCTGAAATAATGTTCTGGAAGACCTGAGTGTTCTATAAGATCTCCTAAGAGACAGCAACTAGCCTGGGTCAGGAAATTCTTGTCTCCTCAGAGGTGAGAACTATATAATCTGAGTCTTTAAAAACTAATAGGATTGATGATCAAGAAGTCAGACAGGCATTCAGCTGGATAAGCATCAAGATTGGCAGTAGGTATGGGCATTTGAACAACCACACATGAGAACATTGTGACAGGTAAGTGTTTAATTGCAGGGCACTGAAATAATTATTTTTTTGGATTCGGGGAGCAATCTTCTTATTAATCTACAATAAATTATTTAGTTATTTCATTTTTTGTTTTTTTAATCATAAGTATTTGAAGCCTACTTGTTGACATGCTAAGGAAATGCAGCTAAGTGAAAGACTGAATGAGAAGTTTAAAAAAAAGAAAACAAACCTCTCATCTGGCTAGTTCTGAAAAGCCTTTTAGAAGCTGTCTTTCCTTGGTAACAAACAACAAGCAGGTTTGTCACTGCAGAATGGCTTTGACATTTGTCTTGATGCACAGTAAGTGACTGCCCTATAGTTTCTTATAATTCCCTTAGCTAATAATAGAAACCTAACTAGGGCAGAGCTAAGAATGCTGATAGAAACTAAATAGATTCAGCTGTGCTTTCAGCTCTGGTAGGAACTGGAACTCTTGCTGGCTAGCACCAGTGCTGTTCCCTGGTCAGGTATTTTCCATATCCAATTTAATCAATGCATGCCATCACTTGGAAAGTTGATGATTGCCTTTCTATCCTTGGTGCTAACCATTGGCTGAACTGAAGGTTTGTTTGGGCAAAATACTCTTTTTGTACATTAGTCCCTCTTGCATAACTTTTCCTGAGAAGTCGTTTCTACTTACTCCAGATGGAGAGGGCAATGACAGACCAAAGAACTGATTCCAATCAAGTCCAGCTTGATGAACCAATGAAATTATTGGAGTTGCTTAGGGGAGCATGGTGAGGCATTAGTTGTAGGAGCATAAGCAACTTATGGACAAAAATGCCTCCCAGCAACTGCATCTTCCTTATACACCCTCAGAGAGGGGCATGGCCTGGTGAGCCTCCCTCCTCTATTCAGATGGGATTGTTAATAGGTCCAGTCTCATGAAGAACCCATGTATGATCACCGTTGCTCTGGTTCTAGATAGCAGTAAGCAATCCAACCCAGAAACATCCACACATCATCTCCATTCTCTTACTTTTAAATATTTTTATAATCATTTGATGAATCTGCACCTTAAACTAGACATACCTACCATTTTGCCAAAAGGCACTGATTATTATTGTACAAGTGGTGGTGCAGCAACCAAAGTGTATCTTGTATTATGTCTGCATTTTATGTTTTGCAGTTGTTTTCCAGATTAGTTATTTTATAATGGTATGTGATTTTATTGTCCCTTATGGGTGGTTTACGTTATACAGAAGATTCTGGAAAATATAGTGTTAGTAGAAATATGACAGTCTTATCTCCTTGTTCACAAAAGAGCATTATCTCTTTCTTTATGAGAACACGGGTAGTGATTACCCATTGGTTTGGCAACTGGATATAAAACATGTCTTTGTGATGTTTTCCAGCTTTTGTGAGGATGTCATCCTGTGGTTCTAACTCAAAGGTCTGGCCTGAGCTAGTTAAACTGGCTTTGAGTTCTGTAATAAATTACAAATTACCACCCGCATAAATATTCAATGAAGTGGGTGGTGCCCAGTCAAGACTGTCCCTTCCCTCTTTCCAGAGGCAACTGCCGTGTCTTCATGTGGAGTATTAAGAATGACCTTTGTTTGTGGGTGATTACTGGTGCTTAGTGCTGCCCAGTCACCTCTCTTCCGCTACCAACTGGCCAAACACCTGCGTAGTCTACTGATAGAATGTTTCCAGCCAGTCATCTCCTGCAATCACTGAGATCAGGTTTCTTTTTCAACTGAGTACGTATTTTCCTAAAGGAAAAATTAGATTCCCATGACTGACATGGTACACGAGAGCAGAGGACATTTATCTCGACAAAAAGAAGCTCAATGCCAAACAATTGAACTGGAAAGGAAGCTATGATACCTAAATAGCCAGTTCCAACATTTGAAGCAAACAAAGCCCAGGAGGAATGCATCTGATGCAAAGCCAACCTTGAAAGGCCGTGTTTCCACTGACTAAAATTTAGCATCCTGCCAAGTACTCCAGGCACTGGAGCAAGGGTCGGTGTTGTGGAACGTTTGTTTAACTAGGCAAAGGTGTCTTGCTTTTGTTTATGCTGCATTTGTTTAATGATGTAAAGATGTATTGTTGTTTCACCTAAGGCACCTGATTAGTCTAATAAAAGCTGAACAGCCAATAGCTAGGCAGCAGAGGGATGGGAGGGGCTGGCAGACAGGGAGAATAAATAAAAGGAAGAATCTAGCAGAGAGAGAAGAGAATGAGGGAAAAAGAGAGAGGGATGCCTGGGGCCAGCTAGACAGCTGTCAGAGGGACAGATATGGAGTAGAACATACAGAATGAAAGAAAGGTAAAAAGCCTCAAGGCAAAAACGTAAAAGAAGGGAAACAGATTAAATTAAGTTCTAAGAGCTAGTGGGACAAGCATAAGAGAAGGTCCAGCATTCATAACTAGTAATAATTCTCCGTGTCATGATTTGGGAGATGGCTGGCAGGATGGAGAAAGCCTGCTACAGATCAATGATGCCACAGCAGTACTGGATGGTACAAAAACAATACAGGATATATATATATATATATATATATATATATATATATATATATATATATATATAGCCATACTGGGGAAGGACAATTATTTTAACAACAGTTAATAGTTGTCTCTTGTTCCTTCCTGAGAAGAAACTGGAAATTCAGACCCAGTCCTTATACTTTCCTTTGTTTTATGTAAAGAAGTGTGCTGGCTTTTATTTGATGTTGTAACAAATAACCACAAATATGGTGGCCTAAAACAATTCAAGAAGTTAAGAATCTAGGACTTTGTTCACTTTGGAAGCTTTTGTGGACACTCCACTTTCTTACTCTGTCCAGTTCACTCTTCTGTCTTTATACCATCCTGGCTGCTTCTAAACCCCCTGAGGCCTTTTCTTGAAGAAGCACGAAGTGACACATCAACATCCATAACATAATCACATCTCCAAAGAACTCCTTACCATAGAAGGTAACATATGCACAGGTTCCAAGGACCAAGATGCAGACATCTTTGAGGGACCATTATTCAGTCATCTGTAGACAAAGATCTCAGCATCTCTTCTCACAAACCACCACACGACCTTGTCATCTTTATACTCCAATGTGGCTCTAACTGATTCAGATTCACTTTTTGCATACCCAAGTCTCAAAGGTAGGTCAAAAATATTCTACCCAAGTAGCAAAAACCCATGTATTCTCTGTAGTAAACAACATAATTCTTCATTCCAGACACTGGTCTGATTTCTGAACTGGATGATGCCAATGTCAGAACGATTTTCCAGCAAAATAGTACCCCACACACACACCTTAAATATTAAGTATAAGGTTTTTTTTTTTTAAACAAATTACAAATCCACTCAAAAGCCAGTACAGTCTTTTCTCATTTTATTGTAAATAACATTGAGGAAAATTTATGGAACCACTCAATGAAATCGGTAGATCCTAAATTAATTGCTCTCTTCTGAATTACCAATCACTGTTTTGAATAATAAGACTGAGTGAGGCTTTCCTCATTTTTGGTGACTGCATATTGATTCCTAATGATTGTCACATTTTTTTTCTCAAGGTTCACATTATGAAGTCTAACCTGAGATGCTGAGGAAAAGTTACTCCAGTTGTTCTTGTTCGTACTTTCTGGCATTATCATGTCTTCTGTTAAAAACTGGAATAGCATATTTATGTCTTGAAAGTTTCTTGTAACCTTCTTGATTACTGGCCTGTGATTTCTGATTTTATATAATATAGTTGGTCACTTGCTTTCTGTCTCCCTAAAGCTTACATCATTCACATCATTTGTGCTTTAGTCTGCTTGGTACTTTTTTTACAGTCCTGTCACTTTTTATATTCCTGTTCCTTTCTATGTCTCTCTTTATAACTTTTGTAAAACGTCTCTTTTATGAGCCTAGGTTTGGAATGGGCTATAACTACATTATTTTCCTTAGATGTCTTTTGCCTTTCTCTATGAACTTTTCAAAATTCATTATATTTATAGAACTTCTCACCCTTCATCATCTATTTCTTCTTTCAGAGTGGTGAAGCTTTTTTAGCAATCTGCTTTTAAACTCTGGGGCACATGAATAAGCCGTATTTTCCTTTTTTGATATTAGGAATTTACTGTTGCATTAATAATATGTTTTCTATTCTATTTAAAATCAAATCCAGAATCATATTTGCCTACATTGGTTCTCTTATATTTTTCCATAATAAAACATTCTGCTGGTCAAAAATTTATCAGATCTCCTTCTTTCAGCAAAATTGGATTTCCAACAGAGTTCAAGGGACTCAGTTTTCTGTGACACTGACTCAGAATTTAATAACATCATGCTTTGTAATGCCAAATATTATGTTTACTCCTTGATGACATTTTGGCTGTTTATTACTCATTTTCCTTGGACTAATTACACATCAATCTAAGGCCCAAGTATCTTTCAAGATCAGCTTTCATGCTGGTTTCCCTTAATAAATTTTGCTCACAACAATAATTGCAAATATGAGATACTAGTATGTACAGTCAGCCTAAAGCCTACCAATGAAAATGAAATAGGTTCTGGAATATGGGGACAGTAGGATATTTGTGGCTAATTGAAAGACCAAGTGTATGGATGATGTGAATGCATGAAAACAATTACAGCTCTACATATAGAAAAGAATTGCAAAAAAAAAGAAACAGACCAGTACACTAACCCCAACTATGAAAAAAAATGACTATGTACAAATACATGGGAGATAAAAGATCCTCAGGAAAATGTCCATCACTGATGCTGCGTCTTCACTTGCAGTTTGGGGTAACAACAGATCAAGATATTAAAATGTCATCTAAATAATCCAGAAAACCTTGTATTTCTATTTGCACACGAGAAAGAGCTTTAGCCAAACCAAGTCTACTCCAGTGTCCCCATCAGCCAGCCAGATGTGATGGCTGAGTCATTGATCCTTTGTGAAATGTACTTGGTCCAGAAGAGTGGGAGAAAAATCATTGGATATTTTAATCTCCTTAATGAATATACAAAAAGACAAATATTTTAATTGGGAGTTTCGTGAGTGCCTGTGTTTCTCAAAATTCACTTAACGCTAACTGGCATTGGAACCAACTATATTGTTGTTAAAGATGCATTCTTCTTTATTAGTCTTTACCTGGGCTATACCAACAAATGCTGAAGATTGAAGCGTGACAATGCCTTTGTTGACAAGCACATCACTGGATTCATAGGAATCCTAAATTTTAAGTACTATAAGATCATAATGAAAGACTTTGAGAGAACCATGAGTCCCCAAATCCTGAAATTATCCCAAAATGATCATTTTCTGGGAAAAGGGCCTGTGTTGTCATTGGACTTTTCAGGAGTTATGACTCCCAATAGCAGATGGAACCCGGATAAATTCTGCAATGCTTCTTTCATGGGTACACTATGCATAATGTAGATTAAATACCACATTTTAGAAGACTCCAAATGTCTTCGGAGATAAAAATGAGTTGCCCTTTCCCCAGTGATTCTTGATTATTACATTTAGAAAGTGTATTTGACAAACAATCTGTGTCTACCTTTTGGCTCAAATAATATTTGCTCCTTGATTATGAAGTACCTAGTTACCATACATACTACACAAGTTTAGAATGTGACTTAACATTACCAGACCTTATTCTCTACAGTGGAAATTTCTAGCATTTAATAATGTAGAATGTGAGTTGCACCTAAAGTAATTAAACCAGACCTAAAAGTTTTGTTTCATAATAGAGCTGGAATATAGCTGAATGCAAACTTGAGGACCCTATTTTGAATCTCCAGCACCAACATAAAAAAGTTGGGCATTTGGCAAGATGGGCCTGATTGTGCAAATGGCACACTACTGTTATGGGAGCAACTGACAACTTTCTGACTGGCTGGCTATAAAGCACTTTCTACAAGAAGTAATCCATGTCTGATATTACAAACCTGGCCCCAAACTTATGGTGGGTAGGTCAAAGACCTTAATAGGAAACTGAACACTGTTTATATGCTCACTAACTTGATAAAGCATTAAACCACCTTCTAAATACTTGTGTTTTACATCTATAGACAAATACTATTCTTAGCCTTAATCAAACAAACTTTTGTCCACTGAAGAGTAGTGGGTGGTATAGAAACTCATGACTGCACAAGGTGCTAAGAATAGGTGACATCAATGTCCGTCCCTGGGTCTATATTTATGCCATCCTTTCTAAGACTTAGAGAACATTGCAGAAGAGAAGGCAAAAAGAGTGTGAGAATTGTTAGTTAGGAAGAAGGGCTGTAGAATGCCATCTTCTTGGCAAGACACATCTATTGTAATCACAAACTCCCAGCAACTGCTGATGCTTACACAGGGTCGGCGCAAGAATAGACCAACCAACGGTCAGGCACAGATGGAGGAGGGGCTCACTGCTGAGCCATTTGCTACTGAGAGATTCAGGGAAAAGAGGAGTCATTTCCTTCAGTTGTGTATCGAGTGGTGACCCCTCAGGTTCCAAACAAATGGCCATTGGGGATTTGATACAATTGGAGGTGGTAAAAGAGGGACTGTGTGGGGTATAATCAGAATGTTCTATACAAAGGTATGAAATTGTCAATGAAGAAACTTAAGTAAAAAACAAATGCATGCCATATTGGGTGCCACACTCATAAACCTACAGCAATTGTAATTATCTGCACAAGATCAAGCCAGCCAACATTCTAGCATTAATGAAAGAAGTGTCTCCTGGTCCCATCACTTACTAAGGATCTATAGTTAGTTGATGACTGCTAGGAGAGAAAGAATCATTCTTTTTGGAGGGTGTGACCACTGGTATGTATTTCCCATGTTCCAGTTCACATCCATGCCCATAAAGACTTAACTTATTGGAATTAGTGCGTTATCACACACACACACACACACACACACACACACACACACACACACACAAAGACATAAAATTGGGAGGAGGAACTGTCAGAAGGGATACAGGGGAAGTTGGGGAGAGAATGGTATCATATTTCATGGCATATATGTATGAAATTCTCAAGAATAAAAAAAATTATTTTTAAAGAAATATATCCTGTTGTGGAGTACCAATTATAAAATGACTCATATAAAAACTATAGAAACAAATACAGCTGGGTATGGTAGCATAAGCCTTTAATTCTAGCACTCAGGAGGCAGAAGCAGATGGATCTCTGAGTTCAAGGCCAGGCTGGTCTATCTATATATAGCATAGCAAGTTCCAGGCCAGCCAACCAGGATTACTTAGCAAGATATTATGGTGGTATTTTACTTGTACTGAAATGTGATTTTAATTGTATATTAATAAATAAAGTTGCCCGGGGGTCAGAGCTATTAGAGCCATAGCAAGAGCGTGGCGGTGGTGGTGCACGCCTTTAATCCCAGCACTTGGTAGACAGAGCTAGGTAGATCTCTGCGTGTTCAAGGATACAGCCAACATTGGAGACACACGCCTTTAATCTCAATACCATAGAGGACCTGGAGGGCTGTACATACAGGCAGTGACGAAGCAGTCATGTGTTTGGGTTTACAACCAATAAGAAGGCAGAACAGACAGTCTATATAAAGACAAACAGACAGGAAGTAGGCCCCTTTTCGGAGAGCTCTCTTGGCTGAAGCAGGAAGGGTAAGGCTCTTAGCTCTGACCTCTTGGCTTTCTTCTCTGAATCGGCTCTGTGTTTCTTATTTAATAAGACAGTTGGTTACATCTACAAGATATTCTCTCTCTCTCTCTCTCTCTCTCTCTCTCTCTCTCTCTCTCTCTCTCTCTCTCTGTGTGTGTGTGTGTGTGTGTGTGTATGTGTGTGTGTGTGTGTGTGTATGTGTGTGTGTGTGACTTTTAATATGGAAAAAACTGGACACAGCCTGTTGTGCATGTATTCCAGTACTGAGAGGAAGAGACAGGCAGATCTTGGAGCTCACTGAATAGCAGCCCTATTGGCTGTATGGTGAGGTTCCTGTTCATTGAGAGACACTGCTTCAAAACAATAGCATTGGGAGTGAAAGAGGAACACACCGAACCCATTCCTCATCCTCTGAATGCATACACACACACACACACACACACACACACACACACACACACACACAAATAAAAAATCCTTTCTTAATTCATGTCTTCAGATACAGAAGTCATGCAAGAACATCAACCAACCTACACAAGGATCGATTAGTAATTTATAACAATAAGGTTGTCAAATAATTTCCCTTTTAATAATGATAAGTCTGGGCTGAAGAGACAGCTCAGTGAGTGGTTAAGAGTATGTACTGCTCTATAGAGGACTCAGCTTTAGTTTCCAGAGGACTCAGGTTTGGTTTCCAGCACCCACATCAGGCAGCTCACAACTAATTAAAACTCCAGTTCTAGTATATGAAATTCCATTTCTGACTCCCACTGACATCTGTGTGCATGTGGTACACATAAACACATGCAGGCACACACACTTATAAAAATTTTAAAGTAAATGAATAATTCTTAAACAAAAAAAGATTTGACCATAGAAGTTCCAGTGGGGATGGCTATACTTAGCTCTTTAGTATGTTCTGTGACTCTCATCATTACAATCCTGTGTTCTACTTTTAAAATATGGCCATTTCCCCTCTAATTTTATATAGTTAAATGTTTCCACAAGCCTAATAAATAAAACCTATTAATTTTAGAGGGAGAAAAGAATACCAATTCTTAGATAACAGATAACTTCGATATAACCATAATTATGACAATGGAAAAATCAGATTTTATTGCTAGTACATTGAGATTGGTACTGGTGATATTATAGGAATAATTCTGTGGGGAGTGAATATATTTAGTATCTAAAAGGTAGAGAACAGATTGTTACAGACTGAAAAATGAAACCATAATACTTTACAGGCCTTCCTATTAAGAATTTTCCAACTCCTTGAATCTGAGTAGCCTTATAATTTATATGTCAAATAGTTGATAAATTTGTTGTCAGTTCTGAAGTATAGACCACAACTTCCATATTCTCCCACTTGGATTACTGCCATTATCAAATAAAGAGAAGAATGAACTACTGAATGAGAAATTACCTGGAGAGAGACTCAGTTAACAGCCAATATTAAGACCCTATACTTGTGTATAAGGTCATAAATTATATCTATACTGACATGACAGTAGTCATATGAGTGGCCCCTAGTAAGACTAAGTGAATCACTTGATTAATCCAGGCCAACGTGGAGAGTCACAAAAAATACTAAACTATTGCCATTCTAAACCATTAAATATTATCATGCTTTTGTTATATAGTCATAGAAAAAGCATGCTGCAGCCTGGCCAGAGAGTTTGTTGAAGGTATAGCAATAAAGACATAGAAAGCACTAGAATTGATTTCACAGACCACATCTTAATGTAGTGGACAACAAATGTAGCTACCCAGGACCCTTCAGGAAATGATTTGCTATCCATCTGTGAAAATGAGGTTAACAGATACCCTCAGCTGTTAGCTTTTTTTTCTTTCATTTTTCTTTATTAAGAAATTTTCTACTCACTCCACATACTATCCACAGATCCCCCCTCCTCCCTCCTCCCACCTCCAGCCCTCTTTCCCAAGCCACCCCGCATCCCCACATCCCCCAAATCGAGGTCTCCCATGAGGAGTCAGCAGAGCCCAGCACACTGAGCCTAGGCAGGTCCAAGCCCCTTCCCACTGCACCAAGACTGTGTAAGGTGTCACACCACAGGCACCAGGTTCCAGAAGCCTGCCCATAGACCAGGGAGAGATCCAGATCCCCCTGCCTGGGTGCCCCCCAAACAGTTCGAGCCAAACAACCGTCTTCCATATCCAGAGGGCCTAGTCCAGTCCCATGGGGGCTCCACAGCCACCAGTTCACAGTTCAACTGGATGTCAACATGCAGAAGATTACAAATAGATCCATATCTGTCGCCATGCACAGAACTGTTAGCTTTTTTAGAATTTTTCCTACATACCAAGAATTGCCTCTCCCAAGGCAATGTCTTTTCTAAAGTAGCTTGTATTAAATGACTGGGTGTTATGGGGACAAAAAGTCCCAGAAACATTAGTTCAAAAGGTGAAATGATAATGGGAAATTCTTTTTCAAGAGATGATCATCATCAAGGGGATGATCAAGGCTTTTAAATAAGTTTCTGGGAACAATTTGATTACACACAGTCTCTTAGAGGTAATACATTATAATAGCAAGCATTAGCTCAGATTTGACCAGTATGGTGTTTTAAATAAGAATGATACCCATAGGCTCATGTATTTGAATCCTCAGTCACCAGGAAATGGTAGTATTTGAAAGGATCAGAAAGATTAGGAAGTGTGGTCTTGTTGGAGGAAGCGCATCACTGGGGCGTGGGTTTTGAGGTTTCAAAAGCCTATGCCAGGTCTAGTCTCTCTCTCTCTCTCTCTCTCTCTCTCTCTCTCTCTCTCTCTCTCTCTCTCAGCCTACAGATCAGAATGTAGCTCTCAGTTACTTCTCCAGCACCATGCCTGCCTGCTTCCATGCTCCCTGCTGCCATGTCCCCTGCCATGACGATAATAACCTAAGCCTCTAGAAAGGTAAGCATGCCTGCAATTAAATGCTTTCTTTTATAAGAGTTGCCTTGGTTATTATGTCTCTTCACAGCAATAAAACAGTGACTAAGACAACCAGCCTCCAAGCCATTTTGATGATGACTACTGAAGACTGCTGCCATAAGGTATAATGGGAAGTGATATACTGTCTCTTATCGTTAGTTGATGACTACCTTCTTGCTAGTCAATAAAAGTCAATTCTAAAGACTTAACAGAACTTGCCTGAATTCTTAACTTTGTTATAAAAGTACAAGATAGAAATTATTTTAAGACTCTAAACTCTTAAGATTTTCATTGATTTGTTTAAAAGGTTAAGGAGTTAAGTGCAGTCATAAGTGCCTGTAAACCCACTATGTGGGAAGATTGCAAATTGTCAGACTAATCAGGGCTACACAGTGGGACTATTGTTGTTGTTTGTTTCTGCTCTTTTGGGGGGCCCACCATCTAGCTCCCAAATAAAGCACACACGGAGGCTTATTCTTAGTTATAAATGTATGGACTTAGCTTGGCTTGTTTCTTGCCAGCTTTTCTTATTTTAAATTATCCCATTTACCTTTTGCCTCTGGGCTTTTCCCATTCTCTTACTTCTGTAAATCTTACTCTTATTCTGTGGCTTGCTGTGTAGCTGGGTGGCTGGTCCCTGGAGTCCTCCTCCTTCTTTGACTCCTTCTTCTTCCCAGATTTCTCCTTCTATGTATTTTCTCTGCCTGCCAGCCCTGAATATCCTTTCTCCTGCCTTGCTGTTGGACATTTAGTTCTTTATTAGACCATCAGATGTTTTAGACAGACACAGTAACACAGCATCACAGAGTTAAACAAATGCAACATGAACAAAAGTACCACACTTTAAAATAATATTCCCCAACAGACTGTTTCAAAAACAAAAACAACATAACAACAAGAACAAAGTTAGAATAGCCTTATATAGAATATTGAGATTCATACTTGATATTTTCTAAATCATTTAATGTTTACAGTGACTCATCAAGATCGAGTTGAAAAGAACCTGAAGCTTGGTTACTCAAGTCACGTAAGCGGTAAATGAGATGCAGAAGCTTTAACCCAAGTTGTTTGACTTGAAAGCCCAGTTCTTTTTTGATGGTCACTGCCTTTTACAAAGCTAGGTATAGAATGAAAAAGGATTGTGAGGCTAGCTCAGTCGGTAGAGCATGAGACTCTTAATCTCAGGGTCGTGGATTCAAGCCCCACGTTGGGCACCAGGTATTGGTGAAATTATTAAGGCCACTCCATGTGGTTAAAAGGAGATTTATTTAATGGCGTAACTTACAAATGAAGGGATAGGTAGGTTGAGGGTTCTGGGAAAGATGCAGCAGTAGTCTGGTGATGTTCTCTGGAGAACTCTCCTCCATCCACCTCTAGCGTCCAGGCTTCCAGCAGCAAGAGAGCGTGGCACGTCCCAATCTCAGGTCTTCAGGCCCTCCCTTGGCTCCATCTTGTGGGCATGATAGTTACCAAAGCTTCAATGGGGGTTGGAACTTCCAGACCAAAGCTGGAATGGCTACCCACTACAATGACTGAAGAAGAGCATGGCCTAAATTCCTGCTGTATGTATTCTCTTTGATGCAGCTAAGCAACAAAGAGACAGACAGACAGAAATAAAATTCACTGGAATGTTATTTATTCACCAGAAAGGAAGAATGACCAAGAAATGATAAAATAATTACTTTTGCAAATATGTGTATGCATGTACACGTGCATGAGTATTGTTCCTGTGTGTGCAGTTGCCTTTATGTTTGTACATGTCTGTGAAGGCCAGAGGACAGCCCTGGCTGTGATGTCACAGATGTGATTCACCTTGGTGTTTTTGTTTTTCTATTGTTGTTTTTCTTGTTTGTGTCTTTGATTTATTTGGTATGTTTATGTGTGTATGTTTGTGGATGCATAAGTGTTGCATCTGTATGTTCAGGAACCCTTATGTTTGTGTATATTATGTGGAGGCCAGAGAACAAATTTGCTGAATCCATTTTTCTCCTCCACTGTGTGGGTCCCATGGACTAAACTCAGCTTGTGACTCTTGGTGCCAAGCACTTTGACCTGCCAAGTCATCTCACTGGCTCCCATCTAGGTGTGCTGTTTGCTGTTTGTATGTGTTTTGTTTTGTTTTAAGTTATATCTTTCAATTGTCTGACATTCACTAAGTGGGCTAGCTAGCCAGAAATCTACCTAGCTCTGATTCTCCAGCACTGGGATGGTGTGGAATATTCCTTTACACTGTGTGACTATATGTCACATTGATTGGTTTAATAAAGAAGCTGACTGGCCAATAGCTGAACAGAATAAGGTTAGGCAGGAGAGCCAGACTAGGAGAAAGCTTAGAGGAAGGGTGGAGTCTGGAGTTGCCAGCCAGACACAGAGGGGGGCAGGAGATGAACATGCCATGTTAATAAAGGTACCGCCATGTGGAAGAGCATAAATAAGGAATATGGGTTAACTTAATTTGTAAGAGTTAGTAATGAGCCTGAGCTATTGGCTGAGCATTTGTAATTAATATAAACCTCAGTGTGTTTATTTGAGAGAGGCTGAGGGACAGGAAAACTCTGCCTACACTGGGGTTACAAAACTCTGGTCCTTGTGCTTACAAGGTAATCACTTTACCAACTGAACTATCTCCCTAGCCCCTCAAATAATCACATCTATGGAAGGATGGGAGAGCAGCTACGACAACACAAGAAGCTACATGGATGAATATGAAGTTATGGATAGTTCAAATACCAATGTTTTCCAGACTCCAACATGTAGCTCTGCTTCCTGTAATCCAGAAGTTAATTTTAAGTATACTCTTCTTGTTTGCTCAGTTCTGTATACAGAGATGCTTAGTTTTCACTATACATAGTATTATGTGATTTTAAAGGACATGTTATCCCATAGAGGTCATATTGGTAGACATAAAAAAATGACCAAAGTTATACTGAAATACTTCCACAAGCATCAGAATGGCTTGGAAAGGAATTTAGAAGATGTAGGGTCAGAGGCAGGAAAGATAACCCAGAATGTTCTGCTCCCAAAGCATTTTAGTCACCCCTGGCCAGAGACACAACTCTGGGCATCCTGGTCCTCATGCTGGCCTACTTTTCTACTCTTAAAATCATTTGCTTGCTTCTAGGAGAAAGAATGTGCTACTCTGGCAAAATTTATCCTGGCAGGGCTTTGGATTCAGCTTCCCAACTCTGAAAATAATTTCCCCTTTCTTCCCTCTTACAGTATAAGCGTGTTCCTTCATCTCAAGGTCACCCGAACAGCTTGGTGTTGGGAGGAAGTTGTCCAGAAGTAGCTGAGCCCCTCAACTCCTAGGACAGATTCCCTGTAAGTCCCAGCAGACACTGTCCCTAAGTGTAGTTCCTAGATTTCTCATGTATGAGGTTACCTCTGCCTCTAATTCTACTTCCAGGGGAGATAGCTAGAATGTGCATTCTCACAGTCTCTGCTAGATCAATAGAGTTTTGCTCTCTTTTCATTCCTATCCTTCCCCTCCAGGCCTAAGGTTTAAGTTTCTCTTGACGAAAAGGCCATGCTTCATTTAATCCTGCTGCAGCCAGGCTGCTGTGACTGTCATGCTTCTGATGAGCCATTAAATCAAGGTAAACACTAATGCCCCAGGCTGGAGCATCTCAAGAGAGGCAGAAAGTGGCTTCACCTCGCAAGACGCGCTGTAGCCAATCAGGCTCTCTACCTGCCTGCAGACCCACACCCTCAGAGTTCATTATAGAATGCTCCCTCTGGGAGAAGTTGGAACCATGTTTAATTTGGTGAAGAAAACATTTTCACAATTTTTTCCTGAATAAAAATGCTTTAGAGGAGTAGGCAATAAAAATGACAATGATAAATAGTACATCAGAATAGCTTCTGGGAGCTGGGGTGATAGCTCAGTCAATTCCTAGAAGGTACAATGCTGTGGCATGTGCCTATAAGCCCAGCACTAGGGAGGCAGAAATGGTCAAAGAACTCTCTACGGTGCAAGCTACCATTCTTAGTGAGCTCCAGGCCAATGAAAGACCTCGTCTCAGAGGAAAAAAAGAGATAAAAGGCATCTAAAAACCAACACTGAAGGTTGTTCCTATCTTCTGCAACCACGCAAATGCACTTGCATATAGGCGTGTACCCATAGACACATGAAAACACACACACACAGAGAGAGAGAGAGAGAGAGAGAGAGAGAGAGAGAGAGAGAGAGAGAGAGAGAAATGAAATGAAACAATGGTTAGAAATATAGTTTAATTGGTAGAGTGCTTGCCAAGCAGGCACAAAACCCTGGATTTGGTCCGCCAGCAAATAGAAAGGTATAAGCAGGGGGATTAGAGGTTTGAGGTCATAGTTCAAGACCAGCCTGAGATCCATGAAATCCTATCTCAAAAGCAAAAAGCAAAACAAACAAACAAAACCCCTACCTACCAGAGTACTTCTGATTTTAGCTGATACTAATACAATCTCTTTTTTTTGCATGAATTAGATATGATTAATTATGAGGCAAACTGCATGGGTAAGCATGCAACTTAAATTGAGGGGTTGAAGAACCCCTAAAGAGCAAATCTGGTTTGCGAAAAGACAAGGGAGGCACCAGCTCAGAACTGCCAGGTCAGACTCTCTTCCTGTAAGTGTTTTCATTTTTCAAACTTCAATCTAATTCGCCTAGAATATTGCTGTGAGGTCAGGATACGATTGAACTGACATGTAAACTAATTCTGCCAGCCCTGTCCACTGGACAACCCCTTTTTTATACATGCTGATATGAAGCAAGTCTGTTGCCCTGCATCCGGTCTCTCATCTATTCTATACCATTTCCCATCGACCCCTACATCACATTAACTTAATCATTGCAGACTATTTTGTGTTTTAGTATTATAGTCAAAGTTCCCTTATTCTTAATAATTTTAAATGATTCATTGTCAGTCTTTCCCATTTATCTTTCAGTTAAAATTCACTTTGCCCAGTTGAAGCACATAAATCTCAATAGGATTTTCTTTGGAATTAAATCAGGAGGAAATCAACGTACTATCTGGAAATAGATCTTCACTAGACAAGTCCTATCTTAAAATGTTTTTCATTTGATATTGGTGAAGGATCCAGACTATATTAGTCACAGTTCTGGTTGCCAGTGACATAACACTATTTAAATTATCTTTAAAGAGGAAGCAAAGACTATAAGCATTAACCCCAAACTGATTACATTTCTACATCTAAAAGTATAATCTATATAAAAAAATAAATTTGAGCAAAAAAAATGATTAAGTAGGACACATGAAGCAGAAGATAACACAGGATAAATTTGACTTCAAAATTAAAAAACTTCTCTTTGGAAGACACTGCTAAGAAAACAGAGACAAGGAACTGGCTGGGAGTAAATATTTGCAAAATATAAACTAGGTAAGGCACTGGAACCCAAAATAATGAAATGGTTTCACAAGGAAACAAGAAAATGACACAATAAAAATTATTAGAAGATTTGATTAGATACCCCACTAAAGGATGAATATCTAATAAGCATATATAATGGTACTTAGCATCATTTTTCATTGAACTCATACCACCAAACACTTTTCAGAATCATCCAAATTTTAAAAACTGGCATGAAAAATTATGGTAAGAAAGCAAAGTAATGGAAATTTACATTGTTGCTAGAAAGCAAAAAGGTATAGTAAGTTGAGAATGTAGCTTAAAAGTTTCTTATACTGTTAAAATATATTTAAGAGTAGTTGTTCCTGCTCGTAATCTCTGCTACTCAGGAAGCTGAGATAGGAGGGCTGTGTGCTCAAAGACAGCCTGAAAATGTTATCAACATCTTGTCTCAGAATTTAAAAAATAAAAATGTAAAGTAAGTTGGAACACATCTTAGTGGTATACCATTTGACTAGCATGTGTATGACCCTGTGTGCAAGTCTCAGCACCACAAATTGTGTATGTGTGTGTGTGTGTGTGTGTGTGTGTGTGTATGTGCATGCATGTGAGCACACTGAGGTAATACGTAGCTCAGCAGCCCTGCTGAGTATCTACTACTCTTAGACACTTACCTAAGAGAAATGAAAATATATCCATTAATGATGCAATTACTTAATTCTCCATAATTAACAAGACCGAGTGCAGTCCCAATGGCCTGTGAACCACGAATGAATAAACAAACTATAATAGGTATATCAATGCAGTTAGCAATGAGAACAGGAAGAAATACCAATGCTTTCTAACAGTACAGACAGATCTCACATTAAGCCAAATAAGAGAAGCAATACTTAGAAGGCAATATCTGATTCCATATGCATGACATTCAGGAAAAGACAAAAATTATAGAGACAGAAAAACAGATCTGTTGTGGGGAGGGGGGACTTAAGGGGAGATGAGTGAATTAATAACTAGGGAGTATGAGGGCACTTTCTGAGGTGACAGACCTACTCCATATCTGCATTGTAACAGTAGTTGGACAACAGTATGCCCTGACAGAATGCATGACATCAGTCACCTTAAATAGAACAAAAATTAGAAAATTAGACCTCACTAGAAGTGGGGAAATGTGTTTATTGGCCCCATATTTGGAAAGTTTGTGTTTTCTGGTTTCAGGGATATCTGCGACTGAGTGTGTAACAGTGTCTGTAGCCTCTGTGTTGTTCTCTCCTGCTCTCACTGTTCTCTTCCTCCACATTGGTTTATTTTCCCAGCAACGAGTCTCACTATTTCTCATTTTGTTGGGATCTCTATAGCTGATGAGCTCAGAACATGATCCTCCCTCTTCATGCAGCCACTACAGTTCTTCCCGAAGAACCAATTAGCCCTACTCTAGTAATATCCTCTTCTGGTCGATCAACATTTAGGCTCTATGGAATGATATAGTCTGTGATTCTTGAGTTGCAATGCCCTCCCCATGGCAGGAGAGATACCATAATGGAGCATATTCAGAGAATAAGAATAAGAGGAAGAGGAGGAGGAGGAGGAGGAGGAGGAGGAGGAGGAGGAGGAGGAGGAGGAGGAGATGAAGAAGAAGGAAGAAGAAGAAGAAGAGGAGGAGGAGGAGGAGGAGGAAGAGGAAGGAGAAGGAGAAGAAGACAGAACAGCACATGCCCGGGCATCCTCATTCTTAATGGCTGTGTGCTATGTTTTATTTGCCACTCTTGTTACACAACACCAGCCAGACCTCCTGCCCTCGAGCTGTGCTCCATGGAATCTTTGTAGCCTGTTTCCAGAGTTTCATCTCACAGTTTCATGTTTCAGTTAAAACACATCCACTTCTATGGATGCCCTTGTTAACCTCCCTGCTTTTCCCCATGAACCAGTGTGTTTGAGTTGAAATGGCTTCCCTGCACTGAGATGCTGAGTCTCAGGTGGATTGCATTTACCTCTCCAGTTGGTGATTTGACCTGCCACTTTGGTGACAGCAGGTCTAGGAAGTGACATTGCTGCCCACGCCTGCCGGTTTCTCAGTTGACTCCATCAGCAGTTGCCTGACACAGAGCAAGACAGGACAAGACAAACAAGTGACTTCGACTGACTTGCATAATTAGCCTCACCATGATAGGCCTATCCCGGGGCAGCACTGTCTCTGTGCTCACTGGGTGGCAGACTGATTGTACTGTCTACAGATATTGCAGACACCTCGGGATGTGAAAGTTGTATGAGAGACTGCCCAGTCAACAGTCTAATTTAACAAATGAGAAAGCTGAAGCCCCTGGAACATCTTGCCAGGGAGCTGGGATTAAAGCCCGCTCTCCTCCCCGTCTGCTGACCTCTGTCTAAGCTTCAGCTTTGCTTGTATTTCTTTCTGGCTAATGATTTATCTGCAAATATGTCTACTGCCACGGAATACAAATGTTTCGAAATGCAAATAAATCAAGATTGTCACCTACTTAGAACAGATGCTCCTCATCTTCTGATAGTCTTATCCTAAAAGCCAATCAAAAGCCAGAAATATCTTGAGTTTAAGATGCTTTCCAAATACTTAACCAAACATCATAGCTTACAACACAGGACAGTGTTGGGAGTCTCCCTTCCTGATCCTGTGACTGACAGGAAGCTCCCTGAGATTGCCCATGCTCTGGAGAGAATATACTGAGTAGGACCAGGCTGGGAAAAGAGCAACATTCAAAACTCAAAGTACAGGTTCTGCTGTAGGATTCTTGGTTTGCATCATGGGTAGTTGAAAGCTTCACAGACTGGGGACCATCTTGTAGACTTTGATGCATTGCCTAGTGCTATGGAGTCAAGAAAGTTGGATTTGAATACCGGCGGGGTAACCCTAGCAACTTACTCAGCCTTTCTCTTCTCCTGAAAAATGGAGTTCATAACAATGCAGCTTCCAGGTGAATATTTTGGTGACTAAAAATGATTTTAGAAAATATTATCACAACAGCTAGTAGGCAGTCTCCACTCAGCACCTGTCTATACTTGTCTATACTTGGTTTATACTCCTGCTTTAGCAAGAAAAAAAAAAGGGTAGGGAAGGGGGTTGCATTAAGAAGTAGGAGAGAACAGAGAACTTGCCTAACAGAGGAACCGATAGAACTAACTTGATTATCAACTAGATAGGATTTAGAGACAAACCTCTCAGCATGTGTGTTGAGGGAGTTTCTAGTTTAGCTTAATGGAGATGGGAAGGTCCACCCTGAATGCACTGGCACCCTTCTGTAAGGTGCAGGGTCCTAGACTGACTACAGAGGAGAAAGGATGCTGAGAAACAGCATTTGTCTCCTGTTTCCTGAAGCAGATGCACTACGACCTCTATCTTCTGCCACCACACTTCCTCCCCATGATGGGTGGTATCCTGCATCTGGAAACCAAATCAACACTTTCCTTTATACCTCAAGTTACTTTCATCAGAGCATTTTTTTTTCAAATCAAGAAGACAAGAAACTAATTTAGACTCAATGAAATTTCAGCTAATGCTGCTTAGGAAAACACTGGTCTCCTCGGGCTTCTCCATGCAGACAGTGCACATACACTCGGACACATATACATACATATTAAATAAGTAACTAAATAAATATTTTTAAAAGAAAGAAAATATTGGTCTCTTAAAAAGTGCTCTCATGACACTGTGAGAGCCCTTAAGACAGGGTAAGAAAAAGATGATAATTTGGGGACAAGAGAAACAATCTTTAGAATTGCTAGGATATGCAAAATTTTATTTCAGTGTTCAAGACTTGTAAAATCCTGTGATTAAACAACAGCAAGAAGATAAGGTCATGATTTGGGTAACGAAAAGATAGTATAGAACAAGAAAAGACCATTGGAAGGACACAGGAGTAGACAGTATAGAATAAGGGGAATGAGAAGGCATCTCAGCTTCAGGCAAGTATCTAGACACATAGACATTGTAGGTCAAGGCCATGGATAGTATAGTAGCAAAAGAAAATAAGAGGAACTGGGAAATAACTAAGGAACTGAATCCCATGCTAAGGACCTGGACAATTAGACACTGGATCATAAATGGAAATTTCTAGTGTGGGACCTTGTTGCTAAGAAATGAATCCATTACTTCCACTAAGGTTAGGATCCCACACAGTGGCTGCCAGACCAGTGCTGAGGCAAGAATACCATGAGGCGTACAAAAGAGAATGGAAGAGATTCGAGATTACAGTGGCTGAAGTTCATGGAAACGGTGTCCTATTCATGAAGGAAGGACTCCACAGTCCTTAAGTGACAGAATACTTCACAGCCCCTATCACTTGGAATAGAAAGAATAAGTAAACATGATTCCAGAATTTATAAGAGATATTTTGGTACATATGCCCAGAGGCAGTTTTAAAATATGGCCTTGTTTTTCAAAACTAAGAAAATTAACTGAATATATTAATAATAAAGATGGCATCATACTAAAATTTAACTCATGTGTTTATATATTATTGTCAAGAATACTCTAAGCATCCCCGAGTGTGAGTTGTGTGGAGTGGAAAATACTTTTTCAAGTAACTTGCAATTACTCTATGAGATTTAGAACCAGAAAAAGCCTGCAGTGATAGATTTGGAATTATAAATTTGTGATAGTATGTAAGGCTATAGAAAAGTATATGTTGGGTTTTTGATAAAGTAGAACATGTTGGAGGGGGTACAAGCATGATGTGTGGGGATGGGATCTTGGGAATGTGGGGGTGTTTAGAAGGCAGTACTCATGGGTGAAAGAATAGAAATGACAGTTGCTAAGGCAAAGGAGAGGAGCTGAACTCAAGGCCAGTCCATTATTATAGAAATCATCTAGAGTTTTCCAAACCATAGAAACACACATAGTCACAAATGCCATAATGAAATCCATTATTTTGTTGCTAATGTAGAAAATTAAGAAAATATCTGGTTTAATGACTAATGCAAGAAAAAGAATCAAGAGGCAGCTTAACCAGCCCCTATGATGATGTCAACGGGAGAAATGTTGCTTTTCATGCATGTTATGAATTTGAGATGTCATGAAACATCTTATATTTAACACAGAATGCCAGTCTTTGTGTCAGAAAAAAATTGAGGATTTTTTCTTGAGTTTCATAGAACTCTATTACTGTTCATCACCTTCTACCAGCTTATATCATTCAAAAGAGGGTGTACCTCTCATTGTCTGTGAGGTATTTCATAATTTTGTGAGTTACAGAATACTTACAAGAATGCAAATGACTCTTATTCATAAGGAGGCTAGTGATTGTTTACTATGATATATTACCTACAGGTACTGGTAGCTTTTCCCTTGTGTCGTTAAACTTGTATGTATTGCCTAGATGCATATGCTGTTCAAATCACCCTTGAAACTTAATTGTAATATCTTTCCAATTTTCTCCCTATTTCATGAGTTAAATAAAATTCTCTGCCCTGTACTTACTTTGTAGGAGCATGAGAACCATGGTGTCATTGTTCAAAAAAAGCACTGTTCCTAAAACCTGATAACTCCATCATTGGCAGCTGCTGAGAGGTAGCATCAACAGTATCATTCACAGATAAAGAAAGTAAAGTCCAAGCGATTTGCCAGCATGACAGTAACTTGTTAGTCTTTGCATCATATTAAACCCAAGTCACTACTCCTGGGCTGATGTCGTCCATGTAAGAAACTGAACATTAGTAGTTTAAATGTGGTAAGAAAACATAAGCTTATTAATTCACAAGGTTTGTTGAGTATAGAACCAGTCAATTAAACTTTGTCACAAGTCACAAAATTGCTTTGTCCTGTCTGAAGATGGTCACAAAATACTTAATTTAAACTTGAATAGGAGAGATGTAGACCAAAAATAAATGACTCTTTCTCTCCTCAAAGTAACCACCTAGAAACCATTGGCTCAGAAAGAATCTCTTTCATGTGGTTTTTTTTTTTCAATCTTCATATTATGATGGATGAAAGCCACATATGGGACACATACTTAAGGGCACAGGTATTTCTATCTTCATTTAAGATTTAATAATGTAAACATATTTCAAATGAAACATGCATATAGAGGTGATGCAAACTAATCTCACATTGTTTCTGTAATATGTCTCCCCATTGCACACACACACACAAATCCCTTTGTAGTTTCTTAGCATCCCTTTCTTCCTTCTTCAATAATAATGCAGGATGCAATGGACAGAATAAGTATGAAAAGAATATTCTGAAATATGTATTTTAAACAAATAAGCCACTGGCAGAATAAAGTTTTTTACCCAGTATATAGACTAAATGATCTGAATATGCTCTATCACCCTAGCACTGTGACATTTTTCTTCCATAAGTGATAATCACCTTTTAAGAATGCTAGTAATAAAAGGAGTAAAGGCAAGCACCACAAGTTTTAAGATATAGCAATAAGAAAAAAAATACTCTGATGGTGATAGACTTGAGAGAAAATGGATTACTAAATTAGAGTTCTAAATGAAACGAGAAACAGAGAAAGATAAAGTCCACATTACAAAGTCAAAGAAAAAAATCTTTAAATGGATGTCACTTTTATCTCTGTCAGGTGGAGAAATTCTGTGGTCTTGTTATGTTTCAAATTGTGAGCCCCTACCCCAAATTCCTTACGATCATGACCCAACCTCCAATATATCATATGTAGTCTTATATGTAAAGAGTGTCTTCACAGAGGTTGTCAGGTTAGAGTCGAGTAATCAAAGTGAAGGCCATCGACAATGCTGATGACATCTTTATAAAGCTTAGAACGTTGACTACCCAGGTACACGAGAACAATGCCACATGAACGTGTAAAGATGAAGGCAGAAAAAAGCGAGATACTTCTGAAAAGCAAGGACAGCAAACACTTAGCAGCAAACTGCCTGAAGCTAAGAGATGGACATGGAATCTTCCTCACAATCCTTACCAGGAACCATCCCAGAGGACATCTCCAGGACAGAGGTGACAAGTTTCTATTTTTAAGTCACCTGGTTTGTGTTACTTTGTTATGGCAGTCCCAGGAAAGCAGCACAGACAGGCAGCTGCCACCAAGAAAATGGGCCCATACGTACCTTTCCAGTGAGATGACTCTCTGCTAATAGTCTAGAAACTGGAGAGAATTGGAGACAGTGGAGCAGACAGAGCCAACTGCTCTGCAGTGACTGCCCATTAGTGTTAATTCAATAGAAAAGAAAGGAGGAAAATTTAACATTTTATTATGTATATGCAAAGCACATTAAAATAATGAGAGGGTTACCAAGTGTTTCTAGGGTTCAAATTATATTTCCAGCAATGAGCAGGTCATGCAAGGTGGAATATGAGATAAGCTTAAGAAGTTAGATTCATCCAGCATCCTGGTTCTCTCCACGTCACAAATGCTGTCAGTAATGTGAGTATCTACAGTCTGGATGGTAATTCTCTAGATTAAAAAACGAAATTTAAATACACATTTTTTAATTTAATTTTATTTTATTTTACAATACAATTCAGTTCTACATATCAGCCACGGATTTCTTTGTTCTCCCCCCTCCCGCCCCCCTCACCTTCCCCCCCAACCTACCCCCTATTCCTACCTCTTCCAGGGCAAAGCCTCCCCAGAGGACTGAGATCAACCTGGTAGACTCAGTCCAGGTAGGTCCAGTCCCCTCCTCCCAGGCCGAGCCAAGCGACCCTGTATAAGCCCCAGGTTTCAAACAGCCAACTCATGCAATGAGCACAGGACCCAATCCCACTGCCTGGATGCCTCCCAAACAGATCAAGCCAATCGACTATCTCACCCATTCAGAGGGCCTGATTCCGTTGGGGGCCCCTCAGCCATTGGTTCATAGTTCATGTGTTTCCATTTGTTTGGCTATTTGTCCCTGTGCTTTATCCAACCCTGGTCTCAACAATTCTTGCTCATATAAACCCTCCTCATTCTCACTAATTGGACTCCCAGAGATCCACCTGGGGCCTAGTCATGGATCTCTGCATCCAGATCCCTCAGTAGTTGGATGAGGTTTCTAGCACAACAATTAGGGTGTTTGGCCATCCCATCACCAGAGTAGGTCAGTTCGGGCTGTCTCTCGACCATATGCACATTATGTTTAACCATTTTCTTTGGAAATGTGACCAAGTTCATTTCGGCAAGTTTGCACAGGTAGAGAAGAGAGGGGCATCATGCTTCTTCCCACTTGAAGAAGCATTGCCCTAGTTTACAGGCCTGTGTTTGCAGCCTCCTCACACACTGTATTAATGGGAGAAGACGCCAGGCCAACAGAATTGACCAAACTGTACATTAAACAACAACAACAACAAAAAGTAGCCTGTATGAAAACATATGGCACCCAGAGAAGACAAAAGTGTTCTTAATGCTTGGAAAACACTGAAAACAAGAGAGTAAGGCTTCAGACTGAAACACCACAAACGTATTCAGCCATCAAAAGGAAAGGAACGCTTTTGTGCATACACATGAAGGACTGCCAGTCATCACAGCAGACCATTAGGCTAGGATGATTATACTGAGCTAATATATATTCTTATGTTGAGGTGTTGCGCCTCCAGCTGTTCCTGAATCTTGCTTTCCTACAGCAGTTCTGGGCTGTCAATAAAATGTGACTGCTACTGTCATACACAGACCATGATCGATAACACTGGGAAGCAGCATTAAGATGCACAATGTGTTACTCTGGAAGTGAATATGACGTAATGCTCCTGACTGTCGTTTGCCGTAACTGTGGTTACCAGGCTGCACACCGTTCTGGATGCATGACATTCTCCTTTCTAAAATGGATCTTACTGACATCATGCTCCTGCCTGAATCATCTTCTCTCCTGGCTTTTCTTCTTTCCTTGGTCTTTGATTTTTCTCTGCCATCTATTTAGCTGTGTGCATGCATTTGCAACATCACGTGCTGTGTGCTTTAGACTTTTGTTCTTCTGCAGTGAACGATTCCAGCCGCTGTCTAGACTGAGTCTTCCTTTTTACCTCACGCCTGGCTTTCAGGCTTTCAGTTTCCTTTCTAACAGAGGTCACTACAGTGATGACATCTCTTCTCCACAGTTGAATCACTGATCAGTGTAGAAATGGGTCTGGTAGAAGACTCAAAACCATCTTCAGTGCTTTCAAATATTTGGAGTTCCGTATCATCTTTAAAAATAATTAGATAAAACATTTTTACTGGTGCTACTAAAAATAGACGTCAGTCTTAAACCTGAACACTTATCATCAACACTGACTACCTTGCAAAGTTGTCATGAGAGGAAATTGCCAAAAAAAAAAAAAAAAAAAAAATGCCTGATCAGGCTGATGTTAGAAAACTAACTGCTTTACAATCTTGCCTCTTTCTCACCTCCACAGGTCATTTTTGTAGAAAGACAATGTGGTGGTTTGAAAGAAAATGACCCCCCAAGGGAGTGGCACTATTGGGAGGTGTGGCCTTGTTGGAGTAGGAATGACCTTGTTGGATTAAGTGTGCCACTGTGGAGATGGGCTTTGATGTTTCCTATGCTCAGGATACTGCCCAGAGTCTCAGTCAACTCCCTGTTGCCTGCAAGATGTAGGACTCTCCGCTACTGCTCCAGCACCACATCTGCCTGCACACTACCATGGTCCCCAACATGATGATAATGGACTGAACCTCTGAAACTGTAAGCAAGCCACCCCAATTAAATGTTTTCCTTTATAAGAGTTGCTGTGGTCATGGTGTCTCTTCACAGCAATATGGTGATATTTTATTTGTATTAAAATGTTATTTGTATGTTAATAAATAAAGTTGCCCAGGGGTCAGAGCTATTAGCAAGCCATAGGAAAGCAGGGCAGTGGTGGTGTACGCTTGTAATCCCAGCACTTGGTAGGCAGAGCTGGGTAAGTCTCTGTGTGTTCAGGGATACAGCCATTATTAGATACACATGCCTTTAATCTCAATACCAATCTTGGAAAACCTGGAGGCCTATACAGACAGGCCGTGACTAGGCGGTCATGTGGTTGGGTTTACAACCAATGAGAAGGCAGAACAGGAATTCTATATAAAGACTTTAACACAGGGGTAGATCTGGTTCAGAGAGGTAGGACCACTGAAGGAGGAAGGGTAAGGTTTTAGCTCTTAGCTCTGACCTCTTGGCTTTCTTCTTTGCATTGGTTCTGTGTTTCTTATTTAATAAGAAGGTTGGTTACATCTACACAGCAATGAAAACCCTAAGACAGACAAGATGTAACTCCAGAGGAACCTCACAAAGGTGCTGTTTCCAGACACTATGAAGCAAGCTTAGCTCCAGGCATGGTGATTCACATCGGTAATCCCAGCACTGGATAGAGTTTGAGATCTGCTTGTGCTGCACTGAGATACCCTGTCTCCAAATGAGGTAGATGAATTAAAAATTAATTAGATAAATAAATGGAAAGGAAGCTCATTAAATATATTTCAAGTTAGTTTCCCATTCCTTTTGAAAATCTGTGTTATACACACACACACACACACACACACACACACACACACACACACACGTACAGGTGCCCAAATGTGAGAGAAGTGAGAGGCGTCCTGCTGGATCACTCACTGCCTTAGTCCCTCCAGAGACAGGATCTTGAGCATCCGAGTGCGAGCCTAGAACTAGGCTGGCAGCCAGAACCCCACAGCGTTCCTCCTGTCTCCAACCCCACCCACAACAATGGCATTAGAGGTGTATGGGGCCACACGCAGATTTTTACATGGGGGCTGGGGATTTAAACTCAGATCCTCATGCTTGTGCAGCAAGTGATTTTACCCATGCGGCCATCTCTCCAGCCCCCTCCATTCATTTAAGATAATTTAACCGAGGAAAAGGTGAAAAAGAAAGGAACAACAGCCTAGTACCAAGTCTATGGAATTTTCGCAGCCAATTAGAAAGGAAGAAGCTATGAAATACTGAGGTGGGAAATGAGGGGTTTCAGACATTTTCAAACATTTAAAGTACCTTGTAATAGCATGGGAGCCACCCTGCCAAGCCAGTCGCGAAAGGATTTTTATTTAAGAGGAAAATCTTCCTTCAATACTGAACTAATGAGGGGTAGATTGTGCATTAGCATATAGCTAACATTTTGGAACAGTTTCCAGCTGTGCAGGAAACACTGAGAAGCAAGAAAATGGAGACTCCTCTCTGGAATCATCAATCTGTGTACAACACTTACGGATTCCAGGGGGGAAAAAATCACTCATTCCACAAATATTTACCATACACCCAAAACCTGGTCTGGTCCCTTACATGGACAGAAGAAGGATCTGCAACAGAATCTCAAGCTTGTCATTACTCAGGGACCTTCCTCTCTATGTCTTTTCTTCCTATCCATAAGACAATGCTCTCACGGATGCCAGCCTTCCACACTAGCACCCATGCTTACCTCACAGTAACTCAGTAACTTCTCTCTTCCTCTAGAGACAGGAAGAGAGAAGCCAATCAAAAGGTACATTGAAGTAGAAGTAAACAGACACCTAATTTACTTTTATTTAATATGGTCTCACTAGGTTTTCTGCCAAATGGAGCCAGGGTGCATGGCCCGGTGAGATGTATAAGGAAAGGGGTATTATTATCATTCTCAAGGGGGGGCTTTGTAATAAAGGAAGAAAACATCTTAGCCCAAGAGCATAAGGGAGGAGCCATAGACGTGATAGCTGAGAATGGACTGACTGTGAGAGAAGCCCTTTGTAGCATTCAGCCCATGGCATACAGCCTCTGCTTAGCCCTAAGGACAGTCTTGGAGAGGTACTCTATCTGCTGACCAGAGAAAAGGCTGCCCGAAAGGAATGCCACTTAAATCCTATTCCAGCTGCTCCCCGTGTCAGACGTTCACACTGGAAAATGGGAATAGGCTCTGACATGAGAGAGCTGCAAGAGTGCTTTGGTGTAGCAAGAGGACAGACCAGCTTTACGCACCCATCTCTGAGCACAACAGAATGGACCAGAAACCTTGCAGAGATTCGAAATTAGATGAGTGGAATGTGTGGTCTTGGGGGAAACGAATTCATAAACACTAATGTCTGCTGTCTGATCATCTACTCATTTACTCGTGATGTTTACTGAAGTCTTTCTGCATGCTGATCACGTGTTAAAAGCTGGGTATATGTAGGATGATTTGCAAGTACACAATCTAGAGAGTGAAGCCCAGGTGATTGAAAGAAGTCTGTTCCCAAGTGTTTTGCTCTCCGTGTCTCCCATCTTCCCAGGGATGCACCTAAGCTGAGGCAGCCTGCAACTCAATGGATTTTGCCTATTCAGTCTTCGACCTTTGCTTTTGCTGTCTTGCCAGTGACATTGAAGATTTTTAATACACTCACTTGAGATGACTTGTGTTACTAGAAACCATTACAGTCAAAAATGAGATCTCATTAAAAGGCAGGTAATATGCTTGCTACCGTGATGCATGGAACTCTGTTCTTCCTGCAGCGTAACATATCTGCCCTATCAGTGCAGAAACAGGACAATCTTTCATGTGGGTGAAAGAGCCTTGAAAGCTTCATCACTGCAGAGCAGCAAGAAGCTACTAAAATGGTTCTTCCTAGCCTCTTTCTGCTGATAAAAAAAAAAAAAGAAGAAGAAGAAAAAGAAGAAGAGGGAGAAAAGGAGAAACTGCACCACCTCCCAGGGGCTTCAATGCAGTTGCTATGGCAACGCTATATCTGAGTCAGAACTATTAACAATCACCATGGCAACAAGTGTCTCACTTGCCATTTCCAGAAACTCAGTTGCGTTTGGACTGGAATCATCACACCATGAAGAAAGGGGTGGGGTTTTTCCCTCACTAGGACATAGGAATACTTTCTGCAAATACCTTATGGAAAAAAAAATGTTTTAAGTAAAATAAAAAAGTAATAATTTATGTTGTTGTTATGAACCAATTAACATTTTCCCTGTGGTTTTATTGTTGGAAATAATAGCAAAATGTTAATAATCAGCACAGTGAATTTGTTTTACCCATAACTCCCAGTAAAATCTTTCCTATAGATGAACTTATTTCCTGTTTTGTAAACATGAACAAGTACACATTTTCCATGTCTTGCCAGGCTCTTTTTTTTTTTTTTTGTATCAGCTTCATCTCCCTGCCTCACCCTGTCAGACACCCCCTTGAATATTTAGCACAGTAGAATTCTTTAGAGATTTGTGGATCACACTTGTCAAGTTAGAAACAGAAGGGAGGATCATGTTTATTTCTGGAAAGTCACTAAAATGGAGGGTGTGGTGCTCTGCGAGAGGAGGTCACAGCGGGGCTCAGGGCTCTTCCGAACGCTCTGCTTTAGCTACAGAATGCTGAGATAGTCAGAGCACAATGCTCTTCACCTGGGTGTGACCTCCGCCAACAACTGCACACTAGCGAAGAGTCAATACTAGCAATCTCTTCTGAGTTTCTCTTTGCTACTCCCTGACCCTTCCTCCATTGTCCCAGGATGCATTTCACCCCTGATCCTCTTCCCCTCCTCCTTCTATGTCATGTCATCTTCTACAGGTTTCTGTCTTAGGCCAAATGAGGTTGCCTGGCAGCTTTGAAGACACTTTCTCGTGTGTTTTACCAATAAAAAGCTACAAGAGTGAAACAAAACAGATTTTTTCCTAATAGAAAAGCCAAATGAGATCAAAGCTCAGATTAACGTATTTTTTTCTCTTTTCAGTACTTTGCTCATTAATGACAAGAATTCTGTGTCTGAAATATTTTCTTCAGAGCTCACACCTGGGAGAACAAAGTGACTTCAGGACAAGCAGGTTTTTGTACAGAGAACATAAGTTTCCTAAGTTTACCAGTCATGCAGAAAGGGAAGTGATGGGGCCCCTTTTGACAGCTAATCCTGGGCTGTTTGATTATTCCTAGGCAGAATTCATATAATATAGAAGTGGACAGAGAAGAGAGAAAAATTATGGGAGCTCCTGAAGTCAGTATGAAAGGAAGCCCTGGGGAAAGGCGTTCTGACTTATTGTTAAGAAGAGACCTCATGGTCAGCAGAATGATGATTGGGAGTTGAACACTCTTCATAGCTCAGTGAAAATAAAAAAGTTGCATTTTACAAAGAACCCACAGATGTGTAAGGCTCCAACAATCCTGTCCTGGTTGAGATATACAAGAATTTAAGTATTAAATTTTCTTTACAAACAGTGACTTAGAGAATATTCAATTTTATGAAGTGGACTACTTATATGTTAACTTTTAATAAATTTATTTTACTTATTTTTATTTATTATTTATTTAGTGAGTGTATCTCTATGTGCATGTGTGTGTGTGCGTGTGTGTGCCACATGCATGTGGTTATCTGCCACAGTCAGAAAAGGGTGTCAGGTACCTTGGAGCTAGAGTTACAGGTGGTTGTGAGCCACCCAACGCGGGTTCTAGGAACTGAACTTGTATCCTCTGCAATGGCAATGTACACTCAGTTGCTGAAACATCTCTCCATCACCCTTCTTTGTTAACTTTTAAATAATTTTTCTCCATGTTCTGGATGAAATCACATGAGTGCGGCTTTGGAAAAGAAACATGAGGACCTGTGACATGGTATGGATGAACAAAGTGAAGGGTTCACCTACTCAGTAGACCATGTCAAGGTCTTCAGGCCAGTTGTTCTCTGGTGAGCATTTTCCTGGCTCTTTGCCAGTGTAGAAGTGTGTCATCAAAGCTCAAGCTTTAAAGCCAAGTCCCTTTCTTCTCAACTAACTTAGAGACTGTAAGTGACTCCATCACACTGTATGACGTTTTGTTCATCTGTGAAATAGTGCTCCCAATAATACTTAGCTCATGGGATTGTTTTTGCTGTCTAGTGAACTAGTAGACAAAAAGTTTCAGAACAATGGGTGAAGACAACATAGTCACCAGCCAATGATACATTATTGTTGCATTCAATTCAACTACCTGCTTTTGCTTCCTGCTTAGTTAAATATAAAATACGTTTTGTCTTATTACAAGACATTTTATTACAGGAAGGGATATTTTGGAGGTAGGAAAGGGAAGGGGGAAGTGATGTAATTATAACCTCAATAAATAAATAATTTTTAAAACATTGTTTACTAGTTTGATTTGTTCATCTCACTCAATGAACATTTATTTCCGAGAGGCGGAGATAAGATATAGGTCTTGTCCTGTAGAAATTATGATTTATGGAACTTAAAAGATTAGCAAAGGGGGTCAGCAAGGTGGCTCAGGGGGTAAAGAGTGCTTGCTGACAACCTGACTTTGATCTCCCAGACCAACGTCTGACATGATAGATGGAGAAGACACTCATCAGTTGTCTTCTGATGTTCAGACATATGTTGTGGCCTGCACCTGCACACACAGGAAAACACATATGTACACAGAACAAATAATGTATTAAATTAAAAAAAAAAAGAATAGTGGATACTGGAAGGCAATCAAATGAAATTTGATCTTTAAAACTAAAAAAGAGGTTCTTCTCAGCTGGGTGAGGAGGCTTTGTTTTCTAGTGTGGACTGCTCTCTAGCACTTTCTAAATGGACCCACAGGCTTTTGTACTCCATTTCTGAAGCTATTGTATAGCTTGTCCCAATACTGCCATTAAAATTGCCTGGTATATGGTCTGTGCTACTCTTAGCTATAAAAATAAAGGTTCCCTATAGACTGGAACTTGGCAAACATAGTTTGATTAAGTTGGGCTATTTTTATTTTTGTCCTCGAAGGGAGGCAGTGTGCCCTAGTGAATCAAGCTGTTCTGAAGTAAGAGACAAGACTTCCCATTCCAACTGCAACATTAAGAGCTGTCTTCAGCCAGTTCTTCCATTTTTCACAGTTGAAAAAAAAATTGAAGACTAGTTTCTGCCTCCTCTATTCCATTGTAATGAGGGTAGTACTGCATATTAAATGGTAAAACAAACCCTAATGCCCTCACATGCTGCCTCAGAATGGAAATCTGAATACACCAGTTCTGTTCCCTTCTCATTCCACAGAGCAAGTCGATCAGTCTCACCTGTCGTAGCTGTGTGCAAATCTACCTAGCAAGTGTTCAGGAAATTGCAGCTTCTGGGAAAGGGTCTATTCTTAAGGGAACTTAGACATGTTTGGCCACAGTGAAAGAACAAGTGGATGAGAAGTGTGCTCACTCACCAGGCTCCAGCACACTTTGTTTTGTTGTTTGTGTAGCCCCATTGATTTTCCACAAATTGCCTCCTCACAGCAACATACAACTTGAGAAAAGAAATTGCTTTTGTGATACCCTCTAACTTGAATCGCTGTGTTCAAAGCAGCTTGCAGAAGACAAACAGATCGTTTCTTTTCTCTTTGACTGTCCCTTACACACACACACACACACACACACACACACACACACTCACTCACTCACACATGCACTCACTCACTCATGCATCTGTGTATGATTGTAAATAGAAACCTCTTAGTCTAAATTCACTTCATTCTCTCCCTGCCAAATCTTCTTCAGCATAGACCATCTTGTATAAAATCAGCCGCACCCTCACCTTAGGAAGTAGTGTCATCATCCGGGTCTAGCTGGGTCTGAGAAGCTCTGGAAGCCAGCTTGGTGTCAGAAACTGTGTGGTAATTCTCAAGGAACTTTTCCTACCAAGCCCTGGTCCCTTGAGCTTGAAAATTTATCCTCTTTTTCATGGAACTTTCAAATCTGTTTGTCTGGCAACTTCTTCAGAAAGGTTACAGACTCTCTGTGGGCAGAAATTGTACCTTATGTTTGCCTCCCATGCTGATGTTAAGACAAATTATTTGTACATCCCAGTTAACAAATATTTTGATTTCAGAGTCTGTAGAGACAAATATATATAAAATACTCCCTGGCTGCTGTGGAGAAATAAGCAATGAAAAGCATTCTCTTTGGGCAGGGTAGGTAGAGTTTCATTGGCAATCTTCCCAGCGAATGTGGAGAGTGTGTGGTTCTCCCTGGAAATGAACACCCCATCCATAATTTTGCCTTATCTTTATAGGTATTATTTAGGCCAGAAGGTAGAGATAGCTCAAATCCATCCTAATCAATCAACATCTAACAGGATAGAGTAGAAAAAGGCTTTAAACACAGGCACAACCTGCCCTGGCCAGCAGGGCTTCAACGGGTTCTTGACCACCCTAAGGACGGAATGATAGGGACAGGAGACACAAAGGAAATACACCAAGGCAAGATTCTGATCAAGGTGAAACTTTATTTTTCTCCAGGAGGGTTTATATAGTTCCTGCAGTGTGTGTGGGGGGGGGGGCAAGAAGCTATTATCTGCATAGGGTGGGGCAAGCTAACAGGATGTTTATGTAGGATGTTTACAGGGTGAAAGGGTCAAGGGATCTACTCAATGTCCTGTTGCTAGGCAACCTGACTGTAAGATGATCTAGTTCCCTGTCTTATTGGGGGTCTGTATTTTTCCACTAATTAGAGATTCTGTCCTTGTCCCTGACAACAATCATTTGAGAAATTAACATTATCCAGGTACCCACCCCAGGTGCAGTGATACCCTCCACACTTGATTCACACTTCTCAGAATTTTAGATAAAACAAAACTATGTCAGTTAAAGACCTCAGGTTGCTGGCAGCCTTAAAACCTTAGTTAGTTAGTTAGTTAGTTAGTTAGTTAGTTAGTCTGAGGAGAACTCCACTTCTGGGAAATCCCTGGACAACACACACAATCAGGACAAGAAGCAATCAAAAACTAAGCTCCCAAAGGTCTCAATAGAAGCTCAGTAGAGGGTCTTCTGCTATAATGAGTGGACTCTCGTCTTTTAGGGGGAGGATCAGTTAAGTTTGGGGCACATGTTCATTGCTTTAATAACCTGTGAGAAAGGGAAAGAAGGTTGTCAAAAGATCCTCCACCACAGCCCACACTGCCTCGGAGTTTAAACAGGGTACCAGCATCCACCAAGACTGAATTCAATATAAAGGAAGGATCCATTCCTTCCTACCTCGCAAGTATCAAGAAGCCTTATACAATTGAGAAAAGGAAGTATGGGGGCCTCCAAAACAGTAGAAATCCTCTATAAACATCACCCCTTTTTCTAATTTGCTACTGAGGCATTTTTAGAACTATTAGGTCAAAGCATGTTAGCCATTAATAGAAAAAAAAATGGGAAATTATGTAAGCCTGCTGTTTCAAACCTTGCTAACAAACACATCCCATCAGTTTGCCTAATTTTCCCAGTACACTGTACCTCTATACATTTCTAAAATAAATCCTGCTGATTCTCCCCTGTCTTTCTATAGCACAGCATGCTGCCCAGGCACTCGGTTTAGCATCATTTTGTAGCACTGATACTGTCCCCCCTACCTGACTGGTTTGGAAAAGGACTGTAAATATAACAGCATTGGCAGCCTTAGTATTTTCTAAGCCTCACAAAGGAAAAAATATTCTATAATTTTCACTAATATTCAGTTGGGCTGGAATAAGCAGCTAATGCAACTGGCTGTGCCAAGCTTGTATTGTATACGCTCCCACCAAGCTGCTACCACCTCTCCATATGTGTGCTGGCCATCAAGAGCCAAGTTCAGGGTTTATGAAAATCAAGCCAATGCCTTTTCAGATCATGGTGCCTGTAAGTGAGCAAATGATGACACTTACCTACTATTTACCAAGTCGGCAAGATTAATAGCTGTCATCCAAAAAGTATGCCAAGAAGTTAAGACAATACTTGCAAGCAGACTGGCTTCTCAAGAAAGAGTCTGCATGTCCATGCTCTGTTTTTTTATTTTTTTTTCTGTCTAATATTTACACATTCTAATATGACAGCATAATGCATGTTTACTGATTGCTAGGTCATTTTCAGTTCCCAGCTATTTGGCTGATAATTGCTATTCACTATGCTTCTTACATTCTAAATGAGCAACATGCTAGTGCTGATGAAAGTTATATGTGCCATTTTTATGCTGTGCCATGGAAAGAAGCTGGTCCACAGGGTGCCAACTGCAAAGGCTGATTCTGTATTGACCAAATCATAAGCCGCCACATTTTCATGCAGTGTTTCAGGAGTTATAGCTGTATTTATGTATTTAAATAATAGAAATACTGGTTTTGCATGGTGCACCAATGCTATTAGTTAGCCAACAAACTAAGCTATCTATTCTAATTGATTCTCTACAATGAATATACAATCTGAATAAAAGCCAACTGTTTCCTCTCTACTGTGAATTTACAAGCCAAAACTTTGGGTATCTTTCATCTGGTTTCAAATGTCTGTTCCAGCCATAGAAACCACTGATACCCTTTAAGACAGAGTGCTTCCTGTCTAGTAAAACCCTTTGAAAAAAAGCATTCCTCCCAAATTCTAATTTTAGATATACTCAAATTGCAACTTTGCAGGCCTAAGCATATAAAGAAAGATAAAAGCTGAGGATATCATGCTGATCTTTGTTTCCTAACATTTAGGGTAAAGCCCAAGAACAACACTGGCAGGCCAGAGTGGTTTCCATCCACTCCTCATTTCAGGAGAGCACATGCTCAGTCTCATGTTTTCCAAGCTGGGATAGAGAAAGGAACCCACATCTTCTGTAAATAAAGCTTACCGCCATGTAAGCTACACCTGGGGTAGCTCCCTACCACTAAAGCAGAAGCCTTTTCCTATCCTAACAAGGTGACCAGAGAACAGCAGACAGGAGAGCAGGCAGAGCCAAGCATGGTATTCTGCTTTGGGTTGGCTACAGAATGGATAATTAGTCCTAGTGCTTACCCCATGGGTTTGCAATTTAAATTAGGCCGACATTGCTGGGAGTTAATTACAGGTGTTCCAGCAAAACCAACAGGGAAGCAAGGTACTTTCTGATTATGGATGTAGAAATGACTTAGTAGCAAGAAAAAAATATATAAGTTTTAAAATCATAGGAGAAAATAAGAAAAAAAACAGTAGTCAGTTGATTTTAGAGTATCATTGTGCTCTATATGCAGTTTAGAACATTAAAAGCAAAGAATGCCGTTATCAGCAACATAATAAAAGTCATTCTACAACACTCTTCTACAGTTTCCTCTGTCTGTTCATGCTTGTTACCTCCAAATTTGTTCCACTAGATTTCACTACCTTAACATAAACATTAGAAGGTCATATCTACCATTATTCACTCTGTTTTGGACTCAAATTTTTCTAGTGGGTCCAGGTTTGACCTTTCTTTTGCATTTGTTGGTAGTTGGTCTTTTGAAACATTAAGGAAAGATACCTGGGTTGAATGATTGTATCTTAGTCCCCTTTCTTTCTTAAAAGGTAAGGAAGATTAAAAAATGTTCAGCATTTGCAGAATAACGTCTGGTGTACCCAACTCACCCAAATCATCAAAAAACAAAAGAGATGGTTGGAAAATGTACTTAATCAATTGCAAAGTGTAGAAACCTTGAGAATTGAAACTCATTGACATTTTTCTGATCTTAGAAAAATTTGAAAATACAGAATTATAAGAATATTTAGTTTATAGCTCCAAGTCATAGCTCAAGGGCCCAAATTCTCATTACTATGCAGCCAACATCCAGGATAGCTCACTACCAAAAGCAGCAGCACTTTCCAAATCAAATCTTAATTTAATTCTCTAAATCTAGAAATTACATGGGAAATTGCAATTCCAGAATATCTATAGCCCAGATCCTTCCTATCTTCCTTAAGACCTGAATCTTCCATGATAGAATGTTCTTCAAATAATGCCTAGGCTTCTTTTCAGATGGTTGGGGGATATTTGTCTCAGAAAGCATACAGGACTACTAGTAAATTGTGGTGTCAATAAAATTGTCACTTGGGTCTCTCTGGTCTCCCTTTAGTTCTTCTGCCCTTATGAACTTTCCCAAAAAAAATTTAGATGAGACAGAGAGTATAATGTAAAAGATAGAGTTTATTACAGAGTTAAGTGGAAAACTATCAAGAGTAGAGAGAGAATGATAACCAAAAAGACCATTACATTGCACCCAATCTACAGTTTAGGCTGGTATCAGACTATTTGTAAAGTCTCTGAATTGGATAGCTTTTCTGAAAGACATTTTTCCTGTCTACATGATTGACAGGCTGACTTGAATTAACTGACTCTTACAGAAATGGGCCATGTTATGTCCTTGGTTTTGTTTTGTTTTATCAGAAAGCCTCCTGCTATGCAGAAATCTTGTAAGGCTTAAGGATCCTATAGTCAGGTTTAGATAGTTACCAATTCATGACCTTTCAAGAAGTCCAAGATATCACATTGCCTTTAGAGCAAAAAAATCTGATTGAGGTTCCATTCATCTGACCAATAATTAGAGTATTAGAGTTGTGCCTTCCAGTCCTTGGTTTAATATGCTGTTGATTATGAGAGACAGGGCCATCCCTATTGTCCTTCAAGCCTGCTAATATCTAACTGGACATCTAACAAAAATCACTACCCATATATCCCTGAAAAAAAAATCAGCATCCACAGTGCTCTGGTTTAACTATGTAGAGTCCTCCCACAGACTTGAAGTGTGGTACCCAGGAAAGCAACATTTAGAAGAAAGCCTTCTGGAAAGTGATTGTTTCGTGTGTTAATAGACTCATCCATTGATGGATTCTTAATCTGATGGTATAATTATGAGGTGGTAGAGTATGCTGGCTAGATTTTATGTCAACTTGACACAGGCTAGAGTCATTTTGGAAGAGAGGATATCAATTGAGAAAATGCTCCACCAGTTTGGCTTGTGGGACATTGTTTAATGATTGATGTGGGGGGTCCCAGCCCACTGCGGGTGGTGCCTTCCCTAAACAGGTGGTCCCAGGGTTGTATAAGAAAGCAGGCTGAGCATGCTATGAAAATAAATCTAGTAAGCAGCACTCCCCCGTGGCTTCTGCTTCAGTATCTGCCTTCAGGCTCCTGCCTTGAGTTCCTGTCCTGACTTGTCAGTAATAGACTATGACCTGAGAGTTGTAAGCAGAAATAAACCCTTTCCTCTCCAAGTTGCTTATAGGCATGGTGTTTTATCACAGCAATAGAGATTCTAATTAAGAAAAGGAGGAGGGCCTATGGAGGAAATAGGTCACTGGGGTCATGCTTTAGAATATATTTTGTCCCTTGCCGCTTCCTAATTCCATCTCTCTCTCTCTCTCTCTCTCTCTCTCTCTCTCTCTCTCTCTCTCTCTCTCTCTCTCTCTCTATCTCTCTCTCTCTCTCTGTCCTGAGGTGAGTTCTTTGTTCTACCATGCTCTCTGCCATGAATTCTTTTTGCCTCACCACAAGTCCAGAAGCAATGGATCCACATGATCATGAATTGAAACCTTTGAAACAAGGAACCAAAATAAATTGTTCCAACACCAAGTTGACTTTGTCAGGTGTTTGTGAGCAATGGGAAACTTACTAACACACATTAAATAAAATAATTAGAGTTTATAAGAACCCCAGATCTTGGTGACTGCTGGTATCTTTCTCCGGCTCCTCCCTGGTCTAGATCTGCCATCCAATTTTTCTATCAGAGTTATAGGTAGCAGAGAACGTTCCTAGATTTCATTGTTAAGACTTCTTATCAGTTTAAGACTTTTGTAAGTCTATGTATGTGGTTGAGCAATGTTTTCAATGTTTCCTGTAAACTCAGTACTTAATCATCAGATTAGGAAATATAATATTTTAATTAACTAGAAAGTGTCTCACATATTGAGCCATAGGAAGTTTTGTCTATTGGCTTCCATTATAACAGGGCTGCATCTGTAGTGTCATACTCCATGATACCTGGACAGTATAACTAGGAGGCATTCTTGAAATGGCTGCCTTGACACATGAAAGAGTAGAACCAACATCAGAAGCTCAGGGTAACTGCTGATCAATTTGCAAGTTCATGAACACTAAGATGTGCTCATTAGCACTCACAACTATTTTTTTTTCCTCAGCTCCCTTTTCCTTGTACCTCCTGATAATAAAAACACAAGGGGATGCTCAACCACCCACCAACACAGAGTCCATCATAAACTCCTGGCTTGATTCCAGTGTCTTAATCCTGAATACTTGGCTTCACTTGCCACACGTGTCTCTATCAGCCTTTCTTGTCAAAATGAAAAATTTTAAAATAGTGGAAGTAGACTATGAAAGATTGATAATTATGCAGAGTCCAAGGTTGACTGTGGCAGGGAGCCAGCTCAGGATGAGCTCTTCTGAACACTTCTGTCTTTCTTGAGTAGCAGAAAGAGTTCAATCACATTCATCAAAGATTAAAGTGCTTTGAGCTGCCCCTCCAGAGGGGCAGATGTTAGAAAAGGTTAGGACCTCAGGCTGAGGTAATCAGAGCCCAGCCTTCTCTGGCTACAGTGAACGGCTCAGAGAAAGGCATAAGCCAATGTTACAACCAATCTAAGCTAGTCTGAATGTTTTGTGGAGCTACCAGAGTTTTTGAAGCTATAAAATAATGGCCTGGACCTATTGGCAACTGTATTTCCAATAAAAATTTAAAAAAAGACTCAACGCAGAGCAAGTCGGGGGGAAAAAAAAAAACTACCTTAAAGACCTAAGGACTTGGTTGAGTCATTAGGTTGCTTTTTCCCGAAGCCATCCTGTCAGGATACTCTGGTGACTGAACCAATAATACCCCATTTTTGTTTAGTTTGAACTGAATTTATATTTACTGAATTCAAAGATTCCCAACAAATTTATTTAGTAAATAGGACAATTGGAGTGAACCTAAAGAACACTTTCTTGCATTTGAAGAAATATATCTTTAATAAATCATATTTATGAGTTTTATATATAATTTCCATACAATTTATCTTAATATGCCTTACCAATGGAAAAGAACCCACAGAGATAAAATGTGTAGGCTCATCTGGTAATTTAAAAGGCAGGAGAAACCGCTGATCATTCATGAACAGGAGGGTGTGCTTATTAACATTCACGACTCCTTTCAGCTTCCTTTATCTTGTGCCTCCTGATAAAATGAACACAAGGGTATACTCAGCTGTCCACAATTATAAGCAGTAAAATATTAATCCAATTCTAAAATAACTCAGCAATTCATTTTAGTGTGTCTAAAAGATCTGGAGACACTATAAATCTCCTATGGTAGCAGAATAAAGGTCACAATCTCAATACATCTACTCTTTATAAGAGTGCCAACTATGGGTGGTTACTACGCTAAGAGTTTAATATGCCAAACATTTCACCAAACCTTACAATATCCTATTATAGACCTCATAAAGATTAGGCAATTAAGACCCCTACAAAGCAGCTCACCAACGGTCAACTAGAAATGGAGGCTTGGGCTTGAAACCATGTCCGTGTGATTCTAAAAACCTATGACCTCAAACACTGGGTCATATCTTAGCTCATTCTCATCTCTCCATACCTTACCCACCATCACTGCTACCAACAGAACACAAGATGGTCTTCAACCAGTTAACACAGAATCCTCAAGTGCTCATCTGCCCATCTCCACATTGCTGGCTTTACTCATTTTGGTGTGAGGATTCTCCACTCTCCAAGCATTAATGATTCAATCCATCTCAGGAACCAATTACCCAAGGAGACTCAGGATCTGTGTGTAAAAAGGGGGAAAAAAAGCATACAAGGAGTCTTGAAATCTTTTGTAACTAATCATCTTAATATAGACTCATTGCGGTCCTCTAAACCAACCCCAACTCTAAAATTAGTGCCAAATTCTGTTTATTGAAATATCTCACAAATTAGGTAGCCATATTATTACTAAATTCTTTCATTTCCTTCCAAAGATTACACCTTAGAGCTTCTAACCCTACCATAACAACCTGCCCCAACAACCTTTAGTACTGCCTACTTTCCTTTGATCTCTCCCACCTTCTCCGCCTCTGCTTTCTCCTACTCTTGAGTATTCCATGAGACAAACTTAAAAGACTCTTTCTATCCCATTATTTACCAGACTGAAATCCCATGGTCCAATAAAATGCATCTGTTCTCATTATTTACTGAATAGGTTTAAGAAGATTTAGCATGGTCTCTAAGGATTTGTGTGTGTGTTGGCCTCTGCCTACCTTTTTCTCGCCTTACCTCTTTCCATACACTTTTATTCAAAAAGTGCTCTGATTGCTAGCCCCTGAACTCAGCTTGCTTTCTCAACTCCAAGATCCTGTTGGCATTGTTTACTCTGCATGAGATGCATTTCCCTCTTCTCCACCCACAGTGCTCCTATTTCATCCTGAAAGACCCAGACTATAGGCCATTTGTTCTGAAACACAAACAAAAATTTACTCCTCCTCTCAGCCCTAAGGAGCTTACTAACATCATGAGTTTCACGAGGCTTATCCCATATTACCTTCCACTAGTTATGAGTGGGTGTTTCCTCCTTCCCACCGGGCAGTAAGCTTGAAGAGTAGGACTCTCAAATTAGGTTTTAGTACTCCACTCAAGTGCCTTAGCTGGAGGGTAGTGACCCGATAAATGGAATGTAGGAAATGTGTAGGACACAAGGATTGCTGTCTTTTATTTGTCCTACTCTTTGAAGTCCCTCCTACACTGACATCTAATAGGATACAGTGGAAAAGATAGAATGTGACTTCCAAAGTAGAGTCCTAAAAGACACGACAGTACTTTAGTTCTATGGAGTAGTTTTCATGGTGGGGAACCCAGACTTCTTGCCAGCATCTAACATTGATTTGTCTACTACGTGAGGAAACCATCTCAAAAGTGGACCCTTCAGTACAACCCAAGATTTCAAATAATGGTAGTTTCAGATGACTTCTTTTTTTTTTTTTTTTTGGTTTTTTGAGACAGGGTTTCTCTGTGTAGCTTTGCGCCTTTTCCTGGAACTCACTTGGTAGTCCAGGCTGGCCTCGAACTCACAGAGATCTGCCTGCCTCTGCCTCCCGAGTGCTGGGATTAAAGGCGTGCACCGCCGCCGCCGCCGCCGCCGCCGCCGCCACCACCACCACCACCACTTGCAGATGACTTCTTAACTAGAGTCTCTTGAGAAACCCTGATCCAAAACTACCTAACAGGAATAATGAGATAATGTGTGTCTGTTGTAATTTTAAGACCCCAAATTTTAAGGTGATTTGTTACACAGCAATAGATAATAAGAATCCATTTGTGGTGCTATAAACACAAAGTACAAGGAAGTCTAAAATCTTACACTGCCTTTGAGAAGGAAACTAAAGTAGGAATGGGAGATAATAAGAAAAAGAAAGAAAGAAAACACTTCAGAAATTTAAATGTTTAAGTTATGAACTCAAGAGTTTTTCTTTGCTAACAAATTACTAAGAGGTTGGTTTGGGTCTCTGGTTCTCTGTGTATATTTTGGATCTGTGAACTATTATTTCTAATCCATAATTTTATCTCTAGTTCATAATTTTAATGATCAAGCAAGCAAGCATAACATTAATAGGTATCATTTTATTTGCATTGTTATGTTCCAGAAATGGTTCTAAGATATTTCTGACAACCTTAGAATGTAGACATTCATATTATTCTCATTCTGTGGAAGAAAACACTGGGTCCCACAAACATGAAGCAACATAGTTGATGGTTCTGAGGAAGAGTTTAGGAGTTAGTTTCACATACAGGCAGCCTAGATTTATAGACCAAATTGAATCAGGATGCTTGATGAGATATCATCTTTCCTATAAGAACTGACATCCTACACAGCACTTCATGAAAGTCAATAAAAGGACTAAAAGAATGTTTATTGAAAATTAGTCACTATTATTAACTCACATGGTTACAATCTGGTCCTATCCTGTTTTTTTTGGTGAGTGAAATTATGAAGCAAAGCTGAGAGGCTGCCTTATTCTGAACACCCTCCAGAAACACTCTTAGCATCTTGAGTGTTTTTATCCCCAGCCTAGTGAGATTTGAAGTTGGCTGCCAAAGACTGATGTCTGAATCCAGATTGTAGTTGTTGATTTTCTAAATACAATAAAATCCACGTACTCCTTTGTTGAAGTCTAGAAGGAACGTGGTCAATCAAATAGCTACAGATTGAAGGAGACATTTATTCAACTTGTCTTTAAAAATCAAATACTGTTCACAGCTCTGAGCGGGATATAAGATCTGTGAGACCTGCCCTTAGGAAGCTTACAAATTCCTTACTTTTGTTGCATGTTTTACTCTGTTAGGATGTCTGGTGTAGTTACCTCACCACACCTCTCCTCTCCACACACACACATATGTGCAAACACAAGCATACAATGCAGTGTTTGTGGTGACTGTTGCTGTTAGTTTTATAAAAGCAGAATTTAAATCATTATCCTATTATTTCTTAATAATAGCAGGTCAGAGGATAAATTAGCTAACTCCTTCCTGATAAAATTTACTCCAAATACTCCAAAACATTCTTGGTGTATTCTACTCTTATACTACTGATGGTCATTTAACCCTTTTGTAGAAATTTTGCCACCACAGATAAAGCACCACTAAAGCGAGAATCCACAGAAGTCTGGGATCAAGAATTTATTAAGGGATGGAATGGAAATAATGCATTCACGAATACAAAATGAAGTGGTGATGAGCTCCTTCTCAGTTCTTATCTAGTCACATACCCAGAGAAGACCCCACCCATAGGGTCTACCATTGGCTAAATGGATCAAATTCCCACAACACTTCCCCTCTTTTTGTCTAATTAAGAAAGTTCTAATCTTAATATAAATTTATATACAATAAGAACAATTATCAAGTATTGTCCAGAAGAAAGAAAATGTAATAACATAAACAAAAATGGAACTACAACCAACAAGAACAACATCAAGCAAGAAACACATTCTAGATGTCCAGACCATAGGTAATTGGGGAATTAAAGAGATTACTACAATAGTTGTCCTATCCTGAAGAGTCTAAGTCTTGTACCTAATATGGCCTTAGCTAAGATTCAAGAGAATTGTAACTGTAACTATCTAGTCTTCCACCCCATCAAAGACCTGAGAAGGATGCAGCCTCTTCATCCACCAGAGAAGAATGGGGAAAGCTCTAGACCAGGTCACTGAGCCATGACATCAGGAAATCTTCCATGTGCAAGAGAGTGTGCAACCCTCTCCTCAGTTCTTGTCACATACCCAGAGAAGACCCTGCTCATAGGGCTAGTCACCCCAATACCATGGGCTGAATGGATTGAATTCCCACAACACACCACAATTTAACATACTTATACACAATTGTACACCACTGGTTCTCAACCTTCCTAATCCTGCAACCCTTTAATACAGTTCCTCATGTTGTGGTGACCCCAACCATAAAATTATTTCATTGCTACTTCATAACTGTAAGTTTGCTACTGTTATGAGTTGTAATGTAAATATCTGATATGCAGGATATCTGATATAAAACCCCCAAGGGGGTCACAACCCACAGGTTGAGAACCACTGGTCTACACTGTGCTTTTCTTTCTGAAAGGTGAATTACCATAATTGGGTCATTGGGTCATGGGTGTATATTTAATATAATATTTAATAGACATTTCTCTATTAATATTTATACAGAGGGAGTAATACTTCATGTGACAAAGTACCACAGCACTCTAGGAGGGCACCAGCTTCCTCATATCCTCACCAGGACTAGATGTTTTAATTCTGTAGTTTTTGTTAACTGGTTAATTGGAAAAAAAGATAACTTCCTGTCACTTTAATTTTATTTCCCTACTAATAAGGCAATATGTGTTTACAAATGTTTATAGAACACATAGATTTTTTTTTCTCATGATTACTTCTATTTTGCATCTTTCTTTAAGGATTTTTTTTCTTATCAATATGTAGAATCATGAAATAGTCAGCTTTTATTCACATTTTTTGGTTATAAATTATAGTTCCCCCTCAATCCATGTGTTTTTTTTATTATATCATATAATGCCATCTAAACAACTTTATTTTTTATAAAAACAAAAAAAGAGTTCTGATATTTTCCTTTATTGTTTCTGAGCTTGATTTCTGAAGGGGAGGTTTTTGAAAGCCCAAATTTATATAATATTTTTCTAAATTTTTCTTTTTGGGTTTTTTTGGTTTTTGGTATTTAACAGTTATTTGCATTTTAATATGTTACCTGTTGTATTAGTCAGAGCTCTCTAGAGTGACAGAATTTACAGAATGAATCTCTCTTCATATATATAGAAAGAGGATTTATTGGAATGACTTACAGACTGTGGTTCAGCTAATCCAACAATGGCTGTCTGCCAATGGAAGGTCCAAGAATCCAGTAGTTGTTGAGTCCACAAGGCTGGATGCCTCAGCTGGTCTTCAGTACATGTCAGAATCCCAAAGAAGTAGGCTGTAATGCCATTGAAGGGATGGGCTTGCTAGTGAAGCAAGCAGGCAAAGAGGGAGGCATTTTTTTTCTGTGTCCTTTATATAGGCTTCCATCAGGAGGTGTAACCCAGATAAGAGGTGGACCTTCCTACCTGAAAAGATTGGATTAAAGTTGTATCTTCCCACCTCAAAGATTCGGATTAGATAGAAGTGGATCTTCCCATGTCAAATAACTGAATTAAGCAAAAGTCCCTCAGAGGTGTGGTTAGCCGTTTTGGAGTTTTAGTTCATTCCAGACATAGTCAAGCTGACAACTAAAGCAGCCATCACAATCATCTTAGTCGAAATACTACATTTTCCAGCTTGTCGTTTATCCTTTTCAAAAAATCAACTTTAGAAAAAAATTTTTTACTATTTCATGCAAGTATACTTATATAGTAATTTTATTCACCAGTCCTTACTGTTTTATCTCCCTCTCATTCCTGTGGGCCACTTCTTCCCGACTAATTCATCTCCTACTTTCATATTTTGACTTTCTAGTGCAGATTATGTACAAGAAGCCACAGCTGCTGTGTGTTCCTTACGTCAGTGTCCAAAGTAGCACTTCATAGCACCCCACACCATCATCTGGGTTTTACAATCTTTCCAAACCTCTCTCACAGTATCCCTGCCTTCAAAGGGATGTTATAAATGCCTAGTTTAGTGCTGAGCAGTCATCTGTCACTTTTTCAAAGCGCTTTGACCAATTAAGAGTCTCTATGTTCACTTTTGTCCACTGCCAAAAGAAGCTGACCAAGGTTGAGAGCAGCACTAACCTATGGGTATATGATGGCTAACTTTGGTTTTCTACTTGACAACCAAGTAGAATAAGCTTAAACCCAAGCATCTGGACATACCCATGGAAGATTTTCTTAACTGGATCATTTGAAGTGAGAAGACCTACCCCAAATCTGGATGACATCTTCCAGTGACTATACATATTAACAGTTCTGTTCCTTTAGAGAACCATGACTACTACACAGTATGAAAATAAATACTTAGAAGGCAACTTGGCTACATTTTCATTTAAAAATATATAAATAATGTGTTTGCTCCCAAGGCCTATGACTTCTTTAGCCATAAGGATTTTGAACAGGATTGTAATACCAGTCATGTATCTGGAGTTTTCTCCAGTCCCACCCAGGCCCATAGCCACTCAGACCCAAATAAACACACAGACGCTTATATTATTTAAACTGTTTGGCCTAATGGCTCAGGCTTCTTCCTATCTAGTTCTTGTATCTTAAATTAACCCATTTCTATTAATCTATAAGTTGTCATGTGGCTTGTGGCTTACCAGTACTTTACATCTTACTTCTCATGGCAGCAGTGGCTGGCAGCGTCTCCTGACTCAGCCTTCCACTTCCCAGAATTCTCCTCTCCCTTTGTCCTGCCTATACTATACTTGCTGCCTGGCTACTGGCCAAACTGTGTTTTATTTATCAATCAATCAATCAAAGCAACACATTCACAGCATTCAGAACATCCCACAGCACAGTCATGTATTACTTCTTGTGGAGTGAGCTCCAAATCAAATCATAAAGTGATTGGCTAATCCTAAAACAACCATACCACTATTGCACTAGTGGGCATACCTTAAATTTACTTCAAGTATTTTGTTATTTAATTTTGAAAACATCCCTTTCCTTTCAATATGATGAAAATGCTGTTCTATTACTTTCCAGTTTTCAATTTGGAGATGAGAAATTCCATTCTTGTATTGGTTTCTTTTTTAATGAACAGAACAGTTATATATTTGTTGGGTAAGGCTAGTTATATTGTTTGCTTTTCTAATATACTGCCTGAAATCTTGAATAGTTTCATTTTGTTATTGTAATTTAGTAATTCTACCAGAGTTGGAGAAGTGACTTGGTGGTAGAATGCTTGTTGGGTGCATTAGAGGGCCTAGGTTCAGCATTGAAAATAAAAATCTCCAGTCCTGGGGGAAAAAAATCCCTCAAAGCATATCTTAGATCTATGACTATTTTCATTAATCTTGGGTTTCAATAATCCTTTTCAATTTATAGACTTAAAAAAATCTATGGAGCCAAAAAGGTAGATCAATGTGTAAAGTGCTTGCTATATAAACATAAGGACCAAGTCTGGATCCCCAAGAGCAATGTAAATGTCAAATATAGGCATATCAGCCTGCCTTTAATGCCAGCACATGGGAGATAGAGACAGGGATCTAACTAGTAAGCTGGCTAGCTAGATTAGTAAAATCAGTGAGTTCTGGGTTCAATTAGGGACCTTGCCTCAATGCATGGTGTAGAGAGCAACCAGGAAGACATCTGACATCAACCTCTGGCCTTCACATGCGTGTGCACATATGTGTACCCACACACATGCAAAGATAAGCACACATACACCACACTCAAGCAAAATAATGTCTATTATTGTTTGAGTCTTCAATTTTCCCCTAAGTCTCTTCCTTTCTTTCTTTTCTCATTCCTATTACCTACACATCCCATATCTCCTGGTTGTTTACAGCTATCCTGCTATATATTCCACATTACAAATCCACTTTCTGAAAAGAGCCATCTCCAGTCTTTTTTGTTTGTCAGCCTGCAACGTTTACTGTTTTAAGTCTGAAAGATATTGCGTGTGATGCTGCTGCATCTTTGAACATTTTTGCTCTCCTCTTCTAGATGCCTTTTTGAACTCTTCTTCTCCTCAGTGGAAATTATTGATAATAGATGCTTGTCTAGGAAGTTTCTTTGTGTGTGCTTTGACATGGGGTGACTTTTGTTTGTTTCTGAGGATGTTCTGCTCCTTAACCTCCTTATATGTTAAGTTGTCCAAGTCTTTCATCTGAAAACAGAGCAAAAATGGAAGCTTCAATTAAGGGTCAAGGAGAGTAAATACTGACTTATATATTGTGTCAAAAGGTACCTTTAATGGCACATTTTGTTTTCAAAAAGTATGTTATTGAGTCATTTTGATATTTAAAAGCAGTTTATAATACTGAGAATTCAGTTTTAAAAGACTATAAATGTTGATTTGTAATGGGTATATTTAGGATCTAGATATGAGTCAAAAGCAGGTAGAAAGTGTAGTTGAGTCACTGTGGCTGACATCATGAATTAATGTCACTTGTTTTGGATATTGCTCACATTTTTAAACATCTAAAATATTCTAGCAAAATAAAAAGAAGAATATGAAAAGCAAGATGATGGCATGAAGCAGGGGTTAGTACCTTTTATCTTCACAGTATGGGTTGGGAGGAGAATTTTATGTTCTTTTTGGAAGTAACATCTAGTAACCATTGATGAATTGGGGTCTGAGAGGAAAGACAGCAATGAAGAAAAATGTAATTTTTCAACTAGGAAAAATGTCCCAGTTTCTGCCTCAGAGGATATCCCAGTCTGGCCGTGGTCTATGAGGTCATGCCATTTCCAACAGGAGCAGTAACTAGGCAGCAATGTACCTTATCTCCCATTATGCTAAAAAACCAATTATGGTAAATACTATTGCCTAGAGGGGTTTCTGAGTGACTGGGGAAAGATCAATGCAATAACCTCGGACCTTAATATCAATATTTATCACAATTTTCAAACCTAATCTATTATTGAAAATTATCTTTCAAAGCACAGATTAAACGGTTAATGTTTATAACACTATTCATGTTTTGATCCTTTGGTGAAAAGCAGTTGAAAAAACATAGCAGGACAAGTAATAAAATATAAATACCAAATATTTACTAAAATAATAGTGCAAGGAAAAGATGAGGCTCTTATCAGATCAATCCAAAGAGATTCATTTAACCGACTACAGCCTTTAATATAACTATCAATCAGATGCGCTGGATATTCACTGCTTCCATTTCCCACACACTTCAAAAAGCTACACGTTTCTGCAATTCACATAAATAATAAATTGTCCTTTGTACAAAGATGAGCCTTTATTGTTCTATCAAGATAGAAGCCAAATGGAAAACTGTACCCCCGGGCACAAAAAGGTTGTGATCAAGAGATATGAGATTTAAAATGAAATTAATGTAGTAAAATAACAAATAAAATATTGAAATATATACTGAAAAAATAATATCTAAACAACAGCATTAATAAGAGACCTGTCCAAAAATAATGAGCTATTTGAAATAAATGCAGCACTTACCACAGGCAGCATTTCTTCAAAAGACGTGGAAAGTCTTGGTCCAGTCAGGGCAATGACCTTGATGGTGAAAGACCTCAGTTTGATTTCACATTTTATCAATGACATTGTTGTGAAGAACTGGGCCACACACTGTGTCTTAGTTACTCTTCTATTGCCATGACAAAACACCATGACCAAGGCAGCTTATAAGGAAAACATTCCATTCGGGGCTTGTTTATTCAGAGGACTAGTAGTCATCATGGTGGGGAGTACAGCAGCAGGCAGGCAAGCATGGTGCTGGAGTTGCAACTGAGGGCTTACATGTTGACACAACAATCACTGGTGGCAGAAGTGGGGGGGTGTGGAGCAAGCTGAGCAGAGAGAGGAAATGGCCTGGGCACTTGAAACCTCAAATCTTACCCCCCCCCACCCCCCCACCCCCCCAGCCCCCCACCCCCCCCACCCCCGTGACACATCTCTCCTCTAACAAGGCCACACCTCATGGTCTTCCCAAACAGTTTCACAAACTGCCAAACAAGCATTTAAATATGTGGACCTATGGGAGCCATTTTCATTCAAACCAGCAGACACTGTGTTTGGGTCACAAGGCCCCCACATATTTCCCATCCCAGCATGCTATTGATAAGTGATTTATTCTCTGAATCTTTATCATGATAAAGCCCAGGTAAAGTTATAAACATAAATAACTTCAATAGCAGATTTCCTTATGGAAGTGTTGAACAAGTATGGTCGATTTCTTAAATGTTAACTGTTCTAAGAACACCGCTGCTTGCTTTTCTCTGTGCCCTCCAATGGAGGATAGGCTGGCTAAAGTCTAGAAGAGTACACTGAGCCATAGTTCCAGGGGCTGAATGTTTCAAAAAAGTTAGTAGTGGACTTCTGGTTTCTTCTTGGACATTATCATTCCCAAGAATTTAAAAATTTATAAATATATATGCCCTTACCCACCTTGTTTAGGCACTGAAGTAAATTCTTTAGCTATTTCATTTTCTCTTATTCTAATGGTGTTTGAGGCTAAAGTTGTAATATATAAATCCAGGTTTTAAGTGAGAAATGAAAATAAAGCAAGTGAGCTGGGCAGTGGTGGCGCACGCCTTTAATCCCAGCACTCGGGAGGCAGAGACAGGTGGATCTCTGTGAGTTCGAGGCCAACCTGGTCTACAGAGTGAGATCCAGGAAAGGCGAAAGCTACAAAGAGAAACCCTGTCTCACAAAAACAAAAAGAAAAAAGAAACAAAAAGAAAAGAAAGCAAGTGCCCTTTCAACCTAATTTTAAATCATCAAACATGTCGATGCTGCTACTGTGGTTTAAGTAAAAGATTTCAGAGTTTTTCCCAACAAGAACTCTTGTTTGAATAACATTTTCAACCTACTGATACAAGAACTTCAGACTAAACTGGTAGTATATGAGCCAATACAAAATTTCTAAGAGCTATGGGTAGAATCTACTATTGTCATAGCATGATGCTAATGAGCACTTATTAAGCAGTTCCTAGCTAGATGAGGTGTCCAAGTTTCTCTGAACTTTCACTGGAAATACATACTACCAGGACATGATTTTAGCTAAGGCCATAGACCTTAAAAATCATTTCAGGATTGAGATTAGGAGCAGCAAGTTCTCATGAGATCTACTACAGTACATCTCAATGTCAGAATTTACTCCACACACATTTATAGATTCAGCGATCTCTGTGGGCTGAAGATGATTGCCAAGGGGCCTTATGAAATCAAATCTGTTGCCATTGACCTCTGATCTTTTGAGGGTTAGTAAAGCCTACAGTTTTTCATCACAGTTTGTTTTAAACTGAAACCATTGTGACAAATTCTGCATCTCCTAAAATTATACAGATTGTGAGATAGATTTCTAGGCAACAGTGAGACTCACAAACCAATGACAGTGCCAATCAAACAGCTTCTCTAGTACATAGTTGCTGACTCCTTTCTGGTACAGTCATCTCTACTCGTCTTTAAAATCAGATTACTGCTCAACATCTCCATCACTGAAGGTCCAGTGTTGATCTACCAGAACTGCAGAATCCTAGTGTGAGAATCCACTATCCACTCCACCTATATGGATTTTTCTATAAACTCCAATACCAACTTTTTTCTTAATGACAACTCACTGCGGCCTCTAGACTTTCTTGGGTAAAGAATGATATTTACATTGTCCTACTCCTAGAAGCCTAATGTTACTTGCCTCTTCTAGTTTCTTGCTTGATTGAAGACTTCTGAATTGAACTCACAGCACACTTGCCTTCAGAGTTTGGAGAGGACAGATCAATGGCTCCCAGGCTTATTGTCATCTTCATTTTGTGTTTCTGTCCATCAGCCTCTCATATTCACATTCCAAAAATGTCCACAATCTTCATTGCTTAATTTCCAAGTCCATAGGAATTTCCTTTTTCTATTATTATTATTATTATTATTATTATTATTATTATTATTATTATTACTAGTGTATAGGGGGCAGTAATTGACTATGTAAATGCCACAGCATGTGTGTGAAGGGCAGAAAACAACTTTGCGGACTTGATTCTTTCTGCCAACTTTTAGGTGGGCTCTAGGGATGGGATTCTGATCATGGGGCTTGCTTTTAAACCTGAGACATCTTGCAGCTCCCTTTGCTAGCAGTTTCTGTTAATAAAAATCTGGCTTCTTTAGCCCCCTCGGAGGACATGCATAGCCCTTCTAAGCCTTCTAAAATAGTTTTGGTGTGACATTTTATAGCATGCTCTTAGGAGACTCCAGAGGATAAAATTCGGCCTCCTCCCACATCACTGTCCTGTGTAGGTGTATCGCCTCCAGAAATGACACAGGCACGTATATCTTCCTCTCCTCCTCTAGGGAGGAGAGTGATTCATTGAGGCTTTAAAGGTCCTTACATTGTGCTAGAGTCCTCTGCTGTCTCTCAGCAGCCTCCAAGCCAATAGATCTCCTAAGGCTTGGCAAAAGGTTTTGTGGATGACTTCCAATTGTCTCTCCTTTTCTTTCAAAGCAATCAATAGTTTCACTGAAGTAAACAGTTTCCTGAAGACCTTCTCAATTCCTCACTGCAGTTAAAAGCATCCATATCACTGCCTAATTAATGGGATGTGAGAGGAAATGATGTGTGTTTCTTCCACATCTTATTTGTGAAACAATTGGATACATGATGCTCTGAGTACTTTGCCTCTCCCCCTTCCCACTGGTTGCCAAGGAGATGGAAGAAACTGAAACTGCTCTCTTTCAAACCTGGATGAAAGCCTGAGGTTGAGATTAACAAAACCATCCTGCCCCTGTGCATAGTTATGAAAGAGAGAGAGAGAGAGAGAGAGAGAGAGAGAGAGAGAGAGAGAGAGAGAGAGAGAGAGAGAGAGAGAGAGAGAGACTCTGTTTTATTCAGTCCACTGGATTTTAGGTTCTATTCTTGACTTCTCTTTTGGAGTATCATTGCATACACAATTCAAATCTCAGTAGGATTCACTAAGAGTAATAAATACCTGAGTCCCTAATAATATCCTTGATTACATAATTTTGTTATAAAGTACCCTGAATGGAAGCTAATAATAGCTTTAATGTCCTCTATGGTCAATCAAAATGCAAAGGACACTGTTTATGGTATCTTTGCTCCCAATTCTGCATTTCACACTCAAAATTCTCAAGCGTTTGATGCTTTATATTTGATCTAATTCAGCATCCTAAGGCAACAGAAATGCCCAGCCATTTTCTTTAGTAGATGAGATTATCTAAAGGGTGAGATGACTATGTCTCCTTTCAAAGGGATTGAAGGCATGACCCCCCCCCCCCCCAGTCAAATATACTCCAAACAAAATCTGAGGAAAGAAATTTTCCAAGCAGTTATGGAATAAATGATCTCTTCCAATCACTTCTAAATTGTTATTTTGTTTAAGGCCTCTACAAATCTTTCTTTACCTTTTAAGGACCAGCGAGTCAGACAGAACTTGAACCTGGAGAATCTTCATTTCTTGCAACTTCTCTGGACACCAACACTGACTTCTCTTCCACGTAGCAATTACCCCCACTGGCTCTGCACATCATGCCTCATATCCATGACCCAGGACCTTGATCTTTCTTGGGTTAATAGTGCCTTTGTAATTTTTCATTCTTCTCACCAGGCTGAATTTTAAGGTTGACCTCCGAAGGGAGGCATGCTTCAGTGTTGCTCCGTCCATATTTTAAGGGATGTTGTTTCTGTCCAGTACATAAGAGGCTTTGCCTTAGTCCATATGGGTAATGCAAGTGCTAACCACATACTATCAACTACAGTATTCTATCTAAGAAGGTGATTTCACATTTTTTTTGCTGCTTATTTCCTTATTTCCCAAAGATCCTATACCACTGTATCATGTCAAATAAATTATTCTCCAAAGAACCCAAAACAACAGATAAGTGGTCTTTTCTACAAGGGGAAGAAGAAAGTATGAGAAGATTTTTTTACAGCAATTCTGATCTAAAGGTTATTATGATGACACCTCTGTCAACATATGGAGACACTTTTCTGGAAAATTATAGATGATTCTAAGAGCCACTTCAAAAATAGACAAGCAAGGGTGAATAAATCTTCCTCATTGTCATGACTACCAGGAAACACTACTGTTAACCATTGTGTAAATCTCAATCTCACCATATTTGAAATAATAACAGAGATACACAGAAATTCTTTACCAAGTAGATTTCAAAATATGAAGAAATGAAATGTAATTTTTTTTCATCACATTTCAACATCTGCTTCCTAAACTTAAGATTCCTTCTAGGAACATGTTAACTTTATTTTATCTCCCTAATCAACTCACGTAGTGTCTCATAACAACCTGGAATTCAGTATATGCCATTCTATACATTATTCTAAAGAAGCCACCCAACTTATTTTCTCAAAAGCATCTGCATGGTGCAAGCAAGATCCTATAGATCTGAATGAAGTACATCTTTCTGTTTCTCTGCTATTCAACCTACACTAATCACAACCAATACACATTGATTCCAATATGTTTCACAATCTGTCCTGCATATGCCATTTTACTAAACATGCACAGTAAATGGAAGAATAAGTGGCATTTTTAGCATCAAGTACAAGGTAACAACAAGCATTGTTCTTGGATTGCTTGTGCTGTGACTGACACAAGAAATAGATAAGCTAATATTCCACAGAATGTCAAGACACACTAGGATCATTCTGAAAAGACACAATCATAATTCAGTTCGCTATGCCTCCTGGTTTGCTATTACATACTAAACCTTTTGGAAGGCATTTTGTCCACTTTGATGTATAATCTTTACTGACTCAATTGCCCCACCTCAATCATTGTAATGAAATGTTCTCTGTGAACAAGAGATTTTTGAAACTGTACCTTAACACCAAAATATATTGTTGGACTCAGTTCATATTCTCTCTTCAAGTCAACTGACAAATATTCAACTCCCTGAAGTAGATAGAAGCCTATATATGGGCATCCATGCTTATAAATGTACAGGCTCTTTATGTTATTTATCTAAGAAGTAATTATTGAGCATTAACTGTGCCCACTTCCTCTCCCTTCCATCTAAGTGGCATAATCCGTTAGGGACCTGCAATGCTACACTCATTTAGTAATACCAGAGCACTGTCAGCAGCAGCTCTACACTACGCTCTTTTGTTTAGCTTCTTTTTATTTCATTGATGTCTGCACAGCTCACTAGATGACACTGGGAAAGAAAAGGAGAATAGCAAAATTCTTTGAATTGTTCTCGTAGCTGGGTTTCTGTAATATAAAAACTAATGACCCTAAGAATGTGTATTTTCATACATTACGATGCCACAGTACTCTGTTGCATAGCAAGCTAGGTAGACTTGAATACAAAGTGCTTCCGGTGGGAAATGAGGAGACAGACAGAAGAATGTCTTCCTGCTTTCAAATAAGCTAGTTAAATAGCTCAGTCTGAAAGGCAGCCTGTGTCAGTGTGAAATAACCTCTCCCTCTCCCTTCCTCCCTGGCTTCTCCAGGGAAATGAGTCACACCTGGTCGCTGCCCTTCATAGGGTGTTTGATGTTCTAAATTCCCATCAGCCCTGCACAGCTAGGATGATGTCAGCACAGTTGACATTGTTAGATCCCTGCACTGCTTACATCAACTCCCTGTCGCTTGGGCGTCAGATGAGTGTGAAGGATGGGGGGGGGGGCGTTCATCTTCTTAGCAATGAATGCCACTGAATCCCACATCTCTAGGATCCTGAAAAGACATCTGGCACTTTGCTTTGGGGATTTCCAGTGCTTGCCAGAATTTTAGTTAGATTAAAACACTGTTGCTGTGAGTCAAAAAGAAACCTCTCATCCTCTCCCATCAGGGTGCGTCTGCTTTTACAGTATTTCACATCCAAATGTTTATCACCAAAGTACATTATTATCCATGTCCTCATGCCATAATTCCTGAATTCCTCTGGGATATACTTTCTTGTCTGTCTAGAAATAATCTTACTTCTGCTTAAAAACAGGAAAGCTAAAATGGACCATTTTACCATCTTTTAGTAGTCAAAAGTCAAAGATAGGTATAGGTACATAAAATATTCAGTTAAGTTAGAAGGAAAAGAGAGATAGTTATGCTAAGAAGGAGGCATCCAGATAAAGTGGAGAAGTATTTCTTGGACTCACTTGCAAGGCTAGAAGCATTAAATAAGATATATAACAGTGCGATGAACTCAGACACTTGCAACCTTCAGATTCATCCATGTATTGATTATCCCGGGGAAGGCAGAGAAAACTATAGGAAAGAGATCTAAAAGGTTACTTTGAAAATGTTACAGAGCAATAACCAATAGAACCTTGCCCCCGGTGCCATAGCTGCCAGAAACCCCAACAATGAAGATTTAATGTCTATTCTCCAGAACAATGGCTCCAAATAATGGTGTCTCAGCTCTCTATGCAAATGCTCTTCATTGCTTTCTAACTCTCTTTGTGCTCATGTACTTATTCATTTTAGGACCATTTCTGGGTACAGCATCTTCCTCTATGATACTAAGAGATACCGAAATACTGCGTGGTAAGTATTCTCATTAGAAATAACCCCAGGGTGCTGAGACAATAGACAACCAAATGGAAAGGCAAACCCAAGCTCTAATTTGGGAGTAAGTCCTCAGGGGTAGCACGCTGAGTCTTCACTGTTTTGTTTTGACTTTATAATTGCAACTCAAATGATAATTTTAAATGCTGATACATTGTCATCGAACACAACTATAAATTTCTGGCAAGTAGTTCCATGTGGTCCAGAGAATTCATTTGTCTGACAACTTGCCCAGGTTATGCAGACACTTCCTTTGACCTCCATGGTAGGAAAATCAGATGAGTTTAGAGAGGGACTCAGTCCCATCCTCAAATCCCAAAATCTCAATTGGTGAGGCCGTTGGCTGGGGCATACATAAAACACCACCTTGCTTGCCTCTTCCTCAGCAGATTCCCTTTCATGTTGTATTCTGTTTAGTTACTGGTCCCTCACCAACAAAAGACAGCCCAGGCTGAGTGCTAGCTCAGTGGTAGAAAGCCTGCCTCACACTCAGGGACCCTGCAAATGGCCCTCAGTACTACACACACACACGCACAAAAAAGACCTCCCAAATACATTTTTACATTTTTGTTGTTATTTTTTACTCTATAGAATATCCTAGCTGTCCTCGTACACTGACCTAACACCCAGGTGTTAACACATACTTTTGGACCAGGCGTGGTGGTACATGACTTTAATCCCAGCACTCAGAAGACAGACAGGTGAGTATCTGTGAATTAAAAGCAGCTTGGTCTATATAGTGAGCTCCAGGCCAGCCAGGATTACAAGCAAACAAACAACAAACTGAAAAAAAAAAAAAAGCAGCTTTTCTTGAACAAGTATTTTATGTCTTTATATCTCCTGACTTCAATTCCTATTTTATCTCTGTAGTTTTCAATCATTGTTTCGTAACCCTTTTCATATACGTAAAAAAATGATCACTTTGTAAAGCACACTGGGGCAAATGGGAGAGTCTATTTGAGTCCACGGGCATCTCCTAATTCCCCAGACTCAGACTCTAGAACTTAGGTCATCAACAAGAAGGCCTGCTGCTTGGGAAGTTCTTCTTGTTTCAGTCAATTAAAAGGGAGAAGCCACTTTCTTCCATTCTGCTTTTTGTAGCTCATCTTTCCTTCTCAACATTTCATGTTGTTTTTCTATTAACTTTCAGGTTTAAAAAAAATCCTTTTTGGAATACTTGCATGTTGCTTATGGGAATGTAAGTGGAACAGATGCTATGGAAAGTAGAATGGAAGCGCCTCCAAAAACTGAACATAGAGTTATGTAATCCTACAATCCCATTTCCGTTTATAATTCAAAAGAATTGGAAAGTAGGGACTCAAGCAGGTGTTATACACCCATGTTCATTTCAGCATTACGCACAATAGCTAAAAGGTGGAAGCAACCCAAATGGATAAAAAAACATGGCATATACATACAATAGACTATTATTCAACCTTGCAAAAGATCTTGATAAATACTACAATATAGATAAAACTCAAGGAAATTGTGCTAAGTGAAACAAGCTAATCACAAAAAGATGAATATTGTAATTCTGCTTTATCTGAGATGTCTAGACAGTCAAAAACATACAGGTGAAAAAGTAGAATGATATATTACTGGGGTTGGAGGGAAGGAGCAAAGTACGGGCACTAAATGCCACATCAGTATTCTTAAAATCAGCCAAAGTAGTAGATTTTATGTGATATAGATATAGATAGATGATTGATAGATAGATAGATAGATAGATAGATAGATAGATAGATAGATAGATAGATCACTATCATTTTAAGTGTATCCATTTAAATTGCATTCAAAACATTTAAAATTATAACCATTTTTCCTGTAACCATTTTTGGGATGATTAATAGAAAGCATGAACACATGCTGATTTGCCCAGACATTTGAGAAGACGGAGTAGAGATCTGTCAATAAACTCTGTCTCATTCTAATCCCAGGTTATCACTAGCACCTGTGATATTTGTTGATGAGTACCTAACATTCCAACCATCCTGAAACATCCATATCATTTTGGAATGGATCTCAACTTGACTTCTTTGTCACAAGCACAGACTTATACCCTTTTCCATTCTCACTCTCGCCTTAAATTTTTAATAAAATGTGATTGATTAGCATTTAAATGCAAAGGCAAAACCTTTATCGACCTGCACTTACATTGATCAATGCTTCTAAGTAATGCACAGCTCTAGTCCCTTGAAGATAGACCATCATTTTGGACCGGCAGGCTTTCATAGTGTGCCTAGCATTAGATTAACACGTTTCAGAAGATGTGTCCCAACAGCACAGCACAGACTTAACATGACTCAATGACCTCCTCTGCTGATTTCACACCTTGCCTTTCCAAGGTAAAATTATACATTGTTTTTCTCTCACTCAGCTCCTAGGCTGTCTTTCTCGCCTTCATCCTAGATGCTTAATTTAGAGCCCCATATCTCATTCTTGGGCACAAAAACCAAGTTGAGGATGGGTTAAAGAGACAGCCTTTTGGGAAATGAGCATTGGGCATAAAATGCTTCACAAAAATGGTCATTTTGCTGTCACAGAGAACTAGATAATCACCCTAAGGAAAATAGTTAGAAGCCTGATTATTTCAGACCTAAGAATAAAGTTTATTTAGCAGTTTGACTCTTGAAGATCAAAGATACAATTTTGATAGAGCAATTTTGAAGTCTTACTTTAGTTTCTTTCTAACTGGGGCTCACCTTATGTTAAATTCCCTGGTACACAGTATGTCTTCAGTTCCACTCCACAGTACCTTTGTCTTCTGAATCAATAAGTGATGCCAGTGGTTTACCAGTAAGCTGGTTATTAGAGGGAAATGCAGATGAATAAAGCTTGATTATGTTATTCTCCACACCACTGAGACATGACCCTGAAGGGTGATGAAACAGCCTCTGGAATAATCAATACCTGCATTGAGTAATAACAACAACTTAGACAGGAAAAGCCAAATTTGGGTTTTGTCTTAAGGAAATGGGAAGCTATTAAAATATCTGAAGCAAGGAGTATGTGAAATGAAATTTGTGTTTAGAGGCATCAACAGTTTGGAGATGAGGTCAGATTAACTACATAATTTTTTTCAAATACTAAATCTTGGGTTAAGTCTTGAATAAATTTCAATCATGGGGCTGGGGGGATGGCTCAGTTTGCAGTACAAGGACCAGCATTGGATCCCCAGCACCCACATAAAAACCCACAGTGATATACACCTGAGATTCTAGCATTGACGAGGCTGAAACATGAGCCTCCCTGGGGCTTGCTGTCCAGTCAGTTTAGTAGAATCTTTGATATGAAGTCATAGTCTAGACACTATCACTATTAACTTCGTTATTATACTAGCTGCCATTCGGAGTTCACTGTGTCTAGTCTCCTTACCAGTCATTCCCCTATACGTTGTTGCTCCATTGAACTTTTTCATGTGAAAATCTGACCATGTCACTCACCACTTTGAAATCCTGCAACAATTGAAACAATTTAAAATTAACTCCTTCACCCGAGGCCCTTAGGCTCTTGACCTCTTGGTCAAGCTGTCTGTTTAGCACGATCTCCCATCACATCCATTGTTGACAAGGCTGCCCCAGTCACCATCTTTGATTGGTTAAATCTTAATCAAAATGTCAAACTTCTTTCAACCTCATTCCCTATAGAAAAAACAGGCCACCTTCTTGCCCTGTGCTCTAGTACCACTTGGTGTATGTTTGGCTATACAACTTAGCACATTGGATTCAATCATTCATTTACACACCATCTTCCTCCCTTCTAAGTCCAGCTCCAGGACTTAATTCTGTTCCCATTGACCTTAAGGTAAGTCTTGCACATTTAAAAACTTAAATTGAATATAAAATTCTGTGTATTGGTACAGACAATGTAGGAAAAAATGAGTCTACAAACATCAAAAGAATCCAAAACTCCCTAAATGTTAAATGCTATTATTACCCTAGGCTGTGTGCTTTTTTTTCCCCAAGCATAGAACATACTTTGCCCATCGTTATATAACCAGTTTATTGAAGAGTCTGATCTCTGTAGGACATAAACATGAAACAGTTTTGTTTTTCTCTAATCTTTACTTTGAACTATGTTCTGTCAAATTGTTCTGTCCTGCTCTTTAATGACATCTCAGACAGAGCTCATAACTTTCCAGTCCCTTTCAGGTATTAAAAGAACCAGTTCACATGTTTGGCTCCTAATTCAAACAAGCCAGTTCTAAAGAGCCACTTTTGAAACAATCACGAATTTAACATGGACTAGTATTAAAGAATAGTGTGAAGTCACCATTAGGATTATTTGATATAATAAAAAGTGGTTATGCCTTTACTTTAGTTTTTATCTGAATCTGTCAAATGTTAATGGACTAGACATCGTTAATGTAATCTTGACTGTGTATATTGTATATACTTACTGGATATAATTTTTCTTGTATTAGTTATAAGCTTTTTAAAATTTTAGACAAAAAGAGAGGAAATGTGGTATTGTATTCCCCCAAATATTGTGCATGCTAATAAACTTAAGCATTACAGACATTGAAGACATTACAGACATTGAAGTGTTTTCAGATAAAAACTATATGATAACTGAAACTTGACTTACATATTTTAGAGAAAATACAGGAGCAAGAGATTAAGAAGATTGACAAAGTATTGATAATTACTGAAGCCAGAACATGTGTTTATGAATAATTACTGAATTATTTGCTATTTGTATGTATGGTTGAAAATTTTCCCTGTCAAATATTATTTTTTCTAAATTTGTTCCAGTCCTGTGTCAAACAGCCTTCTCGCTCATATCCAGTAGCCTGCTAGTGTAAACAATCAGGTCTGCAGAAAAGGGAAAGAAAAAAAAAGAATCCCTGATTCCCAGCCTTTGCCAACATAGCTGGTTTAAAGTATCTCTCCCATGGCTAATTTCAAGAGAGATGATGCTCCTGATGCACAGCTGAGGAGAGATGTGCAAGAGCACACTGTAGTGTGGATCTTCTGCAAGCAAGGTAGACCTAAACGGCAGCCGAGAGCAAAATAATCAACAAGTGCTGAACTTTTAAGTGCTTGCTGCCTGTATTTGAAGATAACAGAGTCTACTCTGGTTTCTCTTCACATCAAACTGAACTTTTCAACGTAACACATCCATGCAATGGCATGTTAGGAGAATTTACTTTTTAATGATGGCTGTATAACCATTGGCACACAAGATTCCTGAATATTTCACAACCACCAGCCACAGAACACCATTGCAACTTCCCAGCCAACCAATAACCAATTCAGCACATGGTGAGGACCAAGGCTCTAAAGTGAATGGCACATCCTTGCCCTTATTCTCTGCCTTGAGCACACTCAGGCCATCTTCCTCAGGCATAAGAAGCCAGGAAAGGGGGAGAGAAAGAAATGACCTCTGTCTTTTATGCTACTCTCTTCTCATGTCACCCTGAATCCTTCAATCAGGTTTGCCCCTTGAGTGACATTCCAGTTTGCTCCTGGTCTCCTTCCCCGTGTATTTGCCTCAAAAGAGTCAGGCACACAACTCTACAGTATTAATAAGTGCATCCATCGCTCATATAGGAATCAATTTTTCATGGATTATATTTTGAAGCAAGAAGATGAGAGACACATTCCCCCCCCTTAATAAACACTGCTAGGATATTGATGCTTTAAATTACTGAGTGAGCACCCTCTTGGCTTAAGTATAATGTATCTATCCATTATGTATAGCCATTTGAAATTTTTAAGCAGTCAAATCCAGGCTGTTAGTTACATATGTCTGTTCTGTACTCTAAATCATATGACATCAACCTAACAGTTAGAAACTGCAATGTGTATTTTCACATTCCTATTGAAAAGAGTAAGTCTATTTTGACTATTTTCACCTTGTTTTCAGTAGATGAAACAGACGTAGTAGAATACCTAAAAAAAAAGTTTTATTGCAATGAAAAGGTTTTAAAAATACTAGTCAGTGCATCATCTACTTATCATTACTCAACTGAAAGAGCACAGGTTTACATGGATTTCCAAGGTGCAAATCAATTCTAAGATTGAATCTTAAGCTACTTGATTTGTATGATAGAGGATTCCTTTATATAAGACATAGGTTGTATTGCCAAGGTCATGGGCTGCCATGCAAAAAGGATATTAGAGTAGTCAGCCAACCTCTACTGCCTTGCAAATTTGAAATTTCTCACACATATGCACATATAAATCACTCAACTAGTCATCAGCAAAAAAAAAAAAAAAAAAAAAAAGGAATGAACTATTTTGCACTACTAAGTGGTGAGCATATCTGCATAGCTCTTTTTTAATAACTATATGTCCATTAGGGAAAATAGCTCTTTTGCAGATGAGGAAACCAAGATGAAGCATGTTGAAGTAATGTGATCACCCAGACAGGAAGTCAGAAAGCCTGAATATGAAGAGGTTTTTTGGTTCTGAAACTTACGGTCTCTACTCAAAAATCACAGTCTTCTAATCATGAATACCCCTCTCGGTTGATTCTGTCTTCCATTACAGTCCACCACCACCTGCAAAGCCACATGTAAAGTTTAACAGGTGCGAATCCAGAAGGAGGAAGAAAACAGGAGCTGGTATCTAGAACACAATGTTCAATACAACTTTAAACTCCTCCTCTCTGCCAGGTTCTCCTAAACCAACACATAGAAACAGAAAGGCAATGAGTCTCTGGATTCGCATGTCTGAAGGAATCTACTCACTAATTTATACACACAAGGGTGGGAAGAAGACATAACCAACCCTCACCCATCCTATGTCTGTTGCGGAATGTTACTTTAACTAGGCAAAGATGTGTTACATTTGTTTATGCTGTGGAATATTACTTTAACTGTGTAAAAGTGTACTGCATTTGTTTATGCTGCATTTGTTTCACAATGTAAGGATGTGTGTTTAATTATGTAAAGAAGTGTTGCATTTGTTGTTTTTTTTTTTATCTTACATGCCTAAGGCACCTGATTGGTCTAATAAAGAGCTGAACAGCCAATAGCTGGGCAGATAAAGGATAGGCAGGGCTGGCGGGCAGAGAGAATAAATAGGAGGAGAAATCTAGGCTGAAAGGGGATGAGAGAAGGAGGAGGAGAGATTGAGGGAGAAAGAAAGGGACATGCCCGGTGCAAAAAGCCAGGCAGCCGCAGCCAGCAGACATGAGAAGCAGTGAAAGTAAGATATACAGAAGGAAAGCAAAGTAAAAAGGCCTGAGACAAATGTGGTGATATTGTGTTCCCCAAAATATTGTGCACCCTAATAAACTTATCTGGGGTCAGAGAACAGAACAGCCACTAGATATAGAGGCCAGAAAATGGTGGCACACACGCCTTTAATCCTAGCATTCCAGAGGCAGAGATCCATCTGGATCTCTGTGAATTCAAGGCCACACTGGAAACAGCCAGGCATGGTAACAAGAGCCTTTAATCCCAAGAAGTGACGGCAGGAGCAGAAAGGTATATAAGGTGTGAGGACCAGGAACTAAAGCTGGTTAAGATTTCAGGCTTTCAAGAAGCAGCTCAGCTGAGATCTATTTGGATAAGGACATAGAGGCTTCCAGTTTGAGGAAACAAGATCAGCTGAGGAATTGGTGAGGCAAGGTGGCTGTGGCTTGTTCTATCTCTCTGATCTTTCAGCGTTCACCCCAATACCTTGCTCCAGGTTTGATTTTATTAATAAGACCTTTTAAGATTCATGCTACAGACAAAAGGTACATAAAGAAAAACAGGTTAATTTAAGTTAAAAGAGCTAGCCAGAAACATGCCTAAGCTGTGCCTAAGCTGAGCATTCATTACTAATAAGTCTCCGTGTCGTGATTTAGGAGCTGGTTGGTGGTCCAAAAGAAAAAGCCTGATACATATGTCAGTGATTGAAGCCCTTTAACCAAAGCAAACAAACAAACAACAACAAAAACTAAACAGAAAGAAAAAGTCGGGGGGGGGGCACATAAATTTATTTAATGTAAGTTTTATATGACCTGGGAGTCGTCAACAGAAAACAAATGCATGGTAAAAATGGGTCAAACTATGTAGTTTTTCTGTGACTTTTGGTGTATGTGGAGATATATCACTGGACAAACAAAGGAGAGTCACTAAATGGGGGTGGGGGTGACAAAGGGCTTTGTTCCCATTCTTCTGTGTCTCCAGCTACTTTTCTCCAGGCATTGGACATGCTTATCATGTGGGGTTTTATATCCTACTGGAGAGGGAGTCAGAAAGTTCTTCTAGGACTTCGGAACTTGGGAAGAAGGATGAGGTGAAGATAAACACAGTATTCCTGATTCTGTTGTTTTCTCATCACAGCTTATCTTCATATATCCCGAGTCAGATCAAGGGATGCTCTTCACCATTCCCGCCTCCACTGTTTCTCTCTCCAACTCACTGCTGAAGGTCCAATGCCTGGGACAGCCTATAAACCTTGGTAAAAACTCTATGATAAGATAGATAGATAGATAGATAGATAGATAGATAGATAGATAGATAGATAGATAGATAGATAGATAAATTTAAAATATTACTGAATAGGCCTGGGAAAAATGGCTCTGAGGGCAAGAATGTCTGTCACCAAGCCTGATGACCTGAATTCCATCCCTGGAACCCACTTGATAGGAGAGATCCAATCCTGCAGGTTGTTCTCTGACCTATATGTGTGTGTTTGACAGACACACACACACACACACACACACAGAGAGAGAGAGAGAGAGAGAGAGAGAGAGAGAGAGAGAGAGAGAGAGAGAATTTTTTAAATTACTGATAATGCAACAAAGCTACTCTGAAATTCACTGAACACCCAAAAGCTTCCAAACAAAATGTACAGTGTGTGTGTGTGTGTGTGTGTGTGTGTGTGTGTGTGTACCCATGAATGTTGGTGTAGAGCCACAGACTGATGTCAACATCTTAGTTTACAACTCTCTACTGTATTTTTTGACAAATGGCCTCTCAATGAACGTCAGACTCACTGATTGTCTAGACTGGCTGGCCAGTAAATCTTGGGATTCTCTTTGTCACCACCAGTCTGTCTTGATTGCTTTACTGTTGTTATGATGAAACACAGTGGTCAAGGAAACTTACAGGAGGAAGGGTTTATTTGACTTCAGTACCAGACAGATAAGAGTCCATCATAGAGGATAAGTGTAGCAATAAGCATGAGGCATGGCAGGTAAGCAGGAACTGAGGGCTCACCTCTTGAACTGCAAGCAAGAAGCTGAAAGAATGAACTCTAGGTGGGTGGCTCGAGTATTTAAACTCTCAAAGCCAACACCCAGTGACATACTTCCTCCAGCAAGGACAGGCATCCTAAACCACCTAAACAGCACTGTTTTCAAATACTCAAGACTGGGGGAGGGCGTCTCATGCAAACCACCACACAAGTACAGCATGTGCCTCCATGCCAAGCTTTTCGTGTGTTTGGGATCCAAACTCAGGTCCTCGTGTTGGTGCGACAAGCACTTTACCTATTGAGTTGTAGTCCAGGTACCACAGTCATTTTTTACATCTGAGTGGGACAGTTCCCGCAACAACTGCTTGCGATTGCTGCATCACTGACATGCGAAAAGGATATCAGATACATGGAACCTCACAGTTTGTAGGAAAATAAATGTCCCTGAGTGAAGGTGCAGTATGCATAGTTCTGGAGTGTTTGTAGGAAAATAAATGTCCCTGAGTGAAGGTGCAGTATGCACAGTTCTGGAGTAGAAGATGCTGGGTAAGAATCAAGGAGATTCTTGGAAAGTACTTCAGAAACTATAAAATGACTCAAAAAAAAACTGATATTGAAGTATTAAAGCATGGTATCAGATTAATGTATTCCTACAATAATTTTATTTTCATTAAAATTAAAATCACTAACTGAATGAAAACTTAGGCTAACAGTCCAAGAAAAGGGATAGTTGGCTGTTATGCAGGTTGGCACATGATGCATGGCCGTTCGTCTTTGTGGGATGGCTGTGATGCTGATAACTACATTGTACTTTCTCTCTTTCATCTCTGCTTATCACTTATCAGCAACACTATCCCAGCTATTTCACTAAACTGGAACATGAGCAGGGTTGGTATACACAGGAAAAAGACAAGCATCCAGTTACTGTCACCAAATCTCCTAAGTTAGAATTAGTCTACCTTTCTGATGCAAGTGTACATAACCACACTCAGGTTATCTATAACTCTTTGTGTTGTTTAAGATTACATCCAATTATAATCAATCAAGAGAGTTTTACTGGGGGGTGGTTCTACTTTAATTAGATATACTATACATTGATAAAAGAGAAAAAAAAAGGTATAATAATGCCTACACAATAAAGGGCAATTAAGGGTGGATACAAACACAAAAATCATAGCAATCTGAGAATAATGAAGTGAAAGTGAACAGCATTATATGCCCAGATGGCCCCTAGAGGCATCATTGCTTTGCATAATGATCACTGATGTGCATAATGATAACCTTGAGTCATCAAGAAAAGGTTAAATAATGTTCAAACCTCTGTAATTAAGGAGACAACTTAGTGTATAATCTATTTGAGAAATATTTTCCCTAATAAATTCCTAAAAACTTACATAATGTAGTAAGTAAATAAAGCTTACATTCTTAAGCAGTGATTCTCAACCTTCCAAATGCTGAGACCCTTTAATAAAGTCCCTCAGGTTGTAGTGAGTCCCCAACCATAAAAGTATTTAGTTGCCACTTAGTAACTGTAATTTTGCTACTGTTATAAATTGTAAAATAAATATGTGATATGCAAGATATCTGATATGTAACCCCCAAAGGGGTCACACCCCACAGGTTGAAAAACCACTGTTCTAAAGTGATATATTTCCAAATAGCTTAGAGTCTTTGAGGCTTGCCTAAGTCCTGTATCTTAATCTTTTTATCTAAATGGGGAATCTAACCCTAAGCCTAAGCCTAAGCCTAACTATAACCCATTCAGAAAAAATCATGAAAGCATGGTCCTTGTGATTAAATTTAGAATAATTAGAAAACTTCCCTCTACCTAGCCTCACCATTGGAAGACACAGTTAAGAAGGCAGTTTCCAGAACTCAGGCTGACGCCTGAATCTCAGATTTCCCAAGCTCTGTATCTATGGACAAGGGTGGCTACTGCTTAAGTCACACCATCTGCGGCATTTGTTATGGCGTCCTGCGCTGACTAAGGCATAGCTGTAACCCAGGACCATGCTCAGCATTTGTTCTTTACCATTCATTGTCAAGTCCCTAGGAAAGGATTTCAGAATTTTACATTTCTATTTCTCGGACAGTGTTGGAAAGAAATAGTCTCCTCAAGGAGCAGTAAGAAAGAAGTCAAAGATGAAGCTGGCTTTTTGGAATCTATTTTCATCAACTCTTTCTTTCAGCAATCTTTGGATCCACCCTATTTCCTCTGAAGACACAACCACTAGCAGTCTGATCTCTTCTCCAGTAAAAGATGGTAATAATTATCCCCTATATATCTTAGGAGAGAGGAAAAGCATAATTTAAACCATAGAGATAGTCAAATTATAGCATTATTAATAAGGTGAATTTCCACTGATACCTTTTTCTCTGATATGACCACATAATCAAAAACAATTCCTAGAAAGAGTTCTTTATTCCAATAAAGGGGAAAATTTTTTAAAAAATCAGCATTTTAAAGATCTGAATGGAAAAATTATCTGGAAAAGATCCACAGAATGTTGCCCCTAACTGTGATACCCTAAGATATTGATTAGCTCTAATTGGAGGCTCTGGAGAATGTAGGGAGGCACTTTCCTCTGACGGTCTTATTCACCCAAAGACCAGATCCACCAAAGAGGAGCACAAAACTCACATCACAAGAAGAAAGAAGGTATGCTGCTATACTCAGACAAACGTCATCACAAAATATCACCTGTCCCTCAGTCTCCATGTTCAAAAAGACGCATTTGTAATGGGAAAGGATAAGTAACAATAAAAGCCTTTTTGAAAAGCCATGTGGAAACACACTACTGTAGAAGCTTCTTAAAATATACACATACATAAAATGAGTTTAAATGGAGTTACTATGTAATAATGTCAATAATACCCCAACAAGACATCATATGCTACCAAATAAAACCCCCAATAAGAGTCATAGCTTACACCATTTTCAGTTGTTAGCCAATGGGGTTTCCTGGACCTCCAAAAATATTAAAGGCTTGGCAGTGTGGAAAGGCCAGAGTCCCTGAAGAGAGGCCCACAGAAACTATCGGTGAAAGTACAGTCCAGTTGCAGCAGGAAACGCCAGCATTTTGGAGATGCCAGTACCATGGGACAACTATTAAGGACCACCGGCTGTGGAGTAGAGCCAGCCCGAGCCTAGGAGACAAGCTGCATGCGCTACGGCAAGCCTCTTGGAGCCAGATTGCGGGTCCTAGAAGTCTGACACTGCACTTCACACTATTACAGGACTTCAGTTCTGCCTTGATCTGATTGTGCCTGTGCCCTGGTTCTTCCCTTTTGGAATAAGAAGTGCTTAGCTTATGTTTACTTTGCAGAAGACCACAGTCAAGAGACTTTAGAGTTTTAGAAGGACTACTGGGCTATTTTCCAGGGGCTTGAACTTTGAAAGAGACTTTGGACATTTTAAAGAGTCTGAATTTTTAAGGTGTTTGAGTTTGTAAAAACTGTGGGACTTCTAAAAGAATGTTTTATATTGTGACATTGACATTAATATGAGATCTTGGGGATGAACAAGAAAGAAATGGTTATGGTTTATCTGCAATGTGTTTGTGTGTCAAGTTCACAAAGGGTCCATGCGCTAACTAGTTTTTGTCAACTTGACATAAATTATAGTTACCTGAGAAAAGGGAACCTCAATTGAAAAAATTCCCCAACCACATTGGCCTGTGGGCAATCCTATGGTACTTTTTCTTGACTGATGATTGATAGGGGAGGCACCAGCTCACTGTGGGCAGTGCCACCCCCTACACTGGTGGTCCTAAGTGTTGTAAGAAAGCAGGCTGAGTACGCCATGAGGAAGCCAGGAAACAGCCCTGCCTCACAACTCAATCTAAATCAACTCCTGCCTCCAGGTTCCTACCCTGCTTGAGTTCCTTCCTGGCTTTCCTCAGTAAGGGAGAAATGTACCGTGTCATCGTAAGCTGAAATAAACTCTTTCCTCCCCAAGTCAATTTTGGTCATGGTGTTTCTATCATAGCAACAGAGGTGCAAGACTGAATGGAACTGAGAAAGTGAGATGAACACAAGCAGTCATGACCATCTGCTTCCTGACTGTGGACACAATGTGATAGCCATCTCCGACTCCTGCTGTTGTAACTTCCTGGCCATAATGGACTCTATTGTCCCCCTGGAACTGTAAGACAAAATAGGCCCTTCCTTCCCTAAGATACTTTGTCACAGCAAAGAGACAAGCAACTCACACAAACCCATAACTTGTTTACATGATGAATCTACATTGTAAATAAGAGGGTCAGAATAGCATGAAACTGGTATTACCAAACAAGACAAAAATGGAAATCTAACATCCATAGCTGTGAGAGGGATAGGACTTGCAAGTTCATTTTAGTGCCTACATTTTCAAAAAAAATACCCAGGATTCAGAACTGCTATAAAATAAAATAAAATAAAAAAATTAAAAAAAAAAAAAGAAAGAAAGAAAAGAAAAAATAAAGACATAGTTTCACTGTTCTGGCCAGACTGGAAAGGATAAAAATGAATGAATGAATGAATGAATGAATGAAACCAAAAACCACCAATTCCTCTTTATCTTGTAGTATAGGAAGTTTCCAATTTACAGGGAAAGTAAAATAAATGCCAGGAAATGTGTAGATTTTAGCTAAGAGTCAAGAGATGCTGTGAGATCTCTTTCTGGGCTGCTAGTCCTTTCCTCTTTAACTCAAGGGAAGCTGTGTGAAATCTCTCAGCATGGGGAACTTTCAACCTCCAGGGCCAGGAGCCTCACAGCTCCACAGGGAAGGTTCTAGAGCAGGCAGTCCAAAAGGAGAAGTAATGGTTGCTTCTAGTTAGAGCTGTAAGTGGGGTGGATGCTGCCCGGTGGTTGGTCACCTGGGGTTTGAGTGGAGGTTTCAAAATGCCTTCGAGAATGTTGAATGGATTTGTCCCAAATTAGTTAACTGATTAAACCGATTAAGCACTCTTATTATTCTCCCACCCTGTGGCCCTTATAATTAAATTTAGGATATTTCAGAAATGTTCTCTTAGCAGTAGACACAGCAAGGCAGAGATTTTGAAGCAGAGAGTTCTATAACTTTAGAGTATTAAACCGTTTCAGACACTTTCTATTAAAGAGTTGGTGGGTCTTTCTGGAAGCTTCTAGAATGCACTGTAAAGTTACTTGTAGTTTTCATCTTCCAGGACTAGAGCGTGCTGTTATGGGAATGCTAGCCTGATGACGAAAGTAAATAGTAAAACAGAAATGAGCATCATGAATGGTTCACATTCTCCCTCTGTGATGTCCTTGTATTCAATTGTGTACACAGTAATTTATAAACTCCAACTACAGGTTGTATATGATGCTGAAATATGCCTCTTGTACTTTCTGTTCTCACTGTTTTAGCTTCAAAGTCATCATCTTTATATCAAATCGTATAATCTTCCTCCTTTTGAAGTTTCATTACAATTTCTAACTCTTCAGTAAGTTAAAAAAAAATTCCAAATAAGGTAATAGAAACAACTAAGAGTTTTTCTAATTTAAAAAGAAAAAGCAAACAATATCTCTAAAATCCTCTTGGATTTATTGAGTATTTTTAACCTAATTCATTCACAGAATATATGTTTTGAGGTTTTTTTCTAACATGGGTGATTGTTAGGTGTTCTCAGTTGTTTGTAAAACAATGCTAAAATAAGATGGCATGGGTATATTAGTCTATTGTATCTTTTCCATAGCAGTGCTAAGTGTTTAAGGATCACAGTTGTAAAAAAAAATAAATAAATAAAAATCCATTTTAATGTGTCTTTATTTTTATTGCACCCGTTTGTCATCAACAAAACACTGTGAAGTTTCCTGAGGAGAGAGGAGCTCCCTACATTTGAAATGTCTCCGGAAGAAATGTTTTTAATTATCACTGGTATTATTTCAGATGCCGTGTTAGTCACGGTGCCGCCATTGATGACCTCCCCTCTGAATCTGCTTTGATTTTGATCGTGGAAAACACATCGCACTTTGAGAAACCACCCTGCTCTTTGTGTTCTCACTTTCTTCACATATTCTTTGTCACTTCATCAGATGTCAGAAGGAAGGGGACTTGAGGTAAATTATAACTCAGCGGGAGGCTTCCGCTCAAGCTGCGCTCTGTGAGGAAAGAAATGAAACCGTGGTTGGATCTGCTGTGTTTACCACATCCAGCGTTGAGCCAAGCATCCTGGCCACTTTCTCAATTACTCCTAAGTCCTATTTCACATTCCAGGTTTTAAACATGTACAAAAGAAGTGAATTCCATCTCTATCCTACGTTATATCATCACGTAGTCCTTTTCCTTTTTTTCTTCCCCTCTCTCTCTTGGTGTTTTGAGGAAAAGTATTACTTTGTTTATTTCAGTCCAGATTGGCTTTGAACTTGGGGGCCTCCTGTTTCCACCTAAGTGCGAGCATTATAAGTCTGTTCTACCATTCACAGCCCTTCTTTTTAAGTCATTTTCTGGGTGTCCTTCTGGAGTCTAAGGCATTAAAATAAGCCAAATGTGATACTGTGTTCTCTAGGATCACCTTGGTGCCATTAAACGTTATTATGTGGGAATGAAAAAATTCAAATGAAACAAAACTCAAATGAAATAAAACATCACTGGCTCTTAAAACTGCATAATTAATTCTCAAATCATAATCTGCATCATTATAAGTATTAAAAGGGAAAGGTTGGAAACTGTAATCTCAAAACATGTGGGAAAATGAGCACTGCTGTTTATCTTGATTAAAGTCTTGAATGATTTAACTACAATTAGCCAGACAAGTGCCTACAACTATATGTCCAAAAAAAATGTGTTAGATAGTGTTCAACAAGTATATAAAAATATCGTTGAGAAAATAAGTTGATTTTCTCAGGGTTGAGGGAACTGTCTATTTTCATACACCTCTCAAAACTGTCCTGCAAATGATACAAACCTTTGAATTTACTTAAAAAAATATGGAGACTGAATTTGTACTGCCCTGGGTCACTCTGCTAATATGTGGAGGGTATTCAGGACTTCTTCGCCCATCTTTTCTCAAAAGCAGATGAAATTAATCATCTTTTAAAATCTCAGAACTACAAAGAGTAGAAATACATGGAGATTTTTTGGGAAAAAATATGTAGTCACAGAACAAGAGACCAAAAAAAAAAAAAAAAAAAAATACCCGGGAACCATTTCAAACAGTTTCAGTGGGGTTTTCTTTTTTTGTGAGACATATTTATTGAGGTGAAATATGAACATCGGAAAATAAATCCTTTCTCAAAATCCACTCTATTGGTTGTAGCAAATATATACAGTTGTGTAATATGTGTCAAAAATAGGACAAAGAACAATTTTATTGTCCTGCAAAACTCCTCTGTTGCTTTGTGGCCCAACTCTCCCTGCAGGTCTAGCCAACAATTGTGGTCTGTTTTCTGCCCTTATAATTTTGGCTTTTCCAGAATATCACACCAGTTACACAGTGTGTAGCCTTTTAAATGATTTCTTTCACTGAGCGTAGCACTCTTGATACTCGACCACATTGCCCCATTCACACACAGTTCCTTGTCTCTGCTTTACTGCAGTAACCAGAAGTCCCAGTGTAACACTGAGAGTGATGGGTGGAGGCTGCTTCTGTTTCCATCTTAGGAGAGAGAAGATTTAGTTTGACACAAGCTTTGTTGGTGGTTTTTATTGTTCTTTGGCTCTTTGGGGGGGTCCACCACCCAGCTCTCAAATAAATCAACAGAGTCTTATTCTCTCTTATGAATGCCCAGCCTTAGCTTGGCTTATTTCTAGACAGTTTTTCTTAAATTATCCCATCTTTTGCCTCTGGGCTTTTATCTTTCTCTATTCTATATACCTTTCTTTACTTCTTACTCTATGGCTTGCTTTGTTGCTGGGTGGCTGACCCCTGGAGTCCTCCTCTCCCCTTTTCTTGCTCCTCAATCTCTTTTCCCAGATTTTTCCTCATATTTATTCTCCCTGCCTGTCAGCCCCATCTGTCCTTTCTCCTGCCTTGCTATTGGCCATTCAGCTCTTTATTAGACCAATCAGGTGTTTTAGGCAAGCAAAGTAACACAGCTTCACAGAGTTAAACAAATACAACATGAAAGAATGGAACACATTTTGCACCATTAAACAAATGTTCCACAGCCTAAACAAATGTAACATGTCTTCAACTAATATTCACAACAAAGCTTCATAGTTTTCATACATGTCCTGTATCAAGCAGATGAAGTTCTGCTAATTCCTAATTCACTGCAAATTTTCCTACTGTTTCTGTTGCTGTTATTTTAAACATAAATGGACATTGAATTTTGTAAAACAAGAAGTTTGAGCATCTATGATAAAGATTATGTGATTTTTTTTCTCCACTACTCTTCTGATATGATGAATTATGCTGATTGATTTAAAATGCTGAACCATTTTTATACTTTTGGTTGTGAGCCTAGCCTTTAACGGCTGAGCCACCTCTCTAGCCCCTAAACCATTTTTAAATATCCAGAATAAAACTCATTTAGTCATGATGTATTATTTTGTTTTTCTAATATTTTATTGATGACCTTAGCACCTCACTTATGATATATATTGATTGTTAGTTTCTTCATTGGTGGTGCTTTTCCCTGTGTTTGTATCAAGGTAGAATGTGTTAAATCTTCCCTTTACTCCTTGGAAGAGTTTGCATAGGCTTGTATTTTTTTTTAATTTTATTAAATAAAAATTAACTATTAATTTATTTCATAGGCAACGAGATTATTTGTATTATAGATTTTTACTTATAAGCTATGATAATTTCTGTCTTTGGGGAATGTATTCATCCCCCCCAGCTATCAAACACGTAGGCATATATGGAACTGTTGCAATAGTCCCTTGTCCTTCCCCTGTCTGATGTCTGAAAACATCAGTAATGTTTTCCCTTTCATATACAATATTAGTAATTTTATGTCTTCTATTTTCCTTTCTTTCTCAGTCTTATTAGACGTTTACTGATAATATCAGTCTTTGTAAACAACTAGATTTTGGTTTCTTTTTCTTTCTTTTTTCTTTTTCTATATTTTCTGGCATTAATGTCTGTCCTTGATTTCCACTCCTGTCTTTAATATTTCTTCCATTTTGTTTTCTCTGAGATTTAATTTGTTCTGCTTTCTTCCCCTCTCAGTTCTGAAGGCTTAGCAAATGAGTTTGGCGCTCTTGTATGAATTCTCCTGGTGAGATAAAAAAAGAAAACGCTGTGCAGCCCAGATGAAGCAACGACAAACCAAGGCAATGGTGCATCCAAACCCTGCACGGTAAAGCAATGAGCTCATAGAGTCAGCTACAGATACATGGGCAAAAGGGTTACTTACTGGACTACAGTGACTCAAGAGCAGCTGAGTCACTTCAAAGTCCCAACCCAGCACAGGTAACAACTCAGGAAAACACATGTGCAACTTTCAGGTAGATGTACTACTGAGGAGTCTGCTGGTAATTATTTACAGCTTATATTACTTTAAGGAGGGGGACTGTGTGAGTCTTGCGAGTTCCCTGAACCTCTCCGATCTCTCCATGAAGAAATGTTCCAACCCAGGAAAAGCAGCCAACATTCTACCTCTGTGTCTGTTTCTTAAATGTTTGCCCTTTTCTCTACAATGCTCTCCAAGTACTAGAGGATACGTATGTATGATTATTTTCTTCCATTTATGACTGAATCCCTGGGCTGCTATGTCACAGTGACAGTCACTTATTCTTAGAAGTTTGATTAGTCTCTACAGTAACTGTCACCCACTACACAGAGAAGCTGCCCTTGACAACAGTAGCACTGATCTATAGGAGTAAACATAAAGGCTTAAAAGGCATTTGACAGACATATTATATCTATTTAAATAGACAATCGCAGCAATCTACCAACTTCGGCATATAACTTCCACAGACATAGGAATTTTGTTGTTGTTGTTGTTGTTTGTGTATGTGTGTGTGTGTGTGTGTGTGTGTGTGCTCGCGTGCGCATGCGCGTGTGTGCTGCATGTGTGTTCCTGTACGTGTGGATAAAGAAAAGTGTGTGGAGGCTAGAGGGCAGCCTCAAGTATTGTCCTGTTGTTCCCCAGAAACTATTAACCTTCCTTTTGAAACAGAGTCTCTCACTGGCCAGAAACTTGTCAAGTAAGCTAGGCCGGCTGACCAGAATCCCCAGGGATCTACCAGCCTCCTCCTCCTCCCCAGGTAGGCTAGATTATATGGGTTGAGGGGATTGGACTCATGTCAGCGTGCTAGTATGGTAAACATTTCACCAACTGAACTAGCTTCCAAGCCTTTAGCCATAGGTTTTTGCTTTGTTTTGTTTGTTAGTTACCTGACCTTACAGTACCAAACATAGGCTCCCTCCTATTGAGAAGACCTAAAATCCAATCAAGAAATTATTGGTTGCACTCATAGTGTGACACTATTGCATCTGTTGGCCACCTTGTTCACATGCTGACAGCGTTAATAGGCAAGGGGCAGAGCTCAGAAGGAGAGTTGTTGGTAATTATTTCCCAGAACCCTGCAAACCATCCTTTAGCACCATGAACACTAGCCAACAAGGATGAACATGTCTCTATATCCTGAAATCAGAATCTGTGATATCTTCAGCAATAGGGACTTTCCATCTAGTTCTGACATGCAACCAACCATAGTGGCAATAGCCTGTATCCCGTTGAGGCCTTCTGTAGCTTTTCTAATCAGTAACTCATAATGAAGTAGCTCACACATGACTCTGGGGTTTTTATCCAACAAACTTATGACTCAGGAAAGTGCCCTTTTCTACTCATGTGGGGTGCATTTACTTATATTCCTTAACTGCTGTGTTAACTATTCTACCAGATGCTTTTCCAAATCTGCAAGACAGTCAGTTCAATATTATATAATGAAATCCTTTTACAGACAGTATTCAAGTTCTCTCAAGATCTACCTCTATCAGGCTGGAGAGATGGCTCAGAGGTTAAGAGCACTGACTGGGTTAAGAGCATTGACTGCTCTTCCAGAGGTCCTGAGTTCAATTCCCAGCAGCCACATGGTGGCTCACAACCACCTAATGAGATCTGGTACCTTCTTCTGGTGTGCAGATAGAATACTGTATATATAATAAATAAATGAATCTTTAAAAAAGAGATCTACTACTATCTTTTCTAAGCAAGTGGCGGTAATCTTTTTATTTAGTATTTAAGCAGATACTTTTAAAAAAAAGAAAGAAAGAAAGAAAGAAAAAAGAGAAGGAAAAAAGCTAGCAAGGCCAAATACAACACAATAAGATCTCATCACTTATGTCATCAACTGTTAGCCAGGAATCATGGTATTTATCTTTAATTCCTGTGCTTGGGAGGCAGGGCAGGCCATCCTGGTCTACGTAGTGAGTTCCAGGACAATGAGGTCTACACAATGAGACCTGGCCTCAAATCAAAACAAGAAAACAAAGTTTCTGCTGATTGTTCCATCAAAACAACAAGAGCAAAGTAATGCACAGGAGCACAGATGGTGGACACCATCCTTTCTAGCTCTCCATAATTTACAGTAATTCTCCATAACCATCTAGCCTACTCTTCCTGGGCACTACCATGAGACCATTTCTCCCAAATAGACTTGGTGAGTCAGCTCACATTTCTTGTCTTGTACTGGAAACAAGACACAAGACCATGTTTTCAAATATTACACTGCTGCTTGAACAGGCTGACTAGATTTGACACGATCCAAGCCAGAGCCATGAACAGCTTCAGTGGGTTTTTTAGTTTTGGTTTTGGTTTTGGTTTTGGTTTTTTGGGGTTTTTTTTTTGGTTTTTTTCCCCCCATCAGTAACATCTGAATGCTGAACAGACCTTGGACTGTAAAGATCATATATACTCTCAGTATATTTTCTTTTTTTTCTTTTTTCTTTTTTTTTTTTTTTTTGATTTTTCGAGACAGGGTTTCTCCGTGTAGCTTTGCGCCTTTCCTGGAACTCACTTGGTAGCCCAGGCTGGCCTCGAACTCACAGAGATCCGCCTGGCTGTGCCTCCCGAGTGCTGGGATTAAAGGCGTGCACCACCACCGCCCGGCTCTCAGTATATTTTCTTGAAGGAGAGAAATGTACACAATACACTCTGGGTGAAGGATTATTACCAAGCCCTAAAGCCCTGGAACAATCTTCTTTTTTGACTACAGAAGTCTGTCATTCACACTTTTGTGAATTGTTTCTCAAGCTTTAAAGACTTCCAGATGTTTCAAAGAATTTTTGGCTTCTCATTTTTTTTTTTCTGGGAACTCCAGCTTGGCACAAATCTTATCACATATTCTTACAAACACCCAAACGGGTCCATAATCTGACTTCCCTTTTGCCATCCCCTCCTTAGTACTTCAGTATCATTCAATCACTGACTCTTAAATCATTCAGACCCACCACAGACTTACCTACCTCATAAAGGCCCTGTTCCACTATGTTTATCAAAGCTGCTATGGCCCCATACCAGGTCTAAGGTAACATCAAACATTGTGTCTCCATGCAGAGTTCCCTCAATAACAATTGTTCTTTATCTACTGTTTTCTAGTCTCTGATATTCATGTGTACATGGCTAGGATAACCAAGTGCCCATAATGGTGGGCATATGTAAATCCAGAAGGACTGGTTTTCCTCATATTGCCTCAGTTTATATAGTAGTTATATCAAGGAGGAATGAGTATGCTACTCGGTTGCAAGGATGATCTCACTGACATCCCTTTCTCCAGTTGCATAAGTCATTTCTTGCTTTAAAATCTTTCCCGATTCAAGTAGTCTAGAAGGAATGTATTCCCTGATTGTCATAGTTTCCTATTTTAGGCTATTATTAACTCTCTCATCTATATGCTGAATCATGGATTTTCCTTTCCTCTGCATCAAAGGTTGAACCTGAGGTATTGCTTCTCTCATTTCTACCTCATTCTCAATGTCAAATTCTTCTCAGGGATTCCAAGTTGTTTTTTAATCTCAAGAAAGCACAGATCTAATTTGAATTCTCCTCTGCACCCTGAAAGCTGTAGGAAATGGCAGCCAACACTGCCATCTTACCCCCACCCTTTTCCCACCTTTCCAGTCAAATCAGAGGCTAGTGCAAAGGAGAGTATCATGTAGTTTTCCCCATTGTAATGCCTCCATTCCATGGGTAAATTCTCCCTGGTAAGCCTCCAAAGGAAGCTTCCGTTGCAAGTCTTACTGCCCATAACAGGAGTTATGCAAATGCCATCACAGTCTGCTTATAAACCTATCTTATTTTTGCTACTTTCAAGGTTTTCAAAATAGTCTCAAAAGTTTTCAAAATACCCACTGTTTTCAGAGCATCCCTCTACTTATGAAACAGACCCCATTTACCACCCCAAACACAGAGAAAATGTATGCTTTGGGGTTCCCCCAAGTAGTATGCTCTACACTCAGATTCCAGACTCAGTTACTTGTCTGATCGCCCATAGAAGGGTGCATGTAACTGCCACTATAGCAAGAAGGCATTCCATTCTACACCACAAGGGAAAGCATAGCCATATCAGGATTTATTTCATGGATACTCTACCCTCAGATTAATTGGCCTCAGTTACATGTCTTATTTCCCCTAGCAAAAATCATGTAATCTCTCTCAAGGTTCATCTATGGCTCTCTTGGTCCCTGTTCAGGCATCAATGCATTGCATTAATTCACCTTGGGAGATATTTTTTAAGTCTATTTATCCCAAATGGGGAACCAAAAGATTAACAAAATTATTCCATCCAAGTCCTGGCTGGTAAACCAATTAGTTAGTTGTAGATATTTACAAGATTATTGGTAACTCAAATACAGCTACATCACTAAAATGTTCAACCTCAGGATAGGTTATGATTCCTTGAAACAAAACATAAAGAATATCTTGGGCAACTAGAAGGCAGCACACAACTAAAGAGTGTCTCTCCACCCCCAGGAATTTATATGTACCTAAATAGTGTACTCAACACAGGCATGCAGATGCCCTCAGAGTCCAGAAGAGGGAATTAGATATACTGGAACTAGAGTAGACATAGTTGTGAGGCCACCTAATGTGGGTTCTGGAAACTGAACCTTGATCCCCTGAAACAGCAGGAAGTGCTCTTAACCACCGAATCACTTCTTTTTCTGCTCTGTTTATTTTTATATAAAGTCAGAGAGGGCCCTCATGAGACCTGAGGGTTTCGTGAGCCTCATGAGCCTCCCCATTCCCTCTATCAGTGAATGTTCCAATGCAAAGTAAACAGCTATAAAACAGCCTCTTCTTTATTAACATAAAAATACTATTACATACTATTGCTTTAGCAGCATTCTACATTTTGGTTTATTTTGTTCTTACTTGATACAATTCAAAATATTTTCTCATTTTATCTTTTGCTACCTTGTTAACTTATGAATTATTTAGAATTTTATTGTTTAGCTTTCTAAATATACGTAGATTTTTTTAATTATCTTCCTATTATAAATTTCTGGCTTAATTACATTTTTGTTGTGAGGATATTATATATGATTTGAAATCACTTTTATTTCTATAGGTTTGTTATTGTGGTGGTTTGAATTAAAATGGCCCCCATAGGCTCATGGGGAGTAGCTTTGGGAATTCAATTCTCAAGCCACACCTAGTGTCTCTCTCTTTCTGTTGTCTAAGGATCCTGATGTAGAACTCTCAGCTCCTTCTCCAGCACCATGTCTGCCTGCATGCTGCCATGCTTCCTGTCATGATGTAATGGACTAAGCTTCTGAACTGTAAGCTAGCCCCTATTAAATGCTTCCCTTTGTAAGAATTGAAGCGGCCATGGTGTTCTTTCACAGCAATAAAAATCTTAACTAGACATAAGCTGGTACTAGAAATAGGGTATTGGTGTGATAGGCAGAACCATGCTTTTGTTTGAAGGAATATGGAACATATTTGGAGCTTTGGATTAGGAAAGCAGTTGAAAGCTTTAGGTAGGGCTTAATGAGACATACTAGTAGGAGCATGGAAACAGTGGTAGTGAGGATAATTTGAACTGTGGGGGCCCAGCTCAAGAGATTTCAGAAGAGAAGAATTTTAATATGGGACCTAAAGAGTGTTCTTATGATATTTTGGCAAACAGTGTGGCTGCTTTCTGCCCTTGTCCAAAAAGTCTTCCTGAGGCTAAATTGAAGAGTTATGGATTAACAGCTTTGGCAGAAGAGATTGTAGAACAGCCTAACATTGACTATGTCATGTGGTTATTAGTGGCCAGTTTTATGCAGATCTGTAGTGAAAAGGAGCAATCTGAGCAAAGAAAAATGTAAAATGCACAGTTTCAAGAAAAAAGAGGTACCATGAAGTTTAATAGAGCTAAATCTTGTGTTCAAGAAGATAAAAAGAATAAAGAAAAACCTATTGTTGGATGGAATAAAGGGATTGGTGATATCAGAACAAGACCTCATCCAGCTAAGCTTCCAATTTGTGCAAAAAAAAAAAATTAAAGAAAAGCTTAGGGCCTGTCATGGTGGCACATGGGGAGGCAGAGGCAGGTGGGTTTCAGAGTTCAGCACCAGTCTGATCTACAGAGTGAGCTCTACGATAGCCAAACTTAGGCAGCAAATGAAACCATTGAAAACAGAAAACTTGTGAAAATGTAGTTGAACAAGGGGGACATGTTTTAGCCCCAGCAAGCAGCAGAACTTGGCAGCTTCAGCCATATGGTTCTGGCTTTAGAGTCAAGGATACAAGAAAGAGTTTATGGAATCTCCCTCCATGAAAGAAAAGCCACCAGGGCTAGGCATATATCAGGGGTGTCCCTGAATGGAGGGCTAGAAGGGCCATTTTGTGAAGCTGTAAAGGTAAATAAAACCTGGATTGCCTTGGAGACTCAAAGATGTTGGGAGATGCCAGAGTTGTGGGATACCTGTCAAGGAGAGCTGCTAACAAGGAGTGGAATCAGTCCAAGAGTAAAAGTGTGTTGTACTCAACAAAACTAAAAGGAGTTTGAGATCTGAAGAGCATTTTGACATCAGACATGGAGTTGCAGAGTTTCAAGTTTGCCCAGCTATTTTTCAGTCTTGCTTTGGTCCAGTATTTCCTCACTGTGCTCCCTGTTGGAATGGTAATGCATATCCTGTGCCATTATATGTTGGAAGTAAGTGATCTGCATCTTTATTCTGATTTTATAGGGGATTACAGTTAAGAGATTGCCATGAGTCTCAAAAGAGACTTTAAAGATGCACTGAATTCAGAATGGAACCAGGATATGTATTACATTGGGGACAAGGTTTTGCTTTTGTTTCTACAGGAGAAGAAAAGCTATGGATACCATCAAATTTGATAAAGTTTCAATTTGAACAAGAGAAACCTCTTAATTAGAAGAGGTGATAATTCATCAACCAGCATGACCATTCAATTTAAACTAACTTATACCACCCAACAAATGCTTTTTATTTAACCAGATATAACTTGCCAAAAGGGAACCTCCCCAAAGTTAGGCTTGGGGAAGGGTTTTTGTTTTTTTGTTTGTTTGGTTGGTTGTTTTTTGTTTTTTTTGGGGGGTTTGTTGGTGGTGGTGGTTTTTTTTGTTTGTTATTTGTTTGTTTGGTTGGTTGTTTTTTGTCTTTCAGGAGAATGAAGGCTAAGGAATCTGAAGAACACTGAAAAAGTGAGACATCTGAAGAAAAATGACAAATCATCCAGAAAAAATGTTCCAAGAAAAAGAATAAATTGGCCTACTGGTATATCACATCTAAAATTTCATAAGTCTTCCTAAATGTTTGTTTCTGCTGTTCTCTACAGACATATAATGCAAATGGTCTTTATGTAGTGCCAGTTCAATTAAAAACTAAAGCTGGCTTTGGAGTTGGAGTGTGGCTCTCTTCTTCTGTAAACCTGAACATGCTTGTTAAAAGAAAATGCAAAATCTCTGTATCATGTCAGAAAAGCCACCTGATATGGGACAGAAGAAAAACCAAATTTAAGGGACTATTCTATTGCCACTAATCTCATAACTCTTTGGTTTTATTTTGACTCTTTAAAATTTTTCTTAAGGTATGAATTTTACATCAAAATTTATAAGGTTTATGTACATATATATATATTTTCAACTTTTGTCATGATGTTAATGGAGTATTTTCTCTGAATTTGTCAAATGCAAATAGACTAGATATTGTTGATATATTTATTGCCTGTACATATTATATATACTTATTATATATAGTTTTTCTTGTATTAGTTATAACCTTTTATTATTTTAGACAAAAAAAAATGGGAAATGTGGTGATATATTATGTACCTCATTAAAGCTTACCTGGGGATCAGAGGAGAGAGCCAGCCACTAAATTAGACATAGAGGTCAGTCAGTGGTAGCACACATCTTTAATCCTGTCACTCGAGAGGCAAAGATCCATCTGGATCTCTGTGAGTTCAAGGCCACACTGGGCTACATGAGAGAAACAGAACCAGGCAGTGGTGACACACACCTTTAATCCCATGAAGTAATGTGGCAGGACACAGAAAGGTATACAAGGCATGAGGAAACAGGAACTCACTCTCTTGAGGCTGAGAATTTTGCAGAGGTAATCTAGTGGCTGGCTGTTCTGCTTCTCTGATCTTTCAGCTTTCACCCAAATATCTGGCTCTGGGTTTTTTATTATAAGACCTTTTATGATTTGTGTTACACAGTAGCACTCTCTCTCTCTCTCTCTGTTTCCTGAGGATCCAGATGTAGAACTCTAGCTACTTCTCCAGCACCATGTCTACCCACATGCCTCCACGCTTTCTGCTATGTCGATAATGGACTAAACCTGTGAACTCTAAGACAGTCCTAGTTAAATGCTTTCTTTTATAAGAGTTGCCATGGTCATGGTGTCTCATCACAGCAATAAAAACCCTAACTAAGACAGTTACATATCTCAGAATACAGGCTACTGCAGCATATGATCCATATGAATTTGTACTGAACATATATTCTGTTGGTGGTAGTCTTCTACCAATGTCAATTAGTTCAAGTTGGATGGTGTTTATTATGTCTCTTATATCCTAAATAATTATCTGCCTAGTTTCTTAAGTTACTACGAATTGAATTTGTGGATTTACACTTTTTTTCTTTTATTTCATTCAACTTTTGCATCTTGTAATCTTAAGCCTTATTGTTAGGTACATGTATGTTTAAGATTATTATGCCTTCTCAGTTAACTCTTTAACATTATTTAATATCCATGAATAGGTTTTGATGTCCTTCATTCCTTTCTCACATACAGTTATGAACAATGCCTAATAGTTTTTGATTTCTGTAACTACACATGGGCTGTCTCTCCCAAGGAAACTTTAAAACTTACTGAAATTAGTGAAGTTGTGGTGGTTTAAATGAGAACTGTCCCCCATAGGCACTGGTCTTCGAACACTTGGTTTACACTTAGCGGCATTGTTTGGGGAAGTTTAGGTAGTACCCCCTTACTAGAGAAAGCATATCTTGGAGACTGGCTTTAAGATATAAAGAACTGAACCACCTTCAGTTTGTTCTCTCTGCTTCATGCTTATAGTTCAAGACGTGAGCCCTCAGCTTCCTGCTTCTGTCACCATACCTTCTCAACCATGATGAACTCTTAACGTCTAGAATCATAAGCCTCAATATAATCTTTCTTCCATAAGTGGCTTTTGATCACGGTGTTTTATCAAAGTAATATAAAAGTTAACTAAAACACAAGTCTAAGTTTGTTCCTAAAGTTTAAAGTAGTCAACTGTAACAAAAAAAAAAAAAAAAAAAAAAAAAAAAGAATTTCCTATAAGAACACTGCATTATCCTAGAAATTATATCATTTTCATTTGAGAAGGTTAAGGACAATTTTATTGGAGTTTGAGATAAAAACAACGGATGGGTATGGTGATATTTTATGTGTGCTGAAATGTGATTTTATTTGTATGTTAATAAATAAAGTTGCCTAGGGATCAGAGCTAAAAGCAAGCCATTTAGCAGAAGTCCAGCAGTGGTGGCACACGCCCTTAATCTGATCACATGGCAGGCAGAGTCTCTGCATAGTCAAGGACACAGCCAAGCAGTGACCCTAACCTTTAATCCTAGTACCAACCATAGAGATCTGGAGGTCTGTATAGACAGGCAGTGACGAGGAAATCACGCAGTTGGGTATGAGCCAATGAGAAAGGCAATAAAAAGAGGAGAAGGTCTCTTTCTCAGGGGAAGAGACGGCAGCAACTGGTAAGCCAAAGGTAGTCTTAGGCTTCACTAGTGCTCTGACCTCTTAGGCTTTAACTCTGTATTTGGCTCTGTGTTTCTTATTTACTAAGACCGTTTAGAATTTCATCTACAGACGGACAAGATGTAACTCTTACCAACTGCTGAGTAGAGGGAAATAAAGAAAAGAAAGAGAAAGTCATGCCTTTTGAGGTAGAGTCCAAGAGAACCAGTGTTTATCCATGGAGGTCAACAAACAGCTAAATGGTGGAAGGGCAAGAGGTTTCATAGAGGGAGAAAGCCCAACGTGCCACCAAAAGCATACATAGGCTTTTAGCCAGTACCCAAAAGAAAGGGAGCTAGACAGGAGAAAAGGAAGAGCTTTGCTGTTTTCTGAGTTAGAGTGCAGAGAAGCAGACAGGCTAAACACTGCTACCAGGAAGAAGCACTGTAAACGGCTGTACCAAAGTTTCTGGGAGCATAAGTGCGTTATCTGACTGAGAGGATTCTTTCTCCTCCTTAGCACGTCAATCAGTTTTCCTGGAGCATGGTCTCCTGGCCAGGTGATGGATAGACTCAACCAGATTAACTCTTAAAGGAGGAGTCAATAGTTGGTAATGTTCTAGAGTGCTATGTTCTCCACCCAAGATCAAAGGAAATCCATTCTTTAGAACAGAATGCTTGAGATGGGGACAATTGTGTTGTTTTTGCTTCTAGGGTAATTGGGGGGAAATAGGAGGTGGGTTCAAAAATGACTACAAGGGAGGAATCTATCCTCAATGGCCTCCAATAATTCCTGTCTATCTATCTAACATTACCCTCTCAAAACTCTAGGCCCTAAAATCATTTAGGAGATGGATTAAGTTGGGGAATAGTTGTTGTTAATTCCACCGGTCAAGAATAAGACCACTATCACAATTTAAAGCCAAATTTGATTAATTAAATACTGGCCAGGTGGATGGGCTTGGCCAAGTCCATCTCTGAGTTTCAAGAAATAGCCCTGAATCAAGTTTGGCAGTGGCTTAAGTATTTCCCATCAGGTCCAATCAAGGGCAAGTGTATATCCTGAAGTATTTCCTGCCTGTGAACTTTCTACCCTCATGTGATCAAGCACATCCCATGCAGATGAGTCAAACAAACTTGTTTAGGGGAGTGAAAACATGTGGCTTGTTATCTCCCAATAACCTCCAGCATTTCAGGAACTATCTGTCCTTGGGCAAGAGGCTTACAGATCAGAGGCATTTTTGTTTCATGGATCTCTTAGGTATAGTAATTAAAACAAAAATGTAACTTTGACTTTCATAATATAACCCATTTCCACCATCAAAATCCCAAGATCCAAGCCCAAAGCTTCTTACCAGAAGGGATTAGTGTGGAGACTATGGTTTGGCCTTACCTCAGTAAAGCTTCCAGGCAGGAGTAATTCATTTAGAAGAAGAGAGAGATAACAAGAAAGCAGAGATCCCTTCTGGCATTCCTGGCCTCTGGCCAAGACAAAAGGGCATATTTAGCTTCTGGCTAGAGACGAGAATGGAGGTACTGCTTTCAGGGTCCTAGTCCCTAAAATTACTTGACTGTCTCCCATTCTTATCAATATATCACAGTGATCTGCTGGTCTAAGTTTAATACCTAGGAAAATACATTGGCAATAATTAGGAATAAAATTAATTCCACATAAATCTTATAATGCACATAGGCCAAAGTTTTCCACATTATGCAATAAGGCTCAAAGACCTCTTCCTGTGATGCTGGCCTGCTTGAACCAGCTTGCCTGATGTAGCTCTCATTTTACAACCAAAACGTTCACATCCTGGAGAGATTTCCAGACCCTAGCACCCCAGGACAGGATAAGATGGTCTACATCATCATTTGATAAACATATTCGAATTCACTATTCAGTTTAAGGAGCAGTGGTTTCAAAGTCCTGACGCTTTCATTTCAAAAGAAATGAAAATATTTTTGTCTTATTTCTCAAATGAGCTTAAAATTGTATATATTGCTCAGTGTTTAAGTGAGACAAATGAATGCGGAAGGAGTTAAAGGTCAGAGCTTTTTCTCTCCCTCTGAAAGTTCCCTGGATAGGATCCACTTCTTGTTCTGACCTCAACTGTGGCATGTGGCAAATGCTTTGTAGCTTCACATAACAGATGCATGATGTCATCGGCAATCCTCTCAGGAGCTGCTCTCCCAGCCTCATTTTCTCGACAGAGTAAAGCACTTGACTAGATCTAACTAAGATTTGGAATATTTGTAACTGCTGCACAAATTATCAGTTATTATTTGGTATTCATATTAATGTCCTGGGTTTCTATGATTCATCCAATTCAGTCCTCCTCTCTACTTAGAAAGAAAGCAATGACCTCATTCTTTGCTGGATCTGAAATCAGTCATGGTGACTAAAACCCCTTGTTCCACACAAAAGAAAGAAATCAGATGACCTTTGCTCTGACCCTTGATTTGATATTTACAAAAGCTAATTATGGGGAGGGTCAACCCTCCTTTATCACCCAAGGACATTTGGGTAGGGTCTACTCTTTAAATAAAAAAAACAGAAAGTCATTCAGAGGGCTATTTAAGGCTGCATACAGTTTGAAGAAATCTACTGTGAGAGTTAATTTGGCGTTTTGGCCATCAACATTGATTTTCTCAAAGTCAATCAAGTAAAACAGGGGAGGGGTTATATGTTTCTCATTAAAACCAGCGTTTCACTAACAAAAGGGAATCCTTTATCTGGTGGCATGGCAGTTGGAGGTCATGGAGACACGTGTGGCCTGATAGCTTCGGCATTAAACCTCTCGGTTTCCACTGCTCCACCCCCTTCTACGGCACCTGCAGGAAAAGAACTGGGAGCCACTGCACACTGCTTAAACTCTAAAGGTTGCTGGGGTGATAAAGAGAAGAATGCCCCCAAGACAGAGTGAAATCGCTTGCTTATCCCCACAGTGTATACAACTTTCTTCTTTACCATTAGGAAAATCTTAATGCTTGCAAACACAGGTTTAAGAAAGGTAAGCAAACATTCAGAAGAGAAAAAAAAAAAAAAAAAAGACAAGCACCAAGTAATTAGAACAATAATGGAGACACACTTTCCTCTTTCTTCCCAGGCTTCCCCTGGCTAGCCTTTTCTCTCGGTAAAAGTAGAGGTCTGAATTCTTTTGTTCATTCCAGCCACCGCCCTTTTGCAATCTGAGTCTGAGCAAGACTGCCACGCCCAGTAAAGGGACAAAGGCAGAAAAGGGGGGACTCTGGGCCCTGGCACAGCTCCACTAACTTAAAGAGGAGTCATATGTTAGTCTCACCAGCATAGCTGCACACATCAGTTACCATCTCTATAAACAAACAATTAAAACAGGGACTTAAAATATATGTATGCTCTGAAATTCTAGCTGATTAAAGTATTCTTTTCCTAGAAAGATATGGAGCCAGAGGTTTCTACGCGTTTCAGAAAAAGGGTGAATGCTGCCCCCTTTTGACTAAGTGCTGGATGCACTGGACAGTCTTAAACTAAAATGAAATCTAATGGCCAGCTAGTGGGAAGAAAGAGCCTCCTTTTGTAATGAGAAATCTGATTAAATCTTGGAAGCTGGGAGGTTAAAGGGAGCTCAAAGTTTATCAACTAAAACCCTCCATGGAACTTTTATAGTTTTCGGGAAGATTGGTCAGCCTCCATTCCATGCTTCTATATCTTCTCGGCTGTTTCCCTTTTGTAGACTCTCAATTCTGCCTAGAATAATCATTCGAGTTTACTGCTCTGTTCTCCCACAAGTGACAAACTGATAGACTCCTTGAGAGCATGAGCCACTACCATCACTTCCTCTTCCTCCTCCCCGCCCCACTTCCTCCTCTTCTTGCCTCTATAACTATCAGAGATTTGTAGGCTGACATCACTATAGTGTATACCTATTTGTATACCTATGAACCTTTGGTTCTCACTGAACTAATAAGTTCCACTTGGGTTTAAAGTCAAGCATTTCAAATAAGTGGTGTTATTCTTTAATTGAAGAATCATATAAGCTTTGAAGCATACATACCTAGTTTAACTGAGCACTAAAGTGTATGTAATATGCATAAAAGCATTAAAAATAAAAATGAGAAGTACAAAAAATCGTCAAAAATAGACATTTTACACAGGCATAATATTCAGTGAAGAAAATTTGCTTTAAAAAAAAAGAATGAAACCTGACACACAAAAATGTGTGTATACGAGTGCATGTGTGGGGTGGGGTGGGGTGGGGTGGGATTGGGGGTTGGGGGGGTGTATGCTGCATGGTACCTTGTTCTAAAACCCCAGTAATGTACAATGCTAGGAGCATCTTTGCAGGAACATTGGTTAGAAGGGAGCATGCAAATGACTTCTAGAATGTTACTGTTTTATTTTTTATTCTTGAATCTGGAGGCACAGCTGCATTCATTATGAGGAGACTCATTAAGCTATACGCTTATGATATGTGCACTTGCGTACATTATGCTTCATTAAAAAAATTTAAGCAATATTTTTCTCAAACCCCAGGAAACAGACTTGCATGTGCTAGAGCACATTCTCTCCATTTTAGGACCTCCGCTTTAATTAATGAAGCTAATCAAACTCTCTTAGCTATTGATCAGACAGCAAGACATCTTCAATATGTAGAAATTTTCTAGCAGGAATATCTGTACATCAGTTTCTAGTTGCTATGGCAACTACCGGGCGCCTACTCTCCTTGAAAAGGAACATGTTCTTCTTCCTGCCCCTCTCAGGCCACTGATATATTAACACTCAAATGTGAAAGTTATTTCATGCATGTAAACCTATTTTGTGAAGTAAGGTGGGTGCTTTCATAGTGAAACCTCATTTGTAGTTCCTCTGCAAAATGGCCTCGTGGCCATGAATTTGAAAGAACGCAAGGGGAGGTATATGGGAGGGTTTGGAGGAAGGAAAGAGAAGGGAGACATGATGTAACTATATTATAATCTCGAAAAAATAACATGAATACTGTTTTTTAAAAGTAGCCTCATGAGTTCTTGTGGGGAGTATTTACTACATTAAAATGCAAAGCGAACAGGACCTGGCAAGCTGTAGACAATTAATAAATTTCAATTACTCAGAGAAATGTCTTGCCTGATCTAAGTCAGAAGACCCATGTCCTAGGTATGGGTCTGCCAGTCATGAAGGTGAAATTTGAAGTATGGCATCATATTTCTTTTTGCTTTAGTTACTCCAAATGTGAAATGATCAGATAACTTGGAAGTCACAAAGGCTTGTATGTTGACGTGAATAATGACCAAAAGAACAATAAAAAAAACTCTGCAACTGAGTGAGGTTCAGTTTGTCCCTGCTACATGATTAGGATTTTATGACTTGCAGGCCAGTTACTTCCTTGGCTTTTCACTTTATTACTACAATTTCCTGTGAGAGGATAATTTCCTGTTTTTCTCTTGCCTGCCTTTTACTCTGCCTCACCACATTGTGTTGCTGGACCATGACGTTTTTTTTAAAGGAAAGAGTCTGCAGAGTCCTTTGTGTCCAGCCAGTCAATTCTAGATGAGTCCTCCGGCACATTGGATGAAATTTTTGGTAATAGAGCCAAAAAAAAAAAAAAAAGAAAGAAAGAAAGAAAAGAAAGAAAGAAAGGATTGGCTTATGTTGAAAGGCACAGCAGGGCCAGGATATTTTAAAAGGAGGATGTTCATTATTAACTTTGCAGAAGCAAGTAAGAACAATGCACACCAATTGCTATTAAAAACGAACAAGATGATTCTAGTCAAGGAAGTTCTGTGGCATATTTTAAAACAGAAGAAGCACAAGCTAGAAAAACAGGACAGTACTTAAAACAAGGAAGGACACTGTTAGAATTAGGCATAACTCCAGAAACTATATGGGTGCTGGATCTTTGACAGTTAATACCTATGGATATAGGGAAAAAAAATATAAAAGAACTTGGAAGATATGCAATGATGCAGTACACTACTAAGGACCCTGTGACATTTGAATAGAACAAATAAAGAGGCACACAATGAAGAAATCGATTCTCATTAAAACATTCTTGAGACAATAGCTGAATAAAACTAAGGTGAGATTCTGTGAGAACAGAGGAATAGGTGAATATGACTGTAACAAAGTAATATGTTGGCGTTAGCCTCAAAGATAGCCAGAGTAACAGAGAGAAGCAACCCACTCTAGGCATCTGTGGAGAGAAGGACTGATAACAGAAGAGCGGGTGTCTTCGTCTGTAAGCCTAATGCGCATGCCAGGACTATCCACGGAGAAGGCCAGGCTCTGATGTGTGGGGCTGACTTACAATCTGAGGATGGTTGCTTTAAGCTTCCTTTAGAGACGCCTCCATATCAACACGACCTACACTGAGATATACAAACTTCTCTGGCAAGGGCTAAGATTTCTTTAGAGAAATTACCATTGACTTTGTCACATAAAGTGAGCTCTTTCTAGCTGGTGGAAAAAGCTTACAGATTCCTGAAGCTATGTAGCTTCATTGTATGTATGTACTTCTTTGCATTACATGCAGGAGACAGTGATGGATTCTTGACTGTTTTAAACACAACTATTGGATGGCATTTCTCCTAGACCTATCCTTCTTCATCAGTATTATAGATAACAGTCACTGAGAATCCTGTTATGGTTCAGATTCACTAGATCTAGAGCCCGAGAGTCTGAAATCAGAAGCTTTTGAAGATGCCAGGTAACACTCATACTGAGATGATGATATGCTACTCACATCCAAATAAACTTGCAGATTTTAAAAAGAGAAAGAAGCATTAAGAATAAAAGACACATGCTAGGTTATCATTAATTGTAGCTAGAGATTGAGTTATTTATTTAATAACAAAGATAGTTATATATAAGAAATTCACTGCCCCTGTGGAGGTTTCATTGAGGAGCTTTTGGCCCAGAGATGGATAAGCCTCTAACAATAAAAGGAAAGAAAAGGGAAATCAATCTTTACAAAAACCCAGAGACCAGACAAGTAATTAATATTATTCCAGTACAAATTTTACTTAGAGGGAGCGACAACAAACAGACTCAGTAGGTAAACAGAGGTCACTAAGGGCTTGGCTCCCTATCCTGAGGCATTTGGTCACCATCCAACACACATGCTAAACTACTGAAGAAAACAAAGTGAAGTAATTCAATCTATGTATTTAAAAAGCCATCCCCTGCTAAAGTGGAGAGTGTGGGTTAAGAGCATGGGTTAATCGCCAGAGTACAAACCGAGGTGCCCTATGACATATTGACAGGAAAGCATCAAGGGTAGGAAGGGGATTCCTCCTGTGTTGAGTCTTCAGCTAACAGATGGCTACACTTTCTGTTTGTTTTTTTAGTTGGTTACTTTATTGTACCTTTTTCCTTCTTTATTTTTTCCCTAAGACAAGGTCTCACTATCTTGCCCATGGTTGCCTCAAACTCTCAAACTCAAATAATCCTCCTGCTTCCTCCTCCTATGTATGTGACTGGGACTACAGGCACATGCCACTACACCTGGCTCTGATCATGCATTTTAATGTGTGTAAATGTAATCATCAGTTTTGACAAAGAAAATGTCAACAGAGTAATACACCAAATGAACTAGAATTTTAAGACGAAAGATCTAGCATAATCCATGTTTTCTCACATGTGAAAAAGATGAGATTCAAAGCATCAACCATTTTCTGCATTCAGAAAGAAATTCTCTGTCCTAAATATGAAAAAAGGATGTTACTTGAGTATGTGACTTAACCACCTATCAATGAAAAAAAGATGTAGAAAAAAATATATTAACTTATATCATGTCAGGCTCCATTGATTTAAAACATGGAGGTATTGTTTATTTATTTGTTTGTTTGTTTAACTGAGATGTGTAGGTCATAATAGCAACCAAATTACTTTCATTTCATTTTATTTACTTATTTATTTTAATTAATTAATTAATTTATTTTTGAGACTGTATCTCAAAAATATCCATATGCAGCCCTGGCTACCCTCAAACTCACTGAAGATACACCTGCCACCCAAACTACTTTTATACCAGAACCTCATTTAATATAATCCATGAGAAGCATTTCCAATTCCCTGATAGCGGGGCGCTCAGCAATATTTCCTGACACCGCCACTGAATTCACCATTTGCAGATATAGGCCTGACCTCTCCTTTATGGCTGTCTCCTTTTTGTTAACACCCCACCCCAGCATTGCAACGATAGCAGCACTAAACATTCATCCTTCTGTTGTATTCCAGCTACTCTCCCAGAGCCATCTCCTTTTCAGTCACGGTTAGGCACCGTGGGAAACTCCTGGGAAACCTCAAAACCTACGCCCTCCTAGCCACAACTTGGTGGCAGGGCCAGTCCCAGCCCCTGACCTCATGTAGGCTCTCATGAGCACTCTTGCCTATCACGGTGCTTTTGCTCCCAGTCTTTTTTTTTTTTCCTATTCTCACTCTCAAATTTTACTTCTAATCTCTATGCCATTCTGCTTTCCATCGCCAACTCACAAAACAGAAATCCAAGTGTTGGCTATAATCTCTAAGGCTCTAGAGAAGATTCTGCCTTCAAACTCACAGTTGTTGGTAGAATCCGGTTCCCTGTGCTTGCAAGATTTCATTTCCCTGCACCTTTGACACATGGTCCCCTTTATCTTTGAACCAATAATTTCTAGCTCTTTGAGACTTCAGATGTCTGCTATCAAACAGAGAATTAGCTCTGCTTCCCAAGGCTTGTGTGACTGCATTAGTTCTCCTTGGATAATCCAGATAAGCTCCGTAGTCTAAGCTCTGATGACTAGCAGCCTTAACTGCATTGTCAAAGCCTGCTTGCCACCTGAAGTAGCATATTCATTAGAATAACCCCAGGAAGTCAAGAATATGGGAATCAAAATTCTGCCCAACGCATTGAACATCCTCTTTGGATTCTAATGTCTGTTCTTCTCTGTTAAGGTTTTCAACTCTAATTACAAATTATGGCAAGGTGGAGAGCATTAACAGTTGATGCCCAATGTTCTCGAGACTATCCAAAATTGAATATCCAACATTCAGGTCTGCCTCCATTTGAGTGTTGTGTTCAATGGAGAGGTGCCTATGTGTGTGAGGTGAACATGTATTTATGTAGAGAGCAAAGATCGATCTCATCTATTGTTTAAGTGCTATCCATCTTGTGTGTTGCAACGTGATATCTCACTGGAACTCCCCAGTTAGACTGGGTTGGCTGGCCAGTGAGCTACAGGGAGCCACCTGTCTCTCTCTGCCAAGCACTAGAATCCCAAACACATGACACCGTGCCTAGATCTTTCACATGAGTTCTGTGAGTCAAACTCAGGTCCTCATTCTTGCATGATAGCATTATATTTTTAATTATCAACTGATTCTAATTGTAGCCCAACCTGAGAATCATTGTACCTCTGTTGTGCCCATGTCTCAAGACCCCTGAGCAAGAACACCACAGAGCCAGTATCTGATGCAAAACACACAGGTGTTCATTGATAACAAGCAAGCACAGGCTTGGTCTGTGTCCAACACTCTGACACAGCAGGGGAAGGAGGATGACCCTGAGCTCCCAGAATGAGGAGTTTTTAAAGGAAAAAAACACAAGCAGAGTGGCACAAGCCTTTGTGTCATAGGATTGGGTGAGGGTGTGTAACCTTTGGATTCACTGGTTGGGGTCCAGAGGAAGTTTTCAACAATGGCTATCAGAAGGACATTTGGAGCCCACAGATGTTGTTTATCAGGATTGGTTTATGTGAGTGGGCTGCCATGAGGCTGGCTAGCCTAGCACATTCACACTGACCCATTCATGTCGCTCTAAGCTGGAGAGGGGTCCCAGACAGTAAACAACTGACTGAACCTTGAGCGGTCAGAGTATGTGCAGAAAGGGAGCTACTGCAAGGACTATGTCTTTTGTTCATGGCCCTCCCAGAAACCACTTGCTCAAGTCTCAGGAAACTGAAATTGAGGCCTGATCCCTGAGAGAAGACTGAGCAGCCTGTTATGGTGGCTGCTTGGTCCTTTCACCTTATTCTTCCTGGACAGTGACTTACTTGGCAGATGGATTTTTTATTATCCCTTCTATAGTATTAGGTCTCCAGTCCACATCTTCATGCCTGATCTGCCTTGCATTTCTGACTCAATCTCTGAAGTGTCTGCCATGAGGAAATGAATCCTTCACAATTATCAGATATTTTTGTCACATGCTCTAAACATTTAACATTCACAGTTCAAAGGTGTCTTCTACAGCATTCATCTCCTGGGAGACTATTCTAATTATTTTATAGAATTCAAGTATTTATACTAATGTATAGTCACTTTTGAATATATACGTTAGTACTCTTCTTTTTGTTTGTTTGTTTGTGTGTTTCAAGACAGGATTTCTCTGTGTAACAGTCCTGGCTGTCCTCGAACTCACTGAGATCTGGCTGCCTCTGCCTTCCAAGTGCTAGGATTAAAGGCATGCACCACCACTACCCAGCTAAGTAATCTTTTCAAGGGAACATTTGAAATTGGCAACGGTTTCCTTCTCTCTGCTGCATTTGACATGATTTCCTATTCCCTACCCAAGCATCAGTCACAAGACCCTTCCTAGGAGCACAAAACAATTCTCAAGGAAGTCTACAGTTTGGTATAAAAGAAAACATGCAGCATGACGTTTTAAAGAATTGGATGTGACAGCCCCCCAGGCTTTGGCTGTGAACGCTCTCCACCTTCCTTGTTGCGATGCCCACTTTTAAATAATAGTCTATATTTAATACTCAGTGTGTGATTTGGCCCATTATAATTATAATCTACAATAATTCAATGTAGATGTCCTGTAATGGCTTCAAGTTCAACACACCTCAAACAAATTCACCAGTTAGTATTACGGGTTGCTCAATGGTCAATTCATACTTCTTAATCATCATATTTTCATACAAGTTTAACCTTGTACAGGGCTCTCAACTAAAGTAAATGTTACTTGGATTAATAATTATATATATATTATTAGATATAATATATATTAGTATAAAACATATATGTATAATTATATATAATAAATAAGTACTACCATAGGGTGTGCATGCATGCATGAATGCACACACACGTGTGCATACATGCCCCAGTGCCTACTATGTATATAGATTATTTGCCAAAAATAATAAATTCTTTAAAACAAAACCAAGAAAAAGACAGAATACCCTCATTGGAGCTTTGTATCTTTCTGCTTTACAATTCAAAAACTCACCCACTCATGCCTTTTTGGTCCTTTTTGTGGTAGAAAGTTAACACTTATATAATCCACAAATTGGTATTTATTTTATTAAATTCTAGTAGTGCTTGAAAATATAAAGCATTTACCAGAGCCACGAGAGTCTTCAAAGATTGACTCCCTCCCTCCCCTTACAAATTGTATTTAGAACCAGTATCACTCTGTCATCACAACTTCAGTGATCCTTCAGTCCCTAAAGCACAGCTCTTTCTCCACCCCGGAAGTTTCACCTATGTTGATATTTCTGTCTAGCTCCCTCCCATCACCTTGTTGACTTCTTAGCTCAGATGATGCTTCTTCGAAGACTTTTCCTTAGCCCCTCCGCATGACATCAAATAATGAGCATCACATTGCTTTTCTATTAGACTCTGTTGTTCTGACTCTGTGCCACCATTCACAATGTAAATTATCATAATTACTAATCTTTAATGTGCATTAAATGCACCACTAGATTATAATCAGTAACCTGTCGGAAGCCATGTGATTTTGCTTTCTTTTATATGTAGTGCCTTCCACAGTTCCTAGTATTGAGTAAACAGTCTCCTTGCTAAACAAATAAATAAGCATATATTCATATCTTTATTTGATTCTACAAATTTCTTAAAGAGGGTTGTATAACTTGCTGTGGTATTGTTCTTGTGCTCAAAAAGACTAATTTTGCTTTCTGATAAATAATAAAACCATAGTAACAGAAGAGTGTACCTATTTAAGTAAATCCCATATAATTGTATATTTAATGTATTATACATTTATATATAATGTATAATTCATATATACATATATAATTCTAAGGTTTGAAACACCCCAACTAATAATCTGGTTACATTTCTACATCTTTACTAGTTACAATAAAATGTTGGCCACTGTCATCTGATGAAATCTTAAACACTATTTGAGGGAAAAAAATAAACCCTATAGATTGATAACTGGTTTAATCTCTTCATTTCCTGCTTGTCCACATTCCAAAGAGTAAACATAGCCTTCCAAATGACCCTTCATTCATTCATTAACAGCGGCAGATACTTCTTGATGATAGTGATTTCCTGAAATCCTGTATTAACTGATAGTTTTCTTCTAGGGAAAATAAACATTTTAACATTTTACAGCTCTATTGACATTAGAAAGCACATGCCCTTTGACTAGCTCCACTCTAGATTATTATACTTTTTTTCAGCCAATTATTTTTATTTGTATTATCAACTTTACTCTTTGTTAATGTTCTAGCCTATGTGTATCTCATAAGCACTCTATAGTTCTGTGCAGGAACTCAGCTGACAGTTTCTATCAAAAAAATGTCCATCCTTGCTCCATTTCTTTAGTTGGTGATAAACTGATGAGGCTACCTTTACTATAACTGAATCATATTGCTATCTTGTCCAACTGAGAAAACTCCCAAATACAAAGCACTTACTAGATTGAAATCTTCTGATTAGTATTAGTCCAGTTAACACTATTCTACAAATATCACCATTTTTAATTCTGTGGTGGTTTGAATGAGGATGGCCCCCACAAGCTCATGTATGTGGTACAAAATCTAATAGGTCTTTTAATAAAAAACCCAGAACTAGATATTGGGGTAAATGCTGAAAGATCAGAAAGACAAAGGAACAAGCCACTGCCACATCTTACCTCTAGGACTCCTCAGCCTGAAAAAGCTTCAATTCCTGTCTCCTCACACCTTATATACCTTTATCTGCCCAGCCATCACTTCCTTCCTAGTGTTGGGATTAATGGCATGTGTGCTTACCAAATACTGGGATTAAAGGTGTGTGTCACTACTGCCTGGCTCTGTTTCTCTCTGAGACTGAGTCAATCTCATGTAGTCCAACATGGCTTTGAACTCACAAATCTGATCTCTGCCTCCTAAGTGCTAAGATTAAAGGTGTGTGCCACCACTGCCTGGCCTCTATGTTTAATCTAGTGGCTTGTTCGTTTCTCTAATCTTCAGGCAAATTTTGTTAGGGTACACAATGTATCACCACACATGTATGTGAATGTTTGCTTCTCAGTTAGTGAACTGTTTAGGAAGGATTAGGAGATTTGGCCTTATTGGAGGAGGTGTATCAATATGGATGGGCTTTGAGGTTGCAGAGACCCACACCAGGCCCAATTTCTTCCTCTCTCTCTCTCTCTCTCTCTCTCTCTCTCTCTCTCTCTCTCTTTCTCTCTCTGTGTGTCTCATAGTTGATGGTTGTCTCAAAACATAAGTAAGCTCTTAGCTACTGCTTCAGCTTCAGCTGCCTGCCTGCTGCCATGCTCCCCACCATGTTGACCATGGACTCACTCGCCAATTAAATGCTTTCTTTTTGAGTATCCTTGTATAGTTGGAAGTTTTCCTGTGTCCTGCCTGGCCCTCAAATGGAAAAAAATCTCTCACCCACAGTCCTGCAGCCTTTTATAAAATAATCACACAGAGGCTTATATTAATTATAAATGCTCAGCCATTAGCTCAGTCTTATTACTGACAAGCTCTAACACTTAAATTAACCCATAATTCTTATCTATGTTTAGCCACGTGGCTTGGCACCTTTTCTCAGTTCTGCCTTGTCATCTTGCTTCCTCTGTGTCTGGCTGGCAACTCCTGACTTAGCCCTCCTCTTCCCAGAATTCTCTTCTCTGCTTGCCCCACCTATACTTCCTGCCTGGCTACTGGCCAATCAGCATTTTATTTATCAACCAAACCAGAGCCACAGGTATTCACAGCATACAGAATGACATCCCACAGCATCCTTGGTCATAGTGTCTCTTCACAGCAATATAACAGTAATTACGACAAACTTCAAAAGAAAGAAGTAATGCTTTTATTCCAACATGTGAATTCCTAGGCCTTCCACAACTCTGCATTGTTATTTTACACAGTGGAGAGTAGATGCATCTCTGTTACAATGAAGCCACCTGTAGCAAACCAGCAGATAGCTTGGTGTACTTTGGACTTCTAGGAATTCTGAGCATAGCCATACCTAACTCTCACTCTCATAAAAATTCTACCTGCTTTCTCAGGCCATACAGTTTTCTAACAATTTCAGATGTTCTGTGACTCAGTAACACACAGTTATTTTCATTATCTCATTCTGTTTCCAGATGTTTGGATGTGTCCTAACACCTGTGGGCTCTGCCCTCACGCATACTATGCTGTCAGACTAAGAAAAAAGAGACAGCAGAACTAAATCTGAGGGGACTATTTTGACTGTGGTCTTACTCCTTAAAAAGAGCTATACATTTGATCAGTATGCTACTATTCAGGGGATATCACCTAGTGGGTGGTAGTACTCTAGTAATACTATATCACTATTCTTTTTTTTGTGATTTATTTTGGTTGTTGCTTGGTTTTTTGTTTTTTTGGTTGTTTTGTTTGTTTGTTCGTTTGCTTTGTTTTGTTTTTTTTCTGTTTTTTTTTTTGTTTTTTGTTTTTGGTTTTTTTTCTGGTTTTGGTTTTGGTTTTGGTTTTTTTCAAGACAGGGTTTCTCTGTATAACCCTGGCTGTCCTGGAACTCACTCTATAGACCAGGCTGACCTTGAACTCTCAGAGATCTGCCTACCTCTGCCTCACGAGTGATAGGATTAAAAGCATGCACCACCACCACCTGGCTATATTACTCTTCTAAAGGGAATTAGGTTAATCCAACTTGAAATGGCACTCAAAATAAGACTCAGCTCCCAGGGAGCACAAACTAAGGGGATGGGGTAGGGTGGGGTGGGGAGAAAATGAAGTACCAGGTGAATGGCTTGGAGATTAGGCCAAAGCTATTGCCTCAGCAGGAAGCTGGATAGCAAGCCAGAAAGGAAACAGAATCTGGCACAAGAACAGGCTACATATGTTGTGCATTACTGGGCATATTGCTTCCTTACTGCAGAAGCAGGTGCAGAGAATTCTGCCTGGGACACTGAATGACAGACTGGAAACCATACACTATTTCCAGACCCTCCCTACCTGCAAATCTGAGCAATTAGTTAATGACAAGTTTAGTTTTCTGTGGTTTGTAGTGCTGTAGAATTAAATCAACAGGAGGAAAGTTGTTGGTGCTTAGGTCTGGATAAGTGTCTTAGGGTTTCTGTTGCTGTGAAGAGACACCATGACCATGGCAACTCTTGTAAAGGAAAACATTTAATTGGGGAGGGCTCACTTACAGTTTCAGGGGTTTCATCCATTATCATCATGGTGAAGAACACAGTGACATACAAGCAGACATGGTACTGGAGAGGTAGCTGAGAATCCCACATCTTGCAGGCAACAGGAATTCAACTGTATCACACTGAGTGAAGCTTGAACAAAAGAGACCTCAAAGCCCACCCCCACAGTGACACACTTCCTCCAAGGTCATACCTACTTCAACAAGACCATTCCTCCTAATAGTGTCACTCCCTTTGGGGGCCATTTTCTTTCAAACCACCACAAAAATAAGGGGGGAAAAAAAACCAAAGAACCAAGTAATGTATACTCCTGAGAACATGAAAGTCAAAGACCTCAGAGATACACATGCCTTTACAACAACACTAGCCATAGCTGCTACTCTACAGAACTGAAACTCTGAATAGTAGAAGTGTGCTGAAGTATGTGTAGGTGGCTACCAGTTGTGTGTGTGTGTGTGTGTGTGTGTGTGTGTGTGTGTGTGTGTGTGCACTATTAGGAGGTATGGCCTTGTTGAAGCAAGTGTGTCCCTGTGGGGGCGGGCTTTGAGGTCCCTTTTACTCAAGCTTCCCTCAGTGTAACTGTCAGTTGACTTCCTGTAGCCTCTGAGTCAAGATGTCAGGACTCTCAGTCCCAACACCATGTCTGCCTGTACACCGCCATGCTCCCTGCCATGATGATAATGGGCTGAATCTCTGAAACTGTGAGTAAGCCACCCCAACTAAATGTTGCCTTTATAAGAGCTGCTATGGTCATGGTGTCTCTCCACAGCAATGGAAACTGTAAGTAAGACAAGGGTACAGCTCAGTTGGCAAAGTATGAGTACCTGAGTTTAATTCCTCAGAATCCATATGAAAATGCTGAATGTGGTGAACCACATTTGTAACCCCAGCACTATAGACACAAAGACAGGAGGACTGCTGGGATTCCATGGCCAGCCAGTCTCACCTAATTGCTGAGCTCCAGGCGCATAGAGACTCTCTGTCTCAAAGGAGAAGAACTGTGTTTCTGAGACACCTGAGGTCATCCTCTGGCCCCTTCCCACAAGAACACACACAGGTATCTGTACTCACACATATATGTTAACACACATATACACATACAGACAGATACATTAGAAAATGTGTATTCCTTTGTCTTTGTGAATCATAATATTTCTCAGCTCCACCCCCATTATATAAAGCTTTTGGGAATATTTGCCTCTGTCTCCTAGAAACAGGCTTTAAAATGATAGGCAGTTCATTTTGTCAGTGGATATATTGTGAGATATATAGTGTATTTCCTTTCTAAAGCTGCACAAATCTATAGCAACTCTACAGTTACAGCAATACACCATTTGTCAGGCTGCTTACCTTAGCATCTCCAATATTCCAGTGTGGATCACCCAAAGACCACCCATGTTCCATAGTCTTTAGGTTTGGGAATAATTGGGATGCCCAAGTAATATCCAATCTACTTTACTGTGACTCTTTCACCAGTAACTTTATGGGAATGACTTTTAACTTCAAATTTGGGTTTAATTTTACATGTAAATGATTAGTAATATAAATAATTAGGAGTATGTATAGTTACTAGAAATAACTGAAATTCTATCTCTGATTGACTTCCTACTATGGTTCCAATAACTGAATTTATGGTGTTTATTGTAGCTCTTTGATTTCATATATCTTCTTTTTTTTCTTTTTCTTCCTGTTAATTTTTTGGTGCTGGTGATTGATTACACACTTCTCCATTCATACCTTTAAGAACTACTAACTGGGTTGGAAATGTAGTTTGGTAGTATACTAGCCCAGTGTGTACAAGATTCAATCTCGAGTAACACATAAATTAAGCACAGTAGTGGCACACTCCTGCAATCCCAGCACTTAGGAGGTAGAGGCAACAAGATCAGAAATTCAAGGTCATGCTTCATTATTACACAGTCTTCTTAGTGAGTTTGGGGCTCACTTGAACTGTGTGAGACAATGTCTCAAAATGAAAAGGATGAAATAATTGATGCTTCTTTTGTGTCCGGTATTGACTTGGAATTTAAGAATGAGTGATGGTATTCCCTTCCCTGAGTTTTTATTCCAGTTGCACATACTCCAGAGAGGCAGTATGCTGGAGAAGTGTGTTTCAGGAGGAACATGATACAAGAGGAAGAAGTGTTACCAGTCCATTGGCTAAGCTTCTTTTTCTCTACCTGGGTAAGAATTATGGGTAGCCTAATAGAAGCTTGCTGATAATCCTTAGGCTCAGCCTAAGGGTCTGGATGGCAGATCTAGAGGCTTATAACTCTATGCTTAGAGAGCTACAGGCTTTAGAAGCCAGAGTTTTAGCTCTAGGCATTCTGGTTGGAGGGTTATATCATCGTGGACTTTAACCACCATTGGTCCCAGCATTTCACAGCTAGTATTCTTAGCTCCCAGCCGTAAGGAAGGGTGAAAGCAGAAAGGAGCAGCCTGCAATTCCTTCTGGTATGACATCTCTCAATACATACTTCAAGCACCAGAATACTCAGGAGTATAGGGATAATAGTTTTCTAGCTCAGGGTATTTGAGACCATTGGCCATTAAACTTTGGCAGCTCTCTACAACACTTCAAGTGACCAGGATCCATTGTTTCTCTTCTTCAGTCCCTCATAGTCCTTGTCTTTATTACCTCTACTCCCAACCATCTTTTCGCATCCACTCTCTGGAATTCCTCAGTTGTCCTCTGGTCACTACTGTGGCTATCTCTGCTGCTGCTTCCACTGATGCTACCACATTTGCTGTGTGCTGATGCCACTTCTGCTGATGTTACGAGGTCCGTCCACATACTAATGATAAGGACCACATGTGGAGAAGAAAAGACTACTCAAAAACATTTTTTATCAGGCCCAATGTAACAGCACCAGGTGGGGGGTGTTAGCACAGGAGGGTGCCTGTTTTTACAGCCAGAAGGAAGATGTGGCAATAGTGTCTGTCAGTCACTCACATAGATGAAGACTATGTTTGGGCCAGTCATGGGCTGTTCTCCCTCTGGTTTCCATGAAAACAGCTACAGAGTCTATTGGGGTATGATGGCACAAAAAAAAAAAAAAAAAAAGTGGGTACAGGTATGGGAAGAATGTGGCATACTGTGGAATCATTATAAAGGTCTTCCTGCACATTCCATGACCCTTCTTTTGAGAAAGTTCAGAGTTAATAATCAAAGTTCTACTAAGGTAGCTGACAGGCTTGCTTTATTTCTTTTATCCCTTTAAGATGCACAGATTTGATATTCTGATGACGTTTAAGTGCTCTGCAATGGTCTTTTATTTACACTGTGGGCTGCTTTCATTGATCAGGATTCTGCTTCTGCTGCTCTCAGTGTCTTCTGTTTCCATTGTCCCACTTTTATTACAACGTTCCTGGGCATTCATACTATCTACCTATTATTATAAAGTAACAAGAGAGAGGAAATTTATAAATATTAATGCCATTCTTTGGGGAAAAGGTGTGCCGATTTTTATTTGATGGAAGTAAACATTGGCAGCTCATTAAAATGTTGGCTCACAGTTGTAGTCCAGAAAGCCAAAAGGTCTTGAGATGAAATGTAGATCAGCTTCTGAACTGCCCCCTCTTCCCAAATAACTCCCATGACCCCTTGAATAAGCTTGTCTTAAAAGAGAAAAAAAAAAGTCCTCCTAGAAATAAATCTAACAGGTATGATTTAAGGAAATGTAGCCACTGCAATAAAAAAATGTAGTCCTTTAATATCTGTATTAGAATCATCTCTGAAGATGATTAAAATGCTGACTCTATGTCTACAGCTGACTTGCCAAACAAGAACCCTGAAGTCCAGGAATCTGCCCTGGAAAATAGTTCTTTAGGTAAATCTTTGTATAATTAAGTTGTAGTAGGACTGTACTGCAGAGTTTAATTTGAAGTTTCATTTTTATTGATATCAATGTCAATTTCCAATGAGTAAGCTAAGATTCATGTTTATTGGCTCAGATTATATTGATTCAGACTCTCTGGGTGTATCATAGCAATGACATCTGACAAGTGCATAGCTTAATCATTTCCCCCACTTTTCTAAAAGCTTCAAACAAATACTTTTTCCTTGACAACTCATTAAGACAAATAGGTGCCAAAGTGCAAAATTTCTAAGATGGTCAAAAAAATTGCCTTATCTAGGATGGAGAATTGGCGTTTGTAGAGTAACACTGACTTACATTGTGGGAGAGGGGAAAGAAAAACTAAAGTATGAAAAGTTATCAATATTTAATATTTCAAAATAGAAAAAAAATCATTCATCTGACTTAGAATTTAACTGGGCACCATAGAAATGACTCAGTAGTTAAGAGCTCTGGCTGCTCTTCCAGAGGACACAGATTCAATACATAGCACCCACAAATGACTTACAAGTGTCTATAACTCCAGTTCTAGGGAATCAAACATCTTCTTCTGGTATCCATGGGTATGAGGCACACACATGAGTACACACATGGTACACAGACATACACGCAGGCAAATCACCTGTACACATAAAATAAAATTTGAAAATAAAAAAATAACAAAAACTTCTCAAACTAATGTGAGTTTCTTATCTTTCCACAATACTTGCTTTTTAAATCCAAAAGATTTAATAATTGCCAGAAAAGGCAATTATTTCATCTATCTATAGTGCCTCTATAATACTGGCACATGGTTAATGCAAAATAGTTTTATATTGCTTGAATAAATAAATTATTTTGCACAATATGTACATTTTACACCCATTTGTTTTCAACATACTATGGAAGTAAATTTCTCCTGGGATCAATAGTCCATAATTTCTTCAACAATATATCCATAAAATACTATATTTGATATAACATAATTTGCTTGTTCAGTGCCCTACTGATGGACATTTACTTCCAGTTTTATAGTACTAACAGAAAATCTGAAATAGCTAGTGGTATTTTTTTCTAGTTATTTCTTGGGACAAATTCCTAAAGCAAAATTGTTGAGTAAAAGTTTGTATATACTTAAAATAAGACCCTCCTGAAATGTTGAGTCACTAGTACATAATAAATCCTATTAGAACTATTTTTCCACATTTGATACATCTAGCAATCTGATATCTAATATAAATTTCATTATTTTAATTTAGATATACTTAATTAACACTGAAAAAATATCCATTTTATACTCTTATTAGCTAGTTTGTGTTTTCTTTATGATTTTCTTTTGTCTTTAATTTTTATAATAAAAAAGGATAGTTTTATGTTTTTAACTTTTGTTCAGAACTGATTGATTTCTTTCTCTTTTCTATTTTTATATTGACAAGTAGAAATTGCATATATTTATGATAAATGAAATGATGTTTTGATATATGTAAAACAGCAAACCATAAATTCTAAATAGTAGATATGACATCACATAAAACCCCATGATATGTACAATGAAAGAAGGAATATATAAATAGAAAACTAAAATCAGCCGGGCGGTGGTGGTGCACGCCTTTGGTCCCAGCACTCGGGAGGCAGAGCCAGGCGGATCTCTGTGAGTTTGAGGCCAGCCTGGTCTACAGAGCGAGATCCAGGAAAGGCGCAAAGCTACACAGAGAAACCCTGTCTCAAAAAAATAAATAAATAAAAATAAATAAATAAATAAATAAATAAATAAATAAATAAATAAAAAAGAAAACTAAAATCAAATAAAAACAGAGGAAGACTGTAATCAGACTTTCTCTGTCCTACCCACCAGCTCCCAAATAACCACATTGATACTTCTTATTAATTAAAAAAACTTGGCTGATAGCTTACATTTGCTACTATCTTACAACTTAAATTAACCCACTTTTATCAATCTACATGTTGCCACATGACTCATGGCATTTACCTGTCCTCTTGCATGTCTTGTTCCAGAAGAAGGGCTGGCAACTCTGCCCTTCTTCTTCCCAAAGTTCTCTCTGTCTATCTCTCCTACCTATACCTCCTTCTGCTTAGCTATTGGCTATTTAGTTCTTTATTAAACCAATTAGAGCAACACACCTTCACAATGTACAAAAAGATTATTCCACATTTCCACCTTTTTGTCTAATTAAAAAGGAAGGTTTTAACTTTAACATAGTAAAACTATATACAACAAAAACAGTTATCAAATAAGAGTTACAGTTACAATATCCAGTCCATTTGCATTTGGCAAATCCAGATAAAATTCCCTACTATCTATCTTATCTTTGTGAGTCTAAAGTTTTATACCTAATTTACTTTCTACCATAACTAAGGAAAACTGTAGGTCTAATTATTTAGTCTTTAACTCCATCAAAGACCCCAGAAGGATGTAATATTACCTAATGACAGGACATCTGGCTACCTAGACAGTCATCCAAAGTTTATCTGCAATGTTGGGGCATCCATCTTTGGCCTATAGGACTCGTATATCTGGGAGACATTTCTGAGAAGCAGGGAATTAAGAAGAACTGTCCTACCTTGTCTTGGCAAAGTTCAGCAGTCACTTTCTTTTGTGTCTTGTTTGTCAATTTGGACAGCATATTGTCAGCAGTTGAGGCAAGGGCAGTTTCTTGCCCAAATGGCTAGCTTTTGCCACAAACAAAGCAAATTCCATATGGTGGTTCTTCAATGCCCATCATCTTCTGTGAAGTAGAGTGGTGCTGTCAGGAGCAAATGTGTTTCACTATCATGAAAACCCTCAGGTTATTAAAAATCTTAAATGTCATATTCTAGAGGTCTTATAAGTATTTTAAGACCATCTATCTATCTAAATATATCTGTTTAACCCTAAAAACATGTCTAATATGACTATAAATTTGATTATTATAAATGACTAACTACTAACCTGCATTTCTTAATTATACATTACATTTTTAAATGAGCTGCATAAGCACAATACCCCCAAAAAGAGTAGAAACATACATACAGTATAACAAAAATAACTTTAAATAAACCAAAATCCATACCAATGTAACATCTTTTGAGATTAATAGTTGCTTTTTGGATTAAAGTGGATTTAATAATCTACCCTTTTTCTCATCATTTCTATACTATATCCCCTTTGTCCTTCAGAAAGAGGTCTTTAAATCTAACTCCTTTGTTTAGCTTTTATTTCTGACCATGACCAATTACAATTTGTAACCAACCCTCCATAAATGATGACAAATATCTATAACCTATTGAATAACAAAAACCACTAGCCCATCTCTTGGGCACATGAGTGTTGTTTTCTCTAGACTGCTTCCTGTCATCTGGTGACATTGGCATCTTTGGGGGACCCTGAGAAACATCAGGATAATGGTCAAGTCCTGACTCAACTAGTCTGTGAGGCTGCACCATCTCAGCCAGCAGTTTTGAAGCTGTTCTGGATGTAGAACTCTGAGGAAATTGTAGTAGAGACACTCTTGAGATGCTGGATCACCTGGGCCATCTGTTTTTATTGGTGTCTGGTCCCCTTGCTCTGAAAATACATAAACTTTCAAAGGTAACATACATATCTGCATTAATACAAGTATAGACTGTGTGTTGTACAAAAGCCAGCCAAAGATGATTTATTGTTTTATGTTTAAGCAGGTAAAATATACATCCTGTGTCTTGTAGTTTTTCTAGATTTATTTCTTTATATCTGTAGCCAGGATTTTCAGGGGGTCTCCCCCGATCAAACCTGATCCTCTTTAACCTTGAATGAATCCACAGCATTTGTATTCTGTGGAAACAAAAGCATAAACTTTTCTCCAATGCAACATATTTTTTGACTTCCATTTTGAAATTAAGACTTTTTAAAATATATAGGTTAGTTTAATTTAGCAGTTTCCATAATCCAGTGTCTCTCAGTAGCTATCATTTGTTCATCTACAATCAAAAAATTCAGACACAAAAAAATACAGAATCCAGACTCCCTGTGTATTTCCCATCTCTACATGGTTTATTCTTTTTTTGTAATTATTACTTTACTTCTCTCTTTAAAGACTGTATTTTATTATTTTTAAACTATTTTTATGACTGTCTATATCCTTTTTCTATTTTTTCTTAAGCCTATACACATTGTTAAATACACTGTAACCTGTTTAGATGTTTTTTTTTCCATTTGAACTTGCTTTACTGCCTATACGTATTTACACATGGAATCTTATTCATGTGTTAAGAAAATTAAAATTATGAAATTTTCAGATAACTGGAAAGAATTAGAATCAATCTTCCTGAATCTGGTAACTCTGACCCAGAAAGACAAATATCACTTGTTTCATTTGTGGATGTTAGCTTTGACTCTTTAGATATGTGTGCTCTATTTGGTGTATCCATAGAGATCAGGGTATTAGTAAAAGGCTATGGAAATGGGGGGGGACTTTCAAAGAAGAGTAGAACACATTAATGGAAGAGAAGAAGGGGAATAATGGAGCAGGAAGGGTTAATTTGGATGAGGATGAGAAGGCAGTGTAGAGGAAGGAATATACAGAGGGACAACTATCACTGAACACTTTCAGAAAAAGTCATATGAAGACTACTACAATTACATAAATGTCATAGAACATAAACACATACATATATAAAGAGAATTTAAATAGAGTTATCTCTTAATGGGATAACAATGCTCCTATTGGACTCCCCACGCTAACAAACAACAAGCAGAAAGTCAGGAATTGATTACTTCTATTGGAGTTGTTAGGCAGTAACATCCCATAGATCCCCAAATATTTCAGGCTATTACCATTGCTCTTGGTTATCCTCTAGAACTGGGCAGGAAGGCCCTTTTGCTGAAGATATCATATACTTGAACATAGAGCATGGAGAAATCAAGCTGGTACTGACCTAGAAGTCGCATCCCTACTGGTTAGCTTTCATAGTGCTAGAAGGTGATACGCATGCTCCTGGAGGAGAAATGTAATCATCAGTCTTATCCAGCTGTGAATCTTGCAAGCTACAATATTAACCAGCCTGGCAAGATGTGCCCACTGGTGTAACAGTGGCATAAATGTCATGGGAGTAACAAAACACCTTCTGTTTGGATTTAAGGTCCACTCCACAAGATCATACCAACACCTGGCACAGCTATCTGGGCCAAGAACCTGTGACTGGACAGGTCATAGGCATTAGGGGAGAAACTACTACCAATATTCTGTTGTTTTACTAATGGAACATAATATTAAAATGACTCCTAGCCTCTTCTCATTACTTTTATAGGTTAGTGAATTTCTGCAAACCTCATCATAGAAAGAAGCTTCTTTATTTTTTTAATTTTTTTTATTTTTATTTTGCAATACAATTCAGTTCTACATATCAGCCACAGATTCCCTTGTTCTCCCCCTCCCGCCCCCTCACCTTCCCCCCAGCCCACCCCCCATTCCCACCTCCTCCAAGGCAAAGCCTTCCCCGCGGACTGAGATCAACCTGGTAGACTCAGTCCAGGTAGGTCCAGTCCCCTCCTCCCAGGCCAAGCCAAGCGATCCTGCCCAGGTTTCAAACAGCTGACTCATGCAATGAGCACAGGACCTGGTCCCACTGCCTGGATGCCTCCCAAACAGATCAAGCCAATCAACTGTCTCACCCATTCAGAGGGCCTGATCCAGTTGATGACCCCTCAGCCATTGGTTCATAGTTCATGTGTTTCCATTTGTTTGGCTATTTGTCCCTGTGCTTTATCCAACCTTGGTCTCAATAATTCTCGCTCATATAAACCCTCTTCATTCTCACTAATTGGACTCCCAGAGCTCCACCCGGGGCCTAGCCGTGGATCTCTGCATCCAGATCCCTCAGTCGTTGGATAGGGTTTCTAGCACGACAATTAGGGTGTTTGGCCATCCCATCACCAGAGTAGGTCAGTTCAGGCTGTATCTTGACCATTGCCAGCAGTCTGTTGTGGGGGTATCTTTGTGGATTTCTGTGGGCCTCTCTAGCACTTTGCTTCTTCCTATTCTCATGTGGTCTTCATTTACCATGGTCTCCCATTCCTTGTTCTCCCTCACTTGTTCAGCTATGTTCATATCAGCATTGTTTGTAATAGCCAGAACATGGAAACAACCTAGATGCCCTTCAACTGAAGAATGGATAAACAAAATGTGGTACATATACACAATAGAATACTACTCAGCAGAGAAAAACAATGACATCATGAGGTTTGCAGGCAAATGGATGGATCTAGAAAAAAATCATCCTGAGTGAGGTAACCCAGACTCAGAAAGACAAATATGGTATGTACTCACTCATAGGAGGATTCTAGATGTGGAACAAGGATGACTGGACTGCTACTCACATCACCAGGGAGGCTACCTGGAAAACAGGACCCCAAGAAAGACATGGGGATCGCCCAATGACGGAGAAATGGAATGAGATCTACATGAACAGCCTGGACATGAGTGGGGGTAGTGAAGGGCGAGGGTCGAGGGAAAGAGAGCTTGGGTGAGTGGGAGATCCCAGCTGGATCAACAATAGAAGCTTCTTTTTTTTACAGTACATGGAAACTAATGCGAAGACCCACAACTAGTCATGGTACAGAGACTAAATGACTGTGGATTGCTCAGCCCTAAACAGAACTTCTGTACCACAACCCTCACCTCCCCAGGCTCAGGAATCATTTCAAAGGAGGGAGCAGGAAGATTATAAGAGACAGAGATAATGTATGACTACAAGGAAACATTATTTTCCAGACACAATAGGGCAACTGAACATATGAACTCACAGCAGTTGTGACAGTGTGAACAAAACCTGAAGGAGCTCAAGTCAGACAAAATCCAAGCATGGAGTGGGGATGTGGGCATGAAGCTGAGGAGTTACTGGTAATTAATAGCTACTGAGGGAGAGAGAAAGTTTTGTTTTGTTTGTTTGTTTGTTTTTTAGGTTGTAGTGCCTGGTGGGTCTAACTTGCTCCAGTAGATAGCCAACACACGCAACAGGGTTTTTTTTCTTCTTTGTTTTGTTTTTCCTAATGAATGAATACACAAAGTTGGATGAGTAGAATCTGGAAGAAGATGAGGAATGGAAATAAATAAGATCAAATATAGCATATGAACATTTATTATTTTATTTTTATTTTGTACATTTATTTGTGTCTGATGTACATGTTGTCTGTGTAAATGTAAGTGTGTGTATGTGTGTTAGTGCAGATGCATGTGTGTCACGACGTGTAAAAAGGGATTGGATGCTCCCCTTCAGCACCACACACCACACACACATACATACACACACAGACACACACAAAACCAAAGAGTTCCAAGGAAAGAGAAAAGATGGTCACAAAGCAATAGACTTAGCTACATATGATAAGCAAACTCAGAGAAGAGCCTTTCATGAATCAAAACCTTAAAATATTGCTAATATTTTATCATAATAAGATATACTTACTCATGACTTAAAAGTATGTGACATTGTCACTTCTAGTAGCCAGAGTTAAAGGAAATATTTCTTTCCACGCCTTTGCAGATCAGCTAAATTAAAATTGAGGCCCAGATATAATTATAGAGTTATTTCTGTTTTTATTTTTGAAACTTAAAAAAAAAGTCCTGTAAAGAAAACACACAAAACTCCCCCAAAGTTTCATTTGGATATTCTACACAAGTGTACAGATCAGTTATCCATTTTCTTTCTTTAGCATAGTGATGGAAAAATTTAAAACTTTCAAAATTAGTGTAAGCCCCATAGAAAGAACTAAAGCTGTATCTGTTGCTAAATAGTAACACAAAATAGCAGAAAGGAATTCATAACTTTATGAATTACTATTGGGGAGGAGAGGGAGGAAAGAGCTAAACTAGCAACCCAAAATCCATCATCTTACAAGATTATGGTAAAAATTAATCTCATTTGTTTATTAAATTCACTTCTCTGAAAAGAAAGTTCCCAAACCCTGGGTTGGTAGAGCCACCTTACTATTTGAGCTAATCAAGTCAGCCGTGTGGAAAGTCTATCAATCACCCACTTTGAATAACCAAAGCAAACAAACAAAAAGACTGAACTACAGAACCATCAATTCAGCCCCACACTGCAGGGACCGCCAAAGGATTGCTGGGACACATAAATATTTGGAAATATGTTTAAATAATGTGTCCTAACTACTAGTCAAAATTTTCCAAGCAAATGTTATTTAAAAAATGTTTGGGCTATCCGCAAATGTTTTTACAGGCATTCCAACCAGGCAAATCCTGAAGCCTCAGGAGAAAAAAAAAAAAAAAACAAAAAACTAGCCAACAGGAGAACTCTTTAGAAAGCTTAGTGTTGAAGAGAAGGTTACCTATGAAAATGTAGACAGAAATATTTGAACCATCGGGATGGTCTAAAAACAAATGCATGATTCACCATAAAAACACAAAATCAGAAACCAGAATATATGTGCAAAAGGCCAGTATGGTTAAAAGAAAAAATAACCAAAGAAATCATTATGAGACAAAACTCCCAAAGCGCCATTGAGTTCATTTTGTGTTGGCATCTACTGCTGGGCATAGAGCCTGCCCTTAAGTGTGGTTTGTGTACCCAGTGAAACTCCATCACAGAAAATTAATTTTTCCTTTACAGGCAGCTGTCAATTGGAGCTAGCTTCTGCATTAGGGATGGGGGCTTGTGTCCAATTTCCACCTCAGCCCTGGACCCCATCATACTTCTTTTTGATTAGTTCTCAAAATATGATGGCAAATGTTATTATTACTATTTCATAGGTTGAATTTATTAGCTAGAGAAGTGTTTTTTAGTACTTATAGCACATGTTCCTTCTGATATTATAATATAGATTTTGAAAATGCCATATTCTTTCATTCCTCTAGAAAAAATATAGAATATATCAATGACTAATATTAAGAAAATATCTTATGTAATACTGGAGCAAAAACCAGGAAATGTGGGAGAATATATAAAAGCCTATTGATGGTTTGTTTTGATTTGATTTGATTTTTAGATGGATGTTTACTGTCTGACTTCTATGTAGATCATGCTGGCCATGATAGAAATATGCCTGCTTCTCCCTCTGGAGCGCTGGGCTTAAAGGCTTATATCACCAAGCACTGCTAATGTGTTTCTTTAATGACAATTTAAAGACATCTGCTAGCCATTCACTATTTTCACCCTATATCACTGGCAACAACATACTGTATCTTAAGATACAGCCCTTTGTTCCCAGTTTCTTTCTTACTTTCCTAACCTAACTAGGTACAGATTTCAGATGTTGGATACTGTGAAGGTCACAGCAAGCTTCTTGCTTGAGTTGCCTAAACTTCCAGATCTTTCACTTCTGTCTCTTGTCCACCTCACCCCTCCAATGCAGACAGTGTTGAAAGTTCTGAGATTAGTCTATCCTTCCATGCTGACTCCCTTGAGAACTCCAACTATTTAGACTGTATGATAAGGCCATGGTGGCTTGGGAGGACAGGCTATCTTCCTTTCTGGCCCCATTGAACTTCCATCTTCACCCCTGAGTTTCCAACTGGATGTTGGAGATCTTCACTTGCCCCCCATTGCAATATCACAATCAAAAGTTTAATGTTCATCAGCTTTCCTTCAACAAGCTTAACATCCTCATTATAACATGAATTGCTAAACGGTCTTATTAATAAAAAATCCAGAGCCAGATATTGGAGTAAAAGCTAAAAGATCAGAGAGGCAGAGCAGCAAGCCACTAGTTCTTACCCCTATGAAATCCTCCACTGAAAGAGAGAGAGCTCCTCTCTCCACCCCGCCTTATAACTTCCTCTCTCCGCCCAACTCTGTCATATCACTTCCTGTCTGTCTGTACAGACCTCCAGACCTCTATGGTTAACTAGTGGCTAGCTTCTCCTTTTGATTTTCAGGCAAGCTTTATTTGTTAGAGCACAAATAAAATATCACCACACCTCATTTCTGTGGATGCAAATGCTATCCCCCAGTCATCTTTTTAAAATACTTCTGAGATGGAGAGATGACTCTTTGGTTACGTTGCCTTACAAGCCTGATGTACTGATTTTGATCCCTAGAACTGATGTAAAAATAGAAGGAGAGAACCAACTCTAGAGTTGTCCTCCATCTGCAGGCCATCTCATACACAGTCCATGGCACATGCATGTACACACACATACACACACACACACACACACACACACACACACACACACACACTCCTAATAAATAAAAGAGTTTGAAAATATATTTGCTAAGGAAACTTTTTGAGGCAAGGAATTGGACCAGTGTGGGGGGTTGGTGTGGAGAAGAGCAGTGTGTGTGTGTGTGTGTGTGTGTGTGTGTGTGTGTGTGTGTGTGTTTGGGGGGTAATATGAGCAAAGTAAAATAATGTGTATATATGAAATATAATGAAATTCATTATTCTGGACACTAACTAAAATATTAATAAATGATTGTGATAAAGAAACAAATAATTAAAATACCTCTGCTAGATTAAATTGTTAACTCCTACCTCAAGATCCAACCCTTCTCTTTATTTCAGCCAACACTACTAACCCAGTTCAGCCAGCAGCCATCATCTATCTCCTACAGCTTCCTGGCCATCTCTGGTTTCCTGTCTCCTCTTGCTATTGTTAGGGCAATCATCCAGCAGAGATGGGCTATGGTCCGGGAGGAAAGTAAAGCTCTGAAAACAGCACTTCAGCCTCCTGGGGGCCAGAAGTTAGAAGCTGGCTCTTGGAACCCCTGGTGCTTTCTTCCTTCGGCTTCCCAGAAGGATGGAACAATCCAGCCATTGCTGCAGGAGCTCTGAAGCCTCCACCCTCAGAAAGGCTAATCTGTCCCACTGGCATGGTCATGTCATGGACTCAGTTGAACTCAAAGTTCCTTACATTCAAACTGCATATGATACACCCAGCTTTTTGTTTGAGATTGAGGAATTCACTTAAACAACAGTAGTTTTTGCTTTTCTTTGAAAATGTGTCTAGAGAGTCTGTGGTGATGACTCAGCAGTTAAGAGCACTGCCTGCTCTTCCAGAGGACCCAGGTTCAATTTCCAGCACCCACATGGAGACTCACAACTATCTAATTCCAATTGCACAGAACCCAGTGCCCTTTTCTGATCTCCTACGGCAGTGTGTACATACATGTGATAGATACATAGACACGCATGCAGGCAAAATACCTGTATACACAAAATAATAAAAATTTTAAAATGTATTTAGAAAGACAATTTTTCAAACATTTTACTATTATATTAAAGCATAAATGAGTACATATTCTAATCAGATATCATGTGATGTTTCAAAATATTTATCCACTGTTTAAATCAGGTTAAAGATGCCTTCTTTATTATTTATCATCTTCATTCATTTAGTATTATTATATGTATATGTGTATGTGAGTATGTGAGTGTGTGTTCATGATATGGGGATGGGAAGTGTAACTGATTGTGATCAGAGAACAACCTTAGTTGAGTCAGTTCTTTTCTTCCACTTTTACATGGGTTTGGAAGAGAAAACAGGTTATTGGAATTCCCAGGAAGCACCTTGACTTGATGAACCATCTTGCTGGCACACATTTATCATCTTAAAACAATATTTTAGATTTATTAATTTTATTTAATGTATTAGTATTTTGCCTGCATATGTGGTAGTGTGAGTGAGTGTGCATGTATGAGTGTGGGTGAGTATGTGAGTATGTATATGAGTGTGTGTGTGTGTGTGTGTGTGTGTGTGTGTGTGTGAGTGGGTGTGGGTGTGTACACCATGTGCATGCTTGGTGTCTATGGAGGTCAGAAGAAGGTTCTGGAACCAGAACTGGAGTTGTGAATGGTTGTGAATCACCATCTGAGTGCTAGGAATTTGAACATAGGACCTCTGCAAAAACAACAAGGGCTCTTAACCACTGAGCCCTCTCCAGCCTTGATACATTTACCATCTTAATGGTAAACACATTGAAAACTCATTGCTTTTTAGAAAGGTGCAGTCATTGCCTGTGGTTTCAAGACCACTGGATACAATGGAACACCAGACCTTCTTCCTCCTATCGCACTATAACCAACTTCCTATTGTTCAGTCTTTCTTTATTTCCCTTCTACTCTTGCCAGTTGCTAGGAATCATCATTCTCTCAACTTCCATATCCACCTTTCTAGACTCCACAGAGAAGTGATCTCATGTAGCTCATGCCTGTGCATTACTTATTTTACTTAATATTATGACCTTCATTTCCATCCATGTCACAAATAACAGGATTTCCCTTATGCTATGGCTGCCAAGGTTCCATTGTGCATAAATACCACATTTTCATTGTCCATTCATCAGTCCAAAGATATGGTGATTGCTTCTATTGCTTAGCTTTTGCAAAGAATACTGATGCAAGTGCAGATGTCTCTTCAGCACACTGGCTTCATTTCCTTCAGATATACACCCAGTAGCGAGACTGCTGATTCATATGGTGGCTCTATTTTTTCATTTTCAAGGAACCTCCACAATGTTTTCCAGAATGTCTGTACTAATTAACCCTCCTACCAATGATGTTCAAGCGTTCCCTTTTCTCCAGTTTTTATTTTGTGTGATTTATTTTTTTCTTTTAGTCCTGGAGGATTGAAACTGAATCTTGAGCATGTTTGGCAAACACTCCACCACTGAATTGCATCCATAGTTTGTCTTTTTAGCTCGTCTTTGCATTTTGGTTAGCGTTTCCCTCATGATTAGTCATGACAATATTTGCGTGTATCCATTTGTCTTCCTTTAAAGATCAGTTATATATAGGTGGTCAGGTGAGTAAAGTTTATAATCATAAAGACAAGCCGCATGTGGAAAAAAAAAGAAAAAGTTTTTCCAAAAGGCATGTAAACAAATAAGAATAGCCAGCTACCACCTGTAATCAGCTGTAAAGAATAATCCCAAGTAAACTCACTTCTGTCCACTCTACCTGGGAAGGGCACAGACACACATTTCAAGAACAACCCATGCTATGGAGAAACAAAGGTTCCAAGACTCATGTCTTGTTTACTTGGAGTTGTCTCCCAAGGTCTCAGAAATCTCCTCACACAGCTTTGTTCATGGACTGTGTTCAGACACATCTGTTTGAGTCTATGGCTTTCTTTCTTTCTTTCTTTCTTTCTTTCTTTCTTTCTTTCTTTCTTTCTTCCTTCCTTCCTTCCTTCCTTCCTTTCTTTCTTTCTTTCTTTCTTTTAATCAGGTAATTTGGTTTAATGCTATTAAGTTTGGGGGTCCTTACATAGTCTAGATTATAACCCCTCTCCTCCGTATCCAGTATGGTTTGGTCTTAGAAACCTGACTAGGATGACAAGGAAATGAAGAAAGGACAGACACACAGACACATTTGCAGGAAAGCTAGGATCAAGTGGGCCATGCTCGCTCTGCTCAAGAGGCACTAACCACAGCAGCAGTCCCGAACCTTAGCATGTGTATGATGTGCCCCACAAGGAGCAGGGGTTAGCTAATCTCAGTAGGAGATCTCTGTAGGAGAACAGTCTCAGACTGCAGTCATTCCTGAGGAGGAAGGAAGCTGCAATAGCTAGTTTTCACATATGCTGGTCAAGCATTTCTAAACACTCACATGAACCAGACGAAAGCTTTGCCATCACCTCTGAGCCTCACCTGGAAGAAGCGTTTGCCAGCTCACATAGGTCTGAGGTATTAGTGTCCTTGATGTGACTGCTCCCATGTCAACAACTCACGTTCATTCAATGATTTCATCCACACCTTACACATTCACTCAGGGCTTCCTTAGATACCAATCCCTGTCAAATTAAATTTGAAAACATTTCCTGTAATTTTCTAGGTTTTTACTTCATTCTAATGATTGTTTCCTTTGCTGTGAGGAAACATTTCAGTTTGACGCAGTCTTGTAGAAGGTATGGGTGCTCACAGATAGGCATTGGAGAGACCAGGAATGTCAATCACTCAGGGTTGTCTCCTCAAAGGAGAAAATGAATACCTGTTTTCCACCGAGAAGGCTGGGAATGGATGTTATTAATGACCTTAAGACCTTTGCTATCTGTAGAGCTAGACCTCAAGAATATTTATCCCAGACTCTCTCTCCCTAGAACTTTATCTTTAGGTTTGTTTCTCAGTCAATAGAATCCATCCTTAGGTGAGCTGTCACATGGACTTTGTAGACTGCTGACCATGACACTATCTGTGTGACTGAGACAATGCCAGATCCTTCCCTAGACCCTTACGCCAATATAAGTCTATCTCTAGAAGCTATCTTCTTGGAGAAATGTCAATACTTTGAATTTCTATATAATTATTTTATTATTCTACATAATTATCTTATTACATTTATTATAGACATAATTATGCCTCCTTTTGCACCTGGAATTGTATTATACCAGGAAACTTTTTTTCCCTCAAATTGTACTGTGTTTAAATATACTTACAATAAACTGCCTGGTGTCATACCCCAGAAGTTTTGAGCCAGCACTGGCTAAGTCATACTGAACCGAGTTTCCCATCTCCCCTCATGTGATTCATTTCCCTGCCAGTTGTAGAGCTTGCAGAGTCCCCCCCGCCCAACAATCTCATTCATTTATTCCTTTGTCTTTGTAGTATTTTTTTATGGAGTCTCATCAATGAGATGTTTACCCACTCTAATGTCCTGAAGTATTTTCCTTATGCTTTCTTCTATTAGTTGTATGTCTTATGTTTAAGTTTAATCTAATTTGGTTCAGGTTTTTCTTACTAATGTGAGATAAGAATCATGTTTCATTCTTCTGCATGTGGAACCGGTTTTCCCAATACCATTTGTTGGAATGAATATCTTTTCTCCAATTTGTATTTCGAATACCTCTATTGAAAACTACTTAGTTGTAAATGTGTGAAGTACTTTTATTCTGTCCCACTGGTTTTCCTATCTGTATTTATGCCAATACCCCAATACCATGTTGTTTTGATTACTAGAACTTCGAAGTGTGTATTTGAAGTCAGCTAGCATATTGTCATCTGTTTTCCTCTTTTTGTTTAAGATAGCTTTGGTTATTTGGAATTCTTTAGTGATTCCATACGAATTTTAGGGTTATTGTTTCTACTTATGTGAAGTGTGCCATTACATTTTGTTAGGGCTCTGTGGATGCCAGTCAGCTATTCAACTTTTTTATGTGTGTCCTCCGAAATTTCTTTCATTGATGTTTATATTTTTCATTATGTAGTTGGGCTAAATTTATTCCTAGGGATTTGTTTCTGTGTCTATTGCAAGTGAGACTACATCCGTTGGGGGGCCCAAAGCAGCTTGACCACACAGCTGTCATGACAGGCTTAGAGGCCCAGACACAACTCCTGTGACAGGCTTATTGGCAGACAACACCCAGACCCAGGAAAAGCCATAAGCTGACCCCACCCAGGGAGGGCCTGCATCTAAGGGGAAGTACCTGACACCCCAAACATTACAACCATTAGATAAGGTTAGATAAGATGGCCAGATGTCCCTGAGTCTAGCACACATCTATTTTCCATTTTACGGATACCCCTAGACAAATGTCAGCCAATCAGGGTTCTGACCCTGGAAATCCTATCACCCCAACCTCTGCTATGATAAAAACTCTACCTTGCCTAAGCTTAGGGCTGTCTGCTCTCACTGCTGCATTGGACAGACAGAGACCAAGTCCTGGAGCTTGAAAATAAAGATTCTTTGCTTTTAGATATGGGATTCAGTCTCCATGGTGGTATTTTGGGCATCACCACAATCTGTACATAACATCATCCTCAATTTCTATGTCAGATAATTTGCTATTGGCATGTGGAAACACTACTGATTTGTGAAGGTTGATCTTGTGTTGTACAAACTCGTCAAAATTCATTAATCAATTTTAATATTTGGAGGCAGAAGAAACAAATCTTGACACACCAGGTGGTGTATGTTCATGTCTTTAATCCCAGCACTCAGGAGGCAGAGGCAGGCCAATCTCTGTGAGTTTGAGGCCAGCCTGGTCTACAGAGTGAGTTCCAGGACAGCCAGGGCTGTTACACAGAGAAACTCTGTCTCAAAAAACCAAAAAAATAAAGATAAAATAAAAAATAAAAATCTTAACATCAAGGAAACTAAGAGTTTTAAACTTCCTTTTGCATTTGCCCAATTTCTTTTGCTCTTCATGATATAGAGCACACCACAAGGTTTTCTTCATGCATCCTGTGTTCATTTATTAGAATAATCAATATTGTTAAAATGTTCAAACTTTACAGAGGAACCTACAGGCTCACTGTCCAGGCAGGAAGCAATGTTAATGACTAAAATGTGTTTCCCCAGTCTTATTTAACTTTTTAAATCCATTCTATCACACAAAATGTATGCATATCACCTCTATTATGCATTCTACAAATGGCTTTTATCTTCTACACTATAGCGCCATAATTATGGCATATCCATAGTTTGTTAAATAGGTGAATAAAAGAATGAAAGAGCTGGAACAGAGATGAGATTGTAGCTGGAATATAATCAAGAAAGCATAGTAAATGACTTCTCAACACCAGTTTCAAGAATCATTAGCTTAATAACCACAGAAATTGACTGCAGGTTAATTGTTCCCACTTGATTTCTATTCTTCTCATGATGCTAGGCATCTTCCAACAGACGGCCTATATACACAGGCTGTCTACTTTGCCTATCATATTTTTGTTTTTATTTTAAAATGCCTTAATTGCCTTTTTATACAAGTTTATAGTCATAGCAAAAATTATTGGTAGCCCCAGAAATATATGTTATCCTCTTCCTCTTCTTGAACACCTTCCCTCTCATCAACAGCCTGTACCACAGTGATATAATCACTGCAACTAAATCTATGTTGACATGTTTTTATCACTCAAAGTCCAGAGCTTTTAGGTTGGATTCATTTTTGTTATTTTGTTTTATTAGTTTAGAGAAATAATCTCATTTATCTACTAACAGAATATCATGCAGAAATTTTTTTCACTGCTCTAGCAATACTCCGTGTTCCTATTTACCCCTCCCTTTGTAACTCCTGACAGTCATAGATTATTTTACTGTCTTCTAGTTTGCCCTTTTCTAGAAGGACACGTGGTTAAAACTGTACAATTTTTACATGTACTGTGGGCTTTTTTCTACTTTGTAATAGTTGTTCTGATTTTCATGGATTGGTATTTCTTTTTATTACTGAATAATATTCCATCATCTGGTGTCTTAGTTACTTTCCTACTGTTATGACAGAATACCATGACCAAGGCAAATTATAAAACAACATTTAATTGGCTTTATGGTTTCAGAAAGTCAGAGTCTATGATGGTAAAGCAAAAGCACGGTGGAAGGAACAGCTGAGGACTCACATCTTGATCTTAAAGCAGAAGACAGACAGACAGGCACACACACACACACAGAGAGAGAGAGAGAGAGAGAGAGAGAGAGAGAGAGAGAGAGAGAGAGAGAGAGAGAGAGAGAGAATACTAAGAATGGCACAAGTCTTTTGAAAGCATGAGCTAGCCCCGAGTGACACATCCCCTCCAATGAGGCCACACCTCCTAATCTCTCCCAGACAGTTCCACCAACTGAGTATTAAGTATTCAAACACATAGCCCTATATCTGGGTGTACTGCGCTTTTTTTTTTCATCTATTAAGGAACATCTTGGTTGATACAAACTTAGCGAATAATGAAACACCTACTATAAACATCTATATACAGGTTTTTGTGTGGATATAAATTTTTAACTTCTTTTGACAAATTCTAAGAAATTAACTCCAGGATCATATATTAAAAATGCCATTAGTTTTGTAGGAAACTGTCTTTATTAAGGTGGCTATGAAAACTGCATTCTGCTCAGGATAATGTGATCTTTCTAGGCAAAAGAAAAATTATTCTCCTCAAACTAAACAAGGAAGAAATATTAATTATATTCTATCACAGGTTAATTGGGATGTATCTGACTTCTCTTTATTAAGCTGGGGTAGCGTTTCAGGGAGAAAGACTACAGCAATAAAGTACTATTATCATATCACATCAAAGTTACCTCCTGCTACTTGGACTCACCATTCTTGATTTTAACCTTGATCATCCAGCTCGAGGGAGTGTTTGCCGGGTTTACCCAGCACAAAGTTACTTTTGCATTCTCTCTTTTGAACAGGTTACTCTTCAAGAGTAGTTTTGTTGCTGCTGTTGTTATTGCTCCTGTGAAACAAGGTCCTCAACCCAGGCTGCCCTTGAGTTCATAGGCAACTGAGGATGACACTGAACTTCTAATTCGCTTGTTGAGATCACAGGTATGAGCCACCATCTCCAATTTATGGGGTACTGGAAATGGAACAAAGTGCTTCACGCCTGCTAGGCAAGAAGTCTACCAAATGAGCTGTACCCCTAGCCCTCCCCGATTCTATATAAGATAAGGTTATTGACTTTGCTATTTACATATTATGTAAAGTAATGCTAAACTTTAAAGAGTTAGCAATCATCAAAATATTTACCAATTACACAGTTTCATTGAAAAAATATACGGTATACTCATAGATAATAACTAAGGAAATCTTTGTCAATTTCATTGTACAAAAAGACCTTTGCTGTTGCTTACCAGTATTACTTCTTGGTTTGTGTGTTTCTTCCCAAAGTTCATGTGTTGGAAATTCAATCACATAATTACGTTATTAGTATTGGGGGTATGGCTTTCAGGACACAATTAATATTCAATGAAGTTGAAGAACCAAAGCACCCCCATTTCAAATAAGCCCCTCACCCCAGCTTGAAACAGGCCTAAGTTTCAAAATTCTCAGAGTTGCTGACATAGGTCCCAGGACAAAGTCAGGATGTTTAAAGAGCCATCTGGTAGCAACTGATTAACCATGGAATGTCCCAATGCCAGCGACGGTCAAAAGTACAAAGTCAGGATGTTTGAAGGACTATCTGGTAACAATTGATTAACCACAGAACGCCCCAATGCCGGAAGTAGTATATAAAGTGTGACAAACAACCAGTTAAAACTACAAAGTAAGATAACACAGAAATTCTGAAAAGCCCCTAAAACTTGAGCCCATCAGACTTGTACCCGTACTAGCACCCCTAAATGATGTAACCTTATGGTTTTTGCCTTTAAAACCTGAGCTTGCAGAGGGGTGGGCTCCTCCTCCAGCCTCTACTGTGTTGGATGGCTTGACAAGGTCCCTGCTGCAGCTTGAACTGCTTCAATAAACCTTGCATTTGCATTTTGGTGAGTTCCATGTCTCTGGTGGGAGTTCATGTCTCTGGTGGTCTCTTCGGGGATCTCGTGCCCAGGGCACAACAAAGTCATGAGGGGAGAGCTTCCATATTGGCATTTGTGACCTTAGAAAAAGAAGGAAGAAGAGAAGAAGGGGTAGGGAGGAGAGAGGAAGAGGAGAAATGTCAGCTAACATGCTACTCTGTCTCAACATGTATTGACTTCTGCCACCTCATGAGAGGTCAAAATACCCTCCCTACACACACAGCAGACTCAGGCCTCATGTGCCTGCACATGCAAATTTTCAGAACCAAGAGCCAAACAAATTTCTATCCTTTAGAAATCACTCGATTTGTGATATTTTGCTATAGTAACAGACACTGGACTAAGACAACTACTTCAATTAATTTTTAGAAATGTTGGAGTGAAATTAAAGTCTCAATGAGAAATTACTTCGCCATTAAAATAACTATGATCAAAATGTAAACAACAGCAAATGCTCATGAAGATATGAAGAAACTATATTCACTTTATGTGTTGCTGGTTAGAATGCTGGTAAAACGGTTTCCTGGGGTTGATGATTGGGTATTTTTGGTATTTTTATAATTAGGTAAGATCAAGAAGTTCTGATGTGCATTGTACAGTAGTAAGATAATAATGCACTTCTCATTTGAAAAAGGAGAAAGGATTTTGGAAGTTTGTACAACAAAGACATGATAAATGTTTGAGGAATGATCATTTTTACTTGATTTTAACATCCTGCAACATAAACTTATTAGAATAATAGATAATATCCTGTTAATATTTTTTGTGTTTTATGTACAAAGTAATTTTTTTAAGTTGGTATGCTGAAGAGGCGGCTTGGGGGGTAAAAGAGCTTACTATTCTTCCAGAAGCCCAGAGTTTCCTTCCTAGCATCCATATCAGTTCTGACTCCAGAGGATCCAATGCCCTCTTCTGGGACCTGTGGGCACCCACACATGAATGGAAGACACTTGTATACATGTATATACACAATTAATAAGTAAAAATAAATCTTATGGAAGTACTGGTCACTCAGTAAAAGTTTAGTAATTTCCTTGCAAAGTTTAAAAACAATGCCATACAACCCAATACTGTGCTGTTAGTGTTTACCCAAGCTAAAGAAAACATGCCCACATGACTTGCGGCTAATGCACTCCAGCCTTATCTGTGAGAGCCAATATCTGAAACAATATGCTTAGATATCAGCCAATGAATAAAACTCTATGTGCAATGAGTGAATACAAAGTGGTGTGATAGCAACAGTGGGCCAAAATAATAAACTCCTGACTCTTCTTCTCAGTAACACACCAAATAAACATCTTCAAGGTTCATTTCCCTCAGAAGGGGTGTCAAGAGCAGTTCAAATGCTTTTTACGAATCATGCTATAAGGGAAGGAATCCTCAATAATCATATCAGTTTCTGACTATGAAGGTGAAAGTTGGCTCATCACATATAAAGCTTTAGTTATAAAGTCTCTAATGACTTGGGTTACAGTTCACCAATTCTTTGAGTAGAGGGGACTGGCCACATACAAGTCTTTCTAGACCATAAGAGAAGAGGTTTTGTGTGTGTGTATGTATATATATATATACTGAAAGTAGTACAGAAAGGGGATTTGTAGATGAATTTCTAAACAGTCTTATTAAATAAGAAACACAGAGCCAAATACAGAGGCAATAGCCAAAGAGATCAGAGCGAATAGCCATGACTAGCCTTAGCTTACCACCAGCAGTAGCTTCTACAGAGAGAGTTTCTTCCTGTTTGACCTGTGCTTTTATTGCCTTCCTGTTCTGCCTTCTCATTGTCTCTAAGCCCAGCTACATGACTTCCTCATCACTGCCTGTCTATACAGACCTCCAGGTCTCTATGGTTGGTACTGGGACTAAAGGTTGTGTCACCATGTTTGACTGTGTCCTTGACCACACAGAGACTCTGACTGCCATGTGATCAGATTAAGGGCATGGGCTACCACCACCTGACTTCTGTTTATGGCTCGCTGACTTCTGATCTCCAGGCAAACTTTATTAATTAACATACAAATAAAATATCACATTTCAGCACAAATAAAGTATAACCACAGGGATTTTTTTTTTTAGTAGCCCTGTTCCACTCTGGAAGAGTTTCATGATAAGTTCCTCCAGTGGATACTTGGTAGCTTGGCTTTAATTAACTTGCACTGGGGAGTTAAAAGTATGCACAAATACTGACATGCTGGCAGCTGGAGAGGCGTTTATTCAAATACCGCAAGTTCCAACTTATATAACCTTTACCAGAGGAATGCAGATTAAGCTTGTAGCTCTGGAAGCAGAAGGGAGTGCCATTTTTGCACCTCTCTACACTGGAGAACAAAGAGGTAGGTTTAGACAAGAATGCACATACTTCCAGCAGTTTGGCTCCTTGAAACAATAAAAAACAGGAACAGGACACACATCTCCATTCCTCTCTCCAGAAGAAGTTTATGGCACACACACACGGTGGTCTTTGACCAGCTGGACACTAATGCACATGAATCAGGAAACAAATGAGGCCTAACAAGCAATAGCTCTTCAGCAGTCTGAGTCACAGACTCGATAGCTGATGATTTTTTCCTCAGATGCACCAAAGAGATAAACACAGGCCTGTCTATTTTTGTTGGAAAGGGGCGGCTATCACAGAGTTCCACTGCTACACAGATTCTACTAAAGGGACTAATTCCTTAACTTTTTTTCTGAGGGTAGAGGGGACTTTGGGTTCCAAAATGACCCAAACTTGCAAGGAGGAAGAAAACAAAACAAAACAAATGCTCTGTATCAGTATATTTGTCCCTGGGATCTGAAATTATAGCAGCGACGTAAGTGTATACATTTGCCTCAGATACACAAATTCTGGAGGAGAGAGGAAGATAATGCCTATATTCAGCCCCACTGTGAACACAGAACTATAGCACAATATAACACACCAATATATCACTAATCATGTTTAAGCAATGCCTAGAGCATCTGGATTCTACCTTAGCAGTCTCAGGCTCCAGATAGGATGTGTTAGATCCTGAACCCCAAATAGCCTCCCAAGCAGACAGCAATCTGAGAAAACAAAAGGATTTCAAAGGCACCATAACTGCCAGCAGAGGCTGGTCTGACATGATAAAGAGAGGTCATTGCCTTACCACATACACAGAAAGTGGTAAAAAGAATCAAAGAAATGAAGAGGCCGTGTAATTTATTCCAAACAAAATAGGATGACTCTCCAGAAACAGCAGAGAAAGATGGACTTCGATAATTTATTCAGTGGAGAATTAAAAACAGTGGCCAGAACTATGCTCACCAAGATCAAGATGGCAAGTAAGAACAAGCTGAGCATTCCAAGAGAGATAGGAAATATTAAAGAGTATCAGACAGAAACTGCAAAGCAGAAGGACGCGATAACTGAATTTAAAAGAAGTGCTCAACAGCATATTAGACTATGCAGTAGAAAGGATAAGTGAACTCAGACTGGTCCCTGGAAATCTTCTAATCTGAGGAGCAAAAATGAAAAAGAAAAAAAAGAAAGAAAGAAAAGCAATGGAAAAGAGGGATAGTAGTTCAGATTTGCAGGATGCCAGCTGGTAGAACAGTTTATGCATTGTTGACATGCGACAAGAAGAGAGTGAGAATGGAAAATATATTTAAAAAATAATGGCCCAAATCTTCCCAAGTCTGAAAAAGAAAATGGGAAGCCCATAGGATATCAAATACGACAGATTCAAACAGGACCACATCTAGATACCTCAGAGTCACACTGCCAAAGTAAAGGCACAGAGACCATGTAGAGAGAAGCAAGAGAAAGCAAATTGTTAGAGACAGAGGATTCTCCCTTAAACTATTAGTGAATTTCTCAACAGGAACCTTGAAAGCCAGAAGAGAGCATGATGAGATACTCAAAGTCCTAACAGTGAAAAAGACTACTAAGCAAGACTACTGTACCCAGCAATTCTGATTTTCACAATGGAGAGGTGATAAGGCTTTTCTGGAGGGGTGGGGGTCTTCAACTTTAAGTATGCTAATTGGCAATTTAAAAACATACAGTGGAAGGAGGGTGGAGAGATGACTCAGTGGTTTAGGGTATCTGTTGCTCTTGCAAAGGACCCTGGTTTCACTGCCAGCACAATGTGGCTCATAATCATCTATGGTAGTTTAGAGAATGGTCCCAAGAGGCTCATAGATTTCCATACTTAGTCCTCAGTTGGTGAACTGCTTAGGAAGGATTAGAAAGTGTGGCCTTGTTGGAGGAGGAATGTCAATAGGGGGTAGGTTTTGAAGTTTCAAAAACCCACACCAGGACCAGCCTCTCTCTCCTCTCCTCTTCTTCTCTTCTCTTCTCTTCTCTTCTCTTCTCTTCTCTTCTCTTCTCTTCTCTCTCTCTCTCTCTCTCTCTCTCTCTCTCTCTCTCTCTCTCTCTCTCTCTCTCTGTCTCTCTCTCTCTCACTCCCTGAGGATCAGGATATAAAGCCCTCAGCTACTGTTGGAGTACCATGATTGGTTGATTTCCACCATGCATGACGATCATACACTAACCCTCTAAAACTGCAAGCAAGACCCAGATTAAATAAATTGCTTTGATCATAGTGTCTTTTCACAACAATCAAACAATAACTAAGATACCATCTGTAATTGCAGTTCCAGGATATCCAACTCCTTTGGGCTTCTACAGGCACCAGTCACACACAAGATAGACACACATGCAGGCAAAATACTCATGCACATAAAATCAATAAATAAATAAACAAAGCATGCAGTATGAAAACCACTGGTGACGGTAAAAATCATTGTCAAATTCCAACATTTGTAACATTAAGGGCAGCAAGCAACTCAATTATGTCTCTAGTATAATGGTCAAAAGGCAGAGCTACACAAAACAACCAATGTGACAATAATTTGTTAAAAAAAATACCTATGATGGAAAGATGTAAAATGTGACAGCAAAAATGTCTATGTGAGAGGAGGGGCAGTGAAAATGTAAGGTTTGTATATGGAAAAGAAAAAAAAATCTTCCGTCATCATTTATTTAAAGTCTGTTCCACTTAAGACGTCTTATGTTGACCACAATGTAACCAGAAAACAATCAAACAAATCAAAAACCCGATAATAGATTTTTTTAAAACCTGTGATACACATAGGTTTAAAAGGTAACAAAGTACACCACTATAGAGAGACAGCAAAATGCAAAACAAGATGAGAACAAATAGCTGGGCTTGGTGGTGCGACACCTTTAATCCCAGCAGTTTGAGGCAGAATTAGGCAGTTTTCTGTGAGTTTCAGGACAGTGTGTTTTAGTTACAGGTCGGTTACATAGTAGGGGGAGGAAAGGGAGAAGGAGGCAATGGGAAGAGGAGGGAGGAAAAGCAGAGGAAGAAGTGGGAAAGAGAGAATGAGAAGGAGCAAGAGGAAGAAGAGGAGGAGCAGCAGGAGGAGGACATGAATCACAAAGCAATTAGAATCAACTACAAAACGACACTAATTACTCATTTTCAACTGAAAACAGTCCTAAATATGGGAAGTCCAGCAAGATGGATGAGGCACTGAACAGTGCTTCTTACTCAAAAGAAGGATTTTTTTAAAAATGGAGAATGAAGCATTCCTGCTCATGTAGAGTGTTGGGGGAAGCATGCTGGGATGGAGTGAGAATGGAATAAAGAACTTTTGGAACACAGACACTGCAGATTTTCTTGTTGAGAAGGAACGGGCTGTTTTGCATTGGCTGCCTAATTATTCCAAGACTGGAACAAGTTTTGGTAAAGAAAACCCTCTCAAAATGGGGGAAAATAGAGTGGGAGGCTCCCAACAGTCCATAGTGGCACCATGGGGCCCTAAAGTTCTTGCTGTTGGAGGATCTCAAAACCCCCATGGGCTGTGAGGACAGCTGGGAAGATGTCAGGGAGTATGTGTCCTTACACTGATGCAGATGGGGAAACCCAGTTCAGGTAGTGCCTGCTCCTAACCAGGCTTCTGCTGCTGCTGCTGCTGCTGCTGCTGCTGCTGCTGCTGCTGCTGCACAGCACCATTTCAAAACCTGTTACAACTATGTCTCACCTCTACTGCCTTATACAGCTTACTCTTCTATAATGATGAAAAGGCTCCAACTCTGTGCTCTCCTCCAATCCCAACAGGTACAGACTACATGAACATTAGAGTGACTACATCCCTCACAGTCCCCAGATATTAACCCCTGCTCTGTGCACAGTTGCCTTGAACCCCCTAGTATACAAACTTGCCACACCCTCCTGACTTGCTGGAGGGACTCCAACTTTGCACAGTTCTTAGAGACACAGGTACACATCACACAACAGAAAAGCCACACGGTTGTGCTATATCTACCCTGGGCTAACTGGAGTTGTTAGCATTCTGATGCACCCTTTGGCACTGCCCTGAGTCTTGATGTAAAAATCTCATTTTAAGGAAAAACTCTTCCCCTTCCTCTCTCTCTCTCTCTCTCTCTCTCTCTCTCTCTCTCTCTCTCTCTCTCTCTCTCTTCTGCCTTTCTTCCCACGAGGTGTGCACCCTTGACCCCTCTCTCACTCTTCCTCTCTTTCTCTTCTCTCCCTCTTTCTTATCTTTCTCTTTGTCTCTCTATTATAATAAACCATTTCCATGTGGATGCAGCATCTGGGTCGTAAATGACTGTCCACCTCTGCTCTACCACCATGCCCACATGGCATGGGTCACCCGCCAGCCTGCCAGCATGTTTCCTTGCACATGCAGGATACCCTGGCCAGCCGGGGTCCCCCACATGCATATATCATAACACTGGTGCTGGTGACTCAGCAGAGGTCTTTCTGGTGCATTCCTCCTGCCTGCCAAGAGTCTGAGACACACTAGGAGCCCTGGTACCATCAACACTCACTTCATCTAACACAGGCATAAGCACCCCCTTTGGTAAGCCTCCCTTTTGGCCATTTTCCCACAGCTGAGGATTGGCTCATCTCTCAATCATGGTGGCAGCACCATGTGTGTTTTGTGCTTTAAGCCCTTCGGCCCATCCCTTTGCAATGGCATATGGCGATGGCCTGTGCCCACTCAATTCCATGGGCCATAGCCTTTGTTACAATGGTCCATTGGCTATCTTGTGCCATTCATTGGCCCTCACTGACCCTCTGGGATGGTCAGTCTGCTGGGCCTTATACCGCACAGTGGAAAATGCACCTATGCGCCCCCACCACCACTACCGTCAATCCATGGCTTGGGTTCCTTCCTCTGCAGCTGCTCCCATCATGTGGCAGCAGGGGTGGGGGTGGGAGGGAGTGGGGGTGGTGTCCCTCTTTCCCGCCTGGCTGCACTGCTACTCTGTTTCTTGGTCCTCCTCCACAGCACTGCATCTGAGCTCCAATGCATTAATCATAAAAATTTCCCAGAAAAACTTTTCTCTATCTTTCTTTCACAATGTATGATATGGCCATCTATATTTCTTTCCTGACTGACTTTTAAATGCTTCAATTTATCTGTTCCTTATCTGCTCAGTTTATTTTTTGGGGGAAAAAAACTTCCCATGAACACATACATGGTCAGGCGCCATACGGTCAGGCACAGCCATCTTAAATAAGGGCAATCACGTGATCAATGCGCCATCTTAAATAAGGTTAAAACAGGCCATATGGCTTCACCACCATCTTTACTAAGGGCAGCAAAATACCACTCCCTGTCGATGGCTCAAGCATGGGCGGGGCACCCAGCACTGAGGCCATCTGCACCGGGTAGAGTTCAGGAAATTGCTTCGTGCCACACTTTGTTTTATGGGCCGAGAAAAGTCCTCTGGTCTGGGCCTAGTGTTCCTCAGCAGCTGCTCTCAGGCTCAGCAGGTGGGGCCTGGAGACCCATCCTCCCCACATGTTGGTGATATAGCCAACTTGTCAGCCCATTTCATTGCCTGACTCACTTGTGGGCAGGGGCAGCACACTCCTACGCTGGGATAATGTAGCAATAGTAATGCTTAAGAGATGTTAAATCTTTTTAAAATGCCATGTACTTTATTTTTGATATTGCAAGAAGACATTTGAGAGATCTTGAATTTTTCTTGAGAACAGTTTTTAGGAAATGATTCAGGATATAAATACAAGTTATACATACTTTTTAACACAAATCTGTAATTCTGCTAGAACTCGAGGGTATGAGTCTACTTCTACTGTTTTGCAGATACTCATTGTCTGCTCTTCTACGATATGAATTTCAGTGCTGATTGATAATACTGTTATCTAAACTTTTATCTCCTTTTATACAATAAAAATTCATATAAGCCTCAGAGGATCAAAAGAAGCCATTGGATCCACTGCACAGAGGTCACACGACCTCCGGATAAGAGTTTCCTCACATGTCTATTCCTGAGGATGGTAGTTCTCTCCCTCTTAGTCTCCCTTTCCCAATTACTAAGACCAAGGGCCAAAGGTTCCAAATAAATTCATAAAATTTTAACTCTCATCTCTAGTCTGCATTTTAGCAGGCTAGCAGAAACATTGAAGCAGCAGTTATGGACCACAATCTACAGTGCTTTCCCTACTACAGATACCAGCAGAGACTCGTGGCTATGTGATGTGGACCAGACTAGCCAAACATAATTATTTCCTTTCTCTATGGCTAAGTCAGATGACCACATCCATGGGTCACATGCCAGAGTCCTAACCACCTGCGCCCTGTTTCAGCTTGAAACAGCTATGGAGAATATGTCATCTTATGCTCCCTGTTCCGAGGACAGGCTGGAGGGCTAGGTTAAGGATGGAACACCTGGCATAGTGTCCACAAAGAGGGTCTTTTTCCTTTTCTCAGAGTTGGGTCATACCCTGACTCACAAGTTCATTTTCTCCTGTTCCCATTTGTCCTTGGGATCTTTCCCTTGTCACTCTTCTTTGTCTTCTCAGGAGATAGCTTAAGAAATAATTATTTCTATATAAGTCATTCAGGATTGCAGTCTGGCTGTTCTCAGGGATCAGAACTATAGCTACAGGGCATTAAAAATGGTGGTGGATTCAGATATCATTGCCAATGGCTTAGAGAATGGCTCTTTATTCAGGATCTATTCAGGCTTAAGAATGTAGGCCTCCCTGTCCTTGCTGACTTCATTGGGCTGTGACCAACTGGGACACTTATATATTCAGATTTAATTAATATATGCTCTCAAAGCTAATTTAATTTATACATTTAACAGATTTTGTTCCCCTAGTCCTCAAACACCTGTAGAGATCTGAGAATACAGCATTTAATATAAAAGGTTTTGATGATAGAGAGACATGTCAGCTCCTGGCAGCATCCTGTATCTCCTTCAAGAAGATGGATGGCTGCAGAAGAACTTCCACCCGGAAGCTCATGGCAAGGCTGGCCATGCAGCGAAAAGCTGAGATCCTGTCCAAATAGTAAATAAGAGGAGTAACATGAGTCAATTGTCCTCTCTACCAAGACAGGTGGGATGACCTCCCTAAAATTCTACTTCACAGAAAAAAATTGTCAAATCTTCTGGGCCTATCAGCTGAACAAGTGCTGCCTTTGGGGCTTCTGTCCTCCAATGACCATGGAGAGACTTGGGATTGCTGCCTAGGTAGCTGGAAAGCTGTCTCACTTCTTCTTAGATTTATCCTTCTCAGATCTGACAATGTTTGATGACTAGAGTATCAGTTTAACAGCCCCAATCCCAAGGATATATGTATGTGTGTGTGTGTGTATATATATATATATATATATATATATCAGACAGGTATGCCTCATTCACAGACTTCATGGTACAGGACAGACTGGTTTCAAATATAACTCCAGAGGTTCAAAGTTTTGATATTGATAAATGAAGCTTTGATAAACTGATAGAACATTGACTACAAAGAGTTCTTAAGAGTCCTTAAATGGATTTTTAACACTTTTCCTATGATTTAAAAAAAAAAAACCTATTCCAGCTGTCTTACAGATACCTACAGCCTCCTGGGAAAAGCTCTGCTACTCTATCAAGAAATTTGGTCTGATGAAAACTAGCAATCCCCAGAGCCCATTTTTTACCTCATCCATTTTTAAACATATTTTGCAGTTTCTCCATCCTGCCTGGGCCAAGGGGCTCCCCAGATATGCCAGCCCCTGCAACAGCTGGCATCAGCTCCAAAGACACCAAATGGGAGGGATGCACCCCCACTTCCAGAGAAATAGCAGATGTGATGGCTCCTGAACTCCTAAAGAACACATCATCCCTCAATTCACTGCTGGTACCACCTCTCCAGGCTCAGGTGGGCACCTGCCCAGCAACTGGAAACTGGTTTTCCAAGATGTCCCAATAAAGGGCATATTCACTCTCATGTCTCACTCATTCACCCTTGCCTCTTCTGTACCACCAGGGCACTTCTCTGTTCCATTCTTTCTGGCAGTTATCACTCTTCCCATGGCTAGCCCAGCTCATAAGGCCAATGATAACAATCTATTTTTTCTCCTAGCGACCTCAAGGAACAGACTCCTGAGATCTCTGTGCCTGTGGAGATGACAGCCTGCTATACTTCCTCACTCACACCTCCCACTGTGCGTGACTCCCAGCTTCCCCCTCCCCACTTTGCCCCTTGTCAGCTTGAAGCAGTCTCAGGAATTAAGCGCCCTTCTTACTCCACTTGCTGTCCATAACTCACCTTTTTATAATAATAAAAATGGAGGAATGTTAATATGCTGACCCGCCCCTTAGAAACCAATGTTAGTATTCTGAATTGCCCCTTGGTGTCGCCCTGTGTCCTGATGTAAAAGCCTTGTCGTGATATTTTATTTGTGCTGAAATGTGGTGGTATTTTATTTGTGCTTTAATAAATAAAGCTTGCCTGGAGATCAGAGGAATAGAAACAGCCAGTATAAATAAATAAAGAAGTCAGGCAATGGTAGCACACACCTTTAATCCTATCACTTGGCAGGCAGGAATCTGTCTGGATCTCTGTGAGTTCAAGGCCACAGTGGAAACAGAGTCAGGTGTGGTGGCACACACCTTAAATTCCAACACTAGTTAACCATGGTAGTCTGTACAGACCGGACAGGATTTGACAGAGCTGGGCAGGAAGAGGAAGTGATCTAGATGGACAGAGACAGCAAATCAGATGGCAGAACAGCAAGGCATATAGGTGTGGGTAGACAGGAAGTAGCTCTCATCTGTAAGCTTCAGAGTTGGTGAGGTAAGGTTAGCTGGCAGCTTTCCCTATTTCTCTGATCTCTTTATACCCATAAAATCTGTAGAAACAGACAGACTGTGAACACACCACTTCACACACTACATCCAAAGCCATAAACTACAGTAGACAATCTATATAAAGTTTTCACTAAAGCATTTAAGTTGAACAAGGGCCAGCATAACCTACCAAAATAGCAGCCAAATGGAGAAAGTCCTTTGCTATGAAAGTCATCTTCTAAAACAGATAGAGACAAGAGATCTTCCAGATATGCAAATATCTGCACAGGGACAGAGGAAGTATTAACAAGAAACAAACAAACAAAAAACAAGACAACACAATGCCTTGCAAGAGATCACAAACAAATTGAAATTAATGAAATACTTGAAATTCAAAAAAATTAATCTAAGTGAATTCAATAAGATACAAGAGAATGGAGAAAAATTTCAATGAAATCAGGAAAGTAATTTGTTATGTCAATAAGAAAGTCAGCAAAAAGATAGAGATAATTAAGAAGAACCAGCGACAATATATTTCTTCCTATTAGCACATGGAACATTTTCTGGAATAGAACTTATATTACAGCAAAAAACTAGTCTCCACAATTTTTAAAAAAGTTAAATCAAACTATATATCTTTTTTTCACAATAGAAAAAATTAGAAATTGACAATGAAGGAATTCTAGAAATTATACAAATACATGGAAGTCAACCAGATAGTTTTGAATAAATAATTGATCATTAAAAAATATAAAAGGAAAGTTAAAAATATTCTTAAAAGAAATTAAAATGTCCATAGAATACACCAAAACTGATGGAACATAGCAAAAGAAGTAACCTAATATTATGTAGTAATGCACAGTCAGTTCATCAGGTGGATTTGATGCACTTAAATATATGACAGAAACATATGGAGAACTGAAAGTAGCTAGAGTACTATGCAAGACCATTAGATTTCATAATGTCACTTAAAACTTTGGATAAAGTCCAGATACAAAACAAATAAGAAAATATTAGATTTAAGCTACTTAAAATGGAACAGACCTGACAGACATATAGAATAATATACCCTCTATCAACAAAATACATATTCATCTGAAGAACACATGAAACATCATATGATAGGTCACAAAACAAGTCTTAACAAACTTACAAATATCAAAGTTATATTAAGTATATTTAATATCATATAAAAAGTGAGATACAGTATCCAAAAAAGTCTTGAGCAAAAATAATAGAGGTGAAAGTATCATACTACAAGGATTCAAAATAATTTATAAAGCCATAGTAATCAAAACATAACCCAGGCACAGAGACATGCATCTGTCCTCATAGCTACTGGGAAGCTAAAGTAGGAAGTTTGTTTGAACCCCAAAGTTTGCGACTAGTCAGGCCCAATTTCAAAGTCAATCAAACCACAACACACACACACACACACACACACACACACACACACACACACAAATTTATGTTTTTTTTTTTAAACATCGACTTCAAATAGATTAAAGACAAACAAAGTAGTTGAAACTACTAAAACATACTTTTAAAAGGGCAAAAGACAGAAAGGTCTATGACATTGTTATACAAAGAGGTTGCTTGATCATAACTCTTAAAGCCTATTGAAGAAGAAAATAAAAATAGCAAATAGTATTTCACCACATTAACGATCTCTGCATAACAGGGAAAAAAAAACAGAGTCAAAAGATAGCCTATTTGTCTTAATTACCTTTCTATTGCTGGGATGAAGCACCATGACTAAAGCAATTTATAAAGGAAAGCATTTACTTGAGCTTACGTTTTCAGAGGGTCAGAGTCCATGATGATAGAGCAAATGCATGGTGGCAGGAACAGCTGAGAGCTCACATCTTGGTCCATAAGTAAGAGGCAGAGAGAGACATACTGGGAATGGCACAAGTCTTTTGAAACTTCAAAGCCTGACCCCTATGACACACCTCCTCCCACAAGGCCACACCTCCCATTCATTCCCTAACAGTTCCACCAAAGGGCAACCAAGTATTCAAACATATGAGCCAATGGGGGCCATTTTCACTCAAACCACAATACTACGGGTTAAAGAAAAAAAATTGCAAATCCTACATAGAACAAAAATAGAAGAAACTCTAACCAGTAACAAGAAAATAAATAACTTCATTTTAAAATGGACTACAGGCTGGCCAGATGGTGGCAGCACACACTTTTAATACCAGCAATCAGGAGGCAGAGGCAGGCAGATATATGAGTTCGAGGCCAGCCTGGTCTACATAGTGAGTTCCAGGACAGTCAGAGCTACACCAAAGACTCTGTCTCAAAAAAACAAAACAAAATGGGCTACAGGCTTGAACAAATGTTTCTCCAAAGAGTAAATAAAGTGGGCAACAGATATATAAAACTGCTCAATATCCTATCATAAAATAGAAATTAGAACCACAATGTAACGTCACTTCATACCTCTTAGATTATACATCAAAAAGATGAAAGATAAATGTTAATAATGACATGTAAAAAGATGAAACCTTTATATACTATTAGTGGTATTATAAATTAGTGCAGTCATTTTGGAAAACATAGAAAGTCCTCAAAAAACTAAGAATCACCATGTTATAATCTAGCAATATCACTACTGCCTGTATATGCAAAGGAACTAAAATCAGTATGCTGAAAGATGTCTGTATTTACATGCTCCTTGTAGCATGATTCATGATAGCTGAAACATAGAAATAGACCAAGTGTCCATCAATGGATAAACAGATGCTAAAATACAGGATATAGACACATAGTGGAATAATGTTCAGCCTGAGAAAAAGAAACTCCATCATTTATGCCAATATAAGTTGAATGAACCTGAAGGTTATTATGTTAAAGAAGCCAAGCACAAAGAAATGAATAACATTTTCATATATATGGAAGCTAAAATTGGCCAAACTTGAAGAGGAGAGTAATGGTTACCAGAAAGAGTTGGGGAGGAACAGAGAACAAAACATTAACCAAGGGTATAAAGGATAAGTTTGGGGCAAGGCAATTGGAGGGATAGCTTAGCAGTTGAGAGCACTCTTGCAGAGGAACCAGATTCTATTTCCAGCACCAAAATGGTGGTTCACAAACATCCATAACTCCATTTTCAGGGGATACCCTCTTTCTGACCTCCACAGGTACCAAGCACACACATGGTGCACCTATATGAAGGCAACAATTACATATAAGATAAAATGAATACAACTAAAGTCTAAAAATGAATAAGTTCTGGTGTTGTATTGCCCTGGAAGAGGTCTATAGTTAACAATGGATTGTAAATTTCAAAATGTCTATAAAAGATGATATTAAATGTTTTTGTCACATAAAAATTTTAACACTTGAGATTATGGGTATGCTAAATTCCTTGAATTGGTCATTCCACAATGTATACATATAAGGAAATATCAAACTGTAGCTTACAAATATATGAGATTGCTATTTATCAATTAAAATTAAGATTAAATAAAAAAGATGATATATCTGCAAAGGGAAAATTATTCAGCAACCAAAGAAAGAAAACTACCAATACATGCTACAATTAGGATAAAGTCACAGTACATGCTAAGTGAAAGGCAACATACCTTAAATGTTACATAGTGCATATTTATTCCTATTGAATATCCATAAATGTAAAATTGTGCATAGAATATTAATTATTTTTCTAAGATTAGAAATATTAAAATACTACAAGTAGACACAGATATTTCATATATTCTAAAAATGGGTTGTAGCAATTAGTTACACAACATTCTAAATTTAATAAAGATCATTGAATGGTCTACTTTGAATGGATACATTTATGGTACAAAAACTATACTTCACTACAACTTTTTAAAGAAGATAACATTTAGCTGGGTGTGGTGGTACACGCCTTTAATCCCAGCACTCTGGAAGGCAGCAGCAGGTGAATCTCTATAAATTCAAGGCCAATTTGGTCTACAAAATGAGTTCAAGGACAGCCAGAACTACGTAGATACACCCTGTCTCAAAAAAAAAAAAAAAAAAAAAAAAAAGATAACATTGTATCTGGTTTGCCAGCTCTTTCTTCTCTGTGTTTGAATGACCAGCTACATACCATGTAGGGGCTATTTTTATTTCTGAGAAATAAAATATACCTTTATATATTGAATTAAAAATTCTTTAGACAAGACTTTCTAGTCTTTCTATTTAAGAAGCGAAATTATCGTTAAATGTATTTCTTACTTTATAACTTCATAGCTCTTTAAATTTAAGATATAAAAGTTTAGCAGCTTATGATGCTATACAACCCTGAATTGTATGACAGAATTATTTATACATATTTTCACAATATCTTAATTAGTGATGACTTATCTTGGTTCTTAGAAAATATGTGTCCTATATGTTCATAAACCTTAGTCTAATCAATAATGCTTATGTGTTTGCTTTGTATGAACTTCTAAAAACACCTATAATTTTGCTTTCATACTCCATGATTATTATTTATTTGAAATAAATGGACCAAATAATTGTCCTTTTGATTTAAAGTTCCAAAATTATCATTTCTGATGAACTAGATAATCGTTTTAATGTAGATTTTAATTTGGAGTCATTTTTTATTTCTGCCAGCAGGTGGAACCCTTTAGATTTATTTTGTCTCCCAGCACTAGATTAAACCAACCCTTTGTGATCTATTTTCATTTTTAAAAATAGTTTCATTTAATGTTTGTTTCTGGAACAGCATGCGTATGCAAGAATAGTCAATATATATTCCTTACAAAAATTTTTCATTAATGGAACTCACATTAATATATTTAATTGAAGTTACAATTTCACAGACACTTGGTCAAATTACCCTTTTCATAGGGTAAATTCTCAAGGTATTCTTTGTTTCTTCAATGGTAAAGAAATACATAACCTAAGGAGTCTCCATTTTATAGAATAAGGGCTTTCTAACGCTTTCTATATCCAGATTTGTGGGACTTGCACTGTCTATCAAAACTATCCTTCACTATAGTGGTGCAAAGACACCCACAGATAATATGTGGGCAGGTTTGTGCTTTGGATCATGGTTTTTAACTTACCCCTGCTCTTGGCCAGCACCTCCTAAACTTAAATGTGAATGTGAATCAATTAGGATTTGTTAAAATTTAGATGGTGAGGTCAGGTCTTCAGAGCGTATGATTAGGCACATCTCTGGAAGGACTTAAGGATATGTATTACCAATAAGCTTCTAGGCTTCTAGGTGTTGCTGATGTAGTTGGTTCTAGGTACAAACTTTACCCTGTGAACCATACTTTAGGCCATATCATCATTTCCGCTGCTTTATTATTTGTTTTTTTTAATGTTTATTTGTTTGTTTATTATGTGTGTATAGTGTGTGTGTGTGTGTCTGTGTGTGTGCGTGTGTGTGTGTGTGTGTGTGTGTGTGTGTGTGTGTGTGTGTGTGTGTTTACATGAGTGCTGGTACCCAGAAGAGGAAATTGGATCCTCTGGAACTGAAGTTATAGGTAGTTTTGAACTGTCTGATGTGGTACTGAGAACTGAACCCAGGACCTCTGGAGGAGCAGCAAACTCTCAAAACAATTGAGCCACCTCTCCAACCCCCTGTTGCTTTATTTCTACAACATTTTTTTTATAAACAGGTAAAACAGATATCAAAACATGAACTTGTAATAATTCCTAAAGAGACAATTTGTAAGGAAAGAGATTGGGTCAATGGGAAGTAAGACTATGTTGTGACTTGTGTGGTTCAGTTATCACCATCTATTAGAGGAGTGTACTATTTTTTACTAAGGATGATGCTATAGAAAATACCTCTCGCAGAGGCTCACAGGCTGAAAATGTGTTGACATTAGTATGAGAAGGTGAGAAAAGAATCACCCACCACTGCTTTCATCCGACATAATCTCTATATTTTAATGCATGTTTTTACATAGCTGAAATCATATTGCACATTTAACTTTGAAATACAGTTTCTTAAGCATAGTGATCAGAATTGCAACCCTTGTGATTAAATACTATTTGTAAACATGATTTTTATTAGATATGTAATTTCCATTACATATAAGTATATTTTAGCAACTGTTCCTACCCCATCCATAATTCTTGGATATTTCTGTCTCAGTGTTTATTAGAAATAATCTTTCAATGAATATCTTGGTGCATAAATTTGTCCTCATTTCAGATTTCTTTCAAAATGCACAGAAATAGAAATACTCATATTTTTTAAGGTTCATGATGCATATTCGAGGTATCTTGATTATAATCTTAGCTCCAGTGCATCAGAGGGACAGCTATACTACACCTATCTAGCACTGGCCATTTTCACTACTTTTCTTTGTTACACACACACACACACACACACACACACACACACACACACGTAGCTGTGATTGGCTTAATTTTCTCAATTATTTGAGAAGAAATCCCCTCTCCCTTTTTGTGTCCTAAGCCAATACCCTATTCCACTGTTTGTCCATTCATGCTGCTATAATGAAATGTCATAAACTGAATAGTGTGGTGGTATTGTGTTCCCCAAAATATTGTGCATGCTAATAAATTTATCTCGGGTCAGAGAACAGGACAGCCACAATATTAAACACAGAGGATAGGCAGTGGTAGCACACACCTTTAATCCTAGCATTCCAGAGGCAGAAATCCATCTGAATCTCTGTGAGTTCAAGGCCACATTGGAAACAGCCAGGCATGGCGACTCATGCCTTTAATCCCAGAAAGTGAGCCTTTAATCCCAGGGAGTGATGGCAGAAAGCAGAAAGATGTATAAGGCATGAAAACCAGAAACTAGTAGCATTTGGCTGGTTAAGCTTTCAGGCTTTGGAGCAGCAGTTCAGCTGAGATTCATTCTGGATGAGGACACAGTGGCATCCAGTCTGAGGAAACAAGATCAGCTGAGGAATTGGCAAGGTGAGGTAGCTGTGGCTTGTTCTGCTTCTCTGATCTTCCAGCATTCACCCCAATAACTGGCCTCAGGTTTGATTTTATTAATAAGACCTTCTAAGATTCCTGCTACAGAATGGCTCATAGCAACACCATCACATAAAGAATTCGGTTTCAATATATGAATATTGGTAGGACGCAAAAACTCAGATCACAATACCTATTTACTCTTTCTGACTCCCTCCAATCCCTACATATGTGCGCGCGCGCGCGCGCACGCACGCACGCACACACACACACACACACACACACACACACACACATGCACTTTCAAGACACTTGGTTTCAGTGGCAAGCATGGCATTCCTTGAGGTGACTGGTGATTTGGTACTTGTGCGCACATCTGAAAAGGCGGAGAGCAGAAGCCCTTCCCAGGGCAAAGCTACATCTGAGAATGGTTAAGAACAGAGCTTCTCGCCCTGCACACAGTATAGCTTGAGTCAAGCCTTGTGTGCTGGGCTGAGACAAAACAGTATGGAAGGAAGGATGATTTCACTTCTGGAAGAAACCACACATGTGTGGCTGTCACTCTAACACTTCCTGCCTCAGGAAAATTTCCCAGAAGACCACCGAGAAGAGAGAAGCATCATGAATCTCTGTTCCACTTGACTTTGAACACAGCTTTTGATGACTGGTTCCTCTATACCTGCCTTGGTTTGGGCTGGAGTTTATTTATGAACAAATCTGTAGCTCTCTCCTTGTAGAATGTTTCCTCCAGAGGCCTCTGCAAGATTATCTCACAGAGTCACAAGTTCAACAGGGAACTGGAAACCCATCTGTCTTCATTAAAATTTATTATAGAGGAATGATAGGAAAGAAACATTATTGACTATACTAAAATGAAAATTGGTGACCATAATCATAAATTGTAGAACTATTCTCTGCTTTGTACTTCCCCTCAGATTGTTTTCAGTCAAAAGTCTGAGGAAAACTCATTATTGCAAAAGAAAAACAGCTCTGACCCTAGAAAAATTCAACCTACAGTGTCCCATCCAATGTGTTTTACCTTGCCTTCCATTATTCCTCAGTAGAAGCTAACATTATAATTAAGGCTGTCTTCTCAGTGTCCTTGAATCAATAGCCATGTCTATGTCTCATTGCATTCGGCTGTATTTTTTTTGGATCCTGTGATTTCTGGCCCTGGAGTCACTCTTACTTAACACCTCCTCATAAAGATCTGCTCCCTTAAGACCCAATATAAGCTTTAGACACTAAAGGAAATTATCTTTTTCAGAGTTCTTGGGGCCTTCTACCAAGAATAAGGCTTTATTGCAAGTTATCAGGCATTAGCTAATTGCTGAAGATACTTGTATAGCCCTGGGTGAGAACAGGAATGCAAAGGAAGCATTAAGTTGCTATGGTCACACAGTGTAAAGAGAGATTGACTTGAAGCCCTTTCAAAACCCTTCCCCAACATGGTAAAGAATGATAGGGTTATTCTAACATACACAAGAGAACTAAGATAGTAAATATTAAACTATATTCAGCAAGTTTCTTAAGGAGGTGTAATGATGAAGTACCACAGCCAACCCAAGCCCCTAAGAGAGGCACTGTAGTAAATTTATGGCATGACTCGAATCTCTTTTATCATCAGGAAAAACAAGAACCCAAGAGTATTCCTCTTGACAGACTGCTAAATATCAGAGGGGGAAGAAACGGCCTCTGATGATGCCAGGGCTGGCACGTGCAACCTCTGACATATTCTCCCTTCACCCAGGTATTGGATTTTGACAATTCAGAAGCTTTGCATATGGACTTTGAACTGGACATTGGAAGAACAAGAAAATGATCTCACAATGATTTGACTGAGTTTCTGTACCTCAGCAGAATAGTCTCACTCCAAACTAAATTCAATAAAAAACAAAAACTGACAGTTCTATTTCTTGTAAACTGACTGTATAGACTGAGACTACCAAATTTTTGTCATTTTCTGATACTCTACTCCCAGGTATGACAGCCTTCAGCTTCCACTAAGAAGATATTCAGAACTGATGAGAGCAAAGTTTATGCAAATGTATCAACATAGTGTGAATGTTTTGAACAGCTGGTGGAAATACGTTTGCATCACATGTTTAAGTTGCTAGTCAAAGGAAGCCAAAATAGTTGATCTACTATGGCTATAGCATTGCTAGCTTGACCAAATTTTGTAAGGAGAATAACAGCAGCAGACACAAGTTTCTGTATTTATATTTCTTCTGGAACTTCATGAAGAAAAACATGAAACTGTTCAGAGTTATTTTAACATTAAACACATTCATCCTCAGAACTGAAAAATGCTAATGCTTTCCTATGCCCATATGCTGAATAAAATTCAAAGTAAATAGAGCTAGCGTATTTTTGGAATTGCTACTACAGTCATCGAAGCAATTAAAAGCTCATCCCAAGGTGGTTATTATAGAAGTATTTATTGTTATTTATATGTCTAAAGAAGAGATGCTTCTGTAGTGGTATTATAGTACACACATGAACAACATAAAAATCAAAACAATGTATCTATTTCAAAATTTTCTGGATTAGTTTTAAGGCCTAAAATATTCTGATAAAATATCTTAGGGAGGAAATCTTTTCTGTACTATGACATATTTAATTCTTTAAAATTATGCTTACAGACATAAAAGAATCATTGGATTAAAATAATAATATTTGATTGTTTGACTTACACCTATGAGCCTTAATTTATTTGACCAGCTTGCCATGACCTTCTCATAAATTAGAAGGCTTTAAAGAATTAATGGCACAGTTCATCCTGTTTTATCACATAGTTTACCTTTTCTGATATTTTACCAATATAGAAAGAAACACATTTAAATTCTGCTATAGCAACCTTATCTCTATTGTGCTGAATATTATCCTAAAAAATAAGAATTTTCTGGAATCACTTCATAGTTATATAATTATTCAATATGGGATACTTTTTGTGTTTTTTTTTTGTTTTTGTTTTTGTTTTTCGAGACAGGGTTTCTCTGTGTAGCTTTGCGCCTTTCCTGGGACTCACTTGGTAGCCCAGGCTGGCCTCAAACTCACAGAGATCCACCTGGCTCTGCCTCCCGAGTGCTGGGATTAAAGGCGTGCGCCACCACCGCCCGGCATTACTTTTTGTGTTTAATCACGGATTAAACATACATCAGATTTAGAAAACATCTTATAGTGTCCCTTATATTGCTATGTGTTTTAGGTTTGAGCCATGCTATGTGCCTGGGAAATTTTCATTATAATCTTGAGATGGTTTCCAGGCAGCCTTCCTAATTTCCTTGAACCATGTAGACAATATAACATGCAGAAACATGTTAGCTAAATATAAATCAGGCAAAAACTACTAAATAACTTATAATAGCCACATTGAAGAAGTTGCTGCCATGCTTATGAATGCCTGAAATATATTACTGGTAGTGGCCATTCTTCCACTATGCTGTGAGAACATACATGCTGTGGGTATGAAAGGAGCCTGTATGCAGTCTACACCTTCTCCAGAACACTGTAATAGTTATGCTGACATGTCTGGTAAATCCTATAAAGCCACGATTCTCCCCTAGATGGACTCTTGATCTCAGATCTTGGGTTTTGACCTATTTCACTCAACAGTCCACATGTACTTCCTTATTGGGGTCAAGTATCTATGCCACCCTGCATTTTCCACGATGTCTTTGAGTATCACTTGACATTATTAAAAGGAACAAGGCCAATCTCAGCTACCAACAGATGTTTCTCTTCCAACAGGTGCCTGGAACTCCTTCTCTTTTCTAAATATCATATTGGATTTAGCAACAATACATGGAGCCTAGATCACCAAGGATTGACATTGTCATGCGTGAACTTAAACAGGGAGAAACATTTCTTCTCGGAGGTTTTGACTGGATCAGTGTTTTAGGTTGAGTGCAGTTTGTTTGGGGCTTTAAGCGAACCACCTCTTTGCTGTAGTGAAGCTGACACTGAGTGCCTGGCATGTCCACAACCTCATCTTGGTAAAAGTGAAAACATCTATAGTTTCATTTTGAAGACAGCCTCCTGCTTCTATTAGCTTTTTCTATCAGACAAAAAATAAAAACAAAACAAAAAAAACACAACAACAAAACAAGCCTTTATTTCTTAGTGGTATTGTATTGATTTAGCTCATGTATCAGGTGCATAGGATGGGCCCATGGAGGTGACTCAGCTGGGACACTTACACCTTTAAAGTATCTCACGATATTTTCCTTGGTCCTATAAACTGGTCCCAGCAATGGTGGAGTACATAAAAGAAGGAACACAAGTCCCTTTAACCTTAACTGAGGCTCCACAGCGGCATGTTGACAGGTCTACTCATTCATTTAACTAAAAAAGTTTACATGGTCAGGTTCAAAATAGGAGGAAGAAAAAAAATTTCTGCATCTTAAAACAGGAGGAAAGTGAAGTCCCATGGCAAATGACATTGATTCAGAAGGGTAGCATGATTTTCTTTACCACCATGAGCTTTTCTTTGCCTATCAATCATTTTGCTGTGTACCATAAGCTAACTACTTTTGTAATGCAGACTGGGTTAAGAATCAATGTCTGATTGCTGAGCAGTAATCTGTTGCATCTATCAATTTATGAGGTAATGGAAAGTAACAATTCAGTATAAAAGGGAACTTTGAGTTGGATGATTACTAGCTGATACCATTTAATACTTTTTGGCAGATGGGGAATTCTGCAGCATACACAGAACTGAACAATCAAAGCAGGCAGAAGCTGAGGGACACAGAATGTAAAGGCAATGGGCAGAGAGCATCAGGCACAGAGAATACTGGTCCGAAAGATGTCTAATCACCAGAGCCCCTGGACATCTCTTCCTGTGATAAAAGGACTTTGCAAATGCTATGAAATGAAGAATTTTGAAATGGAGAGATTGTCTTGGATTATCTATGAAGGCATAATGTTATCGTGGTCTTTATGAGAAGAACTCCGAAGTCAGTTAAAAAAGATGCCACAGATACTGTAAGAGAATAAATTTGTGCTGTTTCGTTCCCACTGATAATTTGTTATAGCTGTAATCAAGAAACTAATACAGAACCATGAGCACCCAAAGCTGTCTGTCAGAAGGAAGGAAGTACAGAGGAAGAGAACCCATTAACTGGCACCTGTAGTCACTACAGAAATGGCAGGAGTTGAGTCTCCGTGGTGAACTGATACAGGAAGCAATGGCTTTTGCTCTGTTCTAAGTACTCTACAGTCTAAAGGGTCTTCTATTTCTCAAAGGGCCTTTAGCTTCTGCTACAAGTATTATATTAGTTTTTCTCTACTTGATCTATGTTCTATATGCATATTTGAATACTAATCAATTGAGGTAAACTGAGTGAGATGGTGTTTATTATAACCCAGAAGAGGCTGGCCTACAGTAAGGTGACTAGATCAGATGAAGATTTCACAACGATGACATTATTAACTGCTTGCAATTTAATTCTTCATTCTAGGGTATTTCCTAAGCAGTGTAGGATTTTTAGCACCACTCTTGGCTTCATCTAGTAAAAACCTCCTCATTTGCAACCCTGTTACGAAAATCAAAAATGTCTCCAGATGTTGCCCAATGCATCCTGCTGTCAAACTCACTCCTGGTCAAGAATCACTGAATCTTATTGTATTAGTTAGATTTCTGTTATTATAACAAAAAAAAACCAAGATAATTAACTTACAACAAAAGAGAGTTAGTTGGGCTTACAGTGTCAGAGTGCAGTCTGTAATTAACCAGTCCCATTGCTTTTGTGCACGTGGGAAAGCAGCCTGTTACAACAGGGGGTACATGGCAGAGCAAAGCCAATCACTTTGTGACAGAGAATGAAGACAAGGATGAAGAAGGGGTCGCAATTCTCCTATCTCCTTTAAGAGCTTACCAACAGTGACATGAAGGCCTCCCACATGGCCCTGTTGTTAATGGTTCACAGCACCTACTGGGAATTAAGCCTTTACCACATGGACTTTTCAGATTCCAAATGTCAAACATTAATTTCAGCCTTCATATGTATTCTTTATTAATGGTGATTATTATTATTAGGATCTTTATTATATTACTTCTGACTAATGTTCAAGATTTTGAGAGAGAGCATCATTAGCTTTGTGGCTCTGAGGACATTTTCAATTCTGTTTGCTCAAACATTGCTATAAAATAGCAATGGAGAAATATTACCTATTTCATGAAATTGTGATAATTACTATGTGCATGTGCGTATACACATACACACATATACACATGCACACTCACATGAGCATATTCTCTCTCTCTCTCTCTCATACACACCCCCACCCTACACCCCCCCACACACACACACTAAGCTCAGAATAGGAGTCAGAAACTTTTTCTGTAAAGACCAGGATAGTAAATATTTTAAGCTTTGTGGGTCATGAACTATCCATCACTTCTTGCTTCTGTTGTCACAGTACAAAAGCATTCATACTCAATATGGAAACAAACTAGAGTAGTTACCTTTTAACAAAATTTACGCACCAAACCAAGTAACAAGCTCCATCTGACCCAATAATATTGTGTTGACCCGTGGTTTGGAACATGCAGCTCACATAGTAAATATTCAGTTAAGCATTAAGTACTTATACCAGTTTCTACACCGGGTCTGACTCTCAACTGAAGAACAAAAACTTCCCAAAGATCTTTATTATTTTAGTGATTTTCTTCTATAAGTGCTCAGACCTGATGGTTTTCAATGGCAGCCTATAAAAAACAGAGACAAAAGTTGGAATTTATACAGGTAACACGTCCTTAAGTCATGTCTCCAGAATCTTGCCTAACAAGTATGTGCTAGTTTAAAAAAAAAATTAACCTAAGATTGCAATTCTACAGAATTGGTCCTCTACAGAACCAACAAAAATGATGATCTAAGTCCCTTCACCAACTTTCTTAAGTGTTAAGCCTTGGAGAACTTTGAGTTAGTCACAGTTGCACTTAGATTTAAAAAAAATGGACAGTCAAAACTAAGCCCCAAATAGGAGAAAAACTAGACAATTTGTTGGTGTGAAATGCATCACTAATACCTTTTCCTTTCTGATTGCTCATTACACTTTTTACAAGTATTATTTTTCCTGTCTGAGCCAACCAGTAGTTTGCAGGGAGAGAAGTCTCATTTTAAAATATGACCTATCTCCTAGACACAGCTGATTTGCTTCTGGGGTGAAGTTCTGGTCCTTCTTCAGCCAATATTCTTCTTCCACTTCAGGAGGGATCCTCCAGGTCCTTCTCCAGTTTTCAGTAGAATGGGAAGTGGCATTATAATCAGTTTAGGCTAATCTTCACTCTGAGACCATATATTTGCATAGAGACCCACTTAGTAGTGAGGGGGAAAACAGAGAGAGAGAGAGAGAGAGAGAGAGAGAGAGAGAGAGAGAGAGAGAGAGAGAGAGAGAACCTACTTCTAGCTTTATCTCCACAACCAGAAAATTAGCCTTTAATTAGTGTAATTAAATACTTACACACGGTTCTGGGCTTATAGTCAAGTTTTTTTAAAAGTTATATTAAAAATTTGTCTCAGTTACTATGAGGAACGATAAAGGAGGTTTTGTAGCTATTATTCAGGCCAACACTCTTATGTTAGAATTCTACCCTATGAGTTCCTTAGAACTGTATTGCTCATCGCTCATCTCACAGTCCAGATCCCTCCCTGCCATGAGGTCTCACTTGGTGTACAAGTTAATTTTCCTTTTTAAAATAATTTTATTATTGATGTGTGTATGCATGCATGTATGTGTGTATACGAGTGTGTGTGTGTACATGTTATATATATGCACATGTATGTGGCTACCTGTGGAGGTCAAAAGTGGACATCAGATCCCCTAGGGTAAGAGTTATGGATAGTTGTGAATCTCTGGATGTGGGTGCTGGAAATTGAACTCTGGACCTCTACAAGAGCAATATGTGCTCTTAACAGTTGAGCTAGTTTCTCCAGCTTAGTTACTTTTCTTGCTGATGTGACAAAATATTATACAAAAGCAATTCAAGGATGGAACAAAGGTATCATAGGTTCAGCTGTCACCTTGATCCAAATCTGGAGGCACCAGGGAAGAGGGAATGCCAACTGGAGTTGCCTCCATAGCATTGGCCTGTGGTAATGTCTGTGAGGCATTTTCTTGGTTGCTGATGGATGTAGGAGGGCCCAGCCCACTGTGGACAGTTCCATCCCTGGGCAGGTGGACCTGGGTTATAAAGAAGGTAGCTGAGCAAGCCAGAAGGGGCAAGCTAGTGAACAGCTTTCCTCCATGCTTCCCGTCACCAACTGTATGAGTTTCTGCTCTGATTTTCTTTTGTGAAACCTTTTCCTCCTCCAAGTCGCTTTTCTGGTCAGTGTTTCATATCACAATAGAAGGTAAAATAGGACAGAAAGGTTTAATTTGCTTCACAGTCTGAGGGTACAATCTTTTATGATAAGGAACTCTTGGAGACAGGGGCTTAGAGTGGCAGCCAGGAAGTAGAGAGCAATGAATGCTAGTGTTCATCTCTCTCATTTTTAACCACTTCCCAAACCACACCTACAGAGTGGTGCTGCTCACATTTAGGAGGAGCCTTCCCACCTAATTAACTGAGTATAGGAACTCCCTCAAAGATGTTGCTCAGAGGTTAGTTTCCATGTTGATTTAACTTCCATTAAGTTGACAGTCAAGATTGTTTATCACACTTGGTTTTACAAAGCACTTACTAGCTATATGCCTACTGCTATACCCACACTGGTTCTGGTGCCCCATACCACATGCTAACTCAGAGAAGCAGCCCATGAGGGCATTATATTCTATCACAGATTATTCCTTACTTCTCCCAATTCCAACAAATACTCCTACCCATTGGTCAATGCCTTGGTGAAGAGAAGCTCAGGGTTAAATGAAGTTTGAATAATTAGCTAAATTAAACAGAGTTTCTCTTAGAAATATGAACTGCAGGAGATACTCAGAAGACAGAGATAAAAACAGACTCACAGAATTGTTGTGGAATAATCCTTTTGTACACTGTGAATATGTATTGTTCTCACTGGTTAGTAAAAAGATGACAGGCTGGTAGCCAGGCAGGAAGTATAGGAGGGACAGCCAGACACAGAGGATTCTGGGAGGAGGAAGATCAGAGTCACAGAAGAGTCCCCAGCTAGATGGAGAATGAGTCCGACACACAAAATGGGAGGTAAAAGCCATGAGCCCTGGGGCAGCACATAGATTATTAGAAATGGGTTAAGTTGTAAGAGCTTGTTAGTAACAAGCCTGAGCTATTGGCTGAGCATTTACAATTAATATAAGCCTCTGTGCAGTAATTTGGAAGCAGCTGCTGGGACGAGAAAACACTGTCTACACAGAATAAGTATATCACATTAATAATAGAACCCTGACACTGGGTCCTTCTAGCTGCCTTGAATCCAGAACGAGATGCCATCAACCATAGTATAGAGCTTTATCCCAGAACTCCATGAGATCTCATCTTTTGCATTGTGTGAGTTCAAATGAGAACTATCATTGAGTCCATTTGACTGGAAATGGAAATACCTTACTAAAATAGCTGTTATTACAAGCTTACTTGTGTTTTGTGGTACACAGCAGACATTCCTTTTTATTTAGTATGATTATCAGCTCTTTGCCTTTGTTAAGGCCAGGAATATTATGCATCCTCCCCAAGGAGTTAGCTCAGTCTTCCAACACATTGAGATCCTCAGAAACAACATAATAAATTGGACTGACAGCAGTCCCAGTGTGCTTTCTAAACTCAATTTTTTAATTATACTAAAATGTATTTGCTATCTATTATATGTAAAAAAAAAAAGTGACAGCTGAATATTTCTTTCATATGTGAGAAATCCTCCAAGATGTCTTCTAAGACTAAAAATGAGCAGAACAGGTTATCCGTTATTTCCATCTGCATTTGATTTACTTTCAGATAGAAATCAGCCAGTAACTTCCTTAAGCAATGGCTAAGGAAGAAATAGAAGCAAATGTCTGTTGGAAGAGTTTTATACCCCTCCATTCTTTGTAGAAATAAAAATCATACCTGGAGGTGTTAAAAAAAAAGTTCAGCAACCAAACTACACAGCATTATAGTGAGAAATGAGGGTGACATAGAAAATACTGAGTGACTGTATTATTAGCTGTATAGACCCCCACCCACCAGCCACACTCACTCTCAGGATTGAAGGAGGAGAGGAGGGGATTTTATTTACTAGTCTTCAGCCCCACCCACATCATGACAGCACACCAGCAGCTCATTATATATAAGTATACAGAATAGCTCTGCAAGGTTTAAATTTTTCTCGTCTGTGCTGTTTTGACATTTTCAACTATTAATCTTTAATAGAAAAGATATATCAAAAGCAGGGTACCTTGGAAGTATTTTATTTGGCAATATTCTTAAATTATATTTCATAACTTTGATCCTTTCCTGGAATACACTTGAATCTCAAACTTTTACAATATTTTAAGAATCAACTTTTAAAAATTTGCTCAGTAAAGATCCTAGAAAAGCAATCATATAACATGTTCTAGAAATGCTTGCAGGATCAAATTTCTTGCTATTTTTTTCTAATTAAAAATTGACCTAAGTGTTCCCCTTAATCCCAGAAGCCAGCCACGAACCCTTTTCTATTTGCTTAAGTTCATGTCTCAGGCATTAGGGCTTTTATGTTGTTTGAAAACTAAGCTAAGTTTTACATGACAAGAAAGGACTGGGAAAATCTTTCTTATTCAATCAGTCTCTCCTACACCATGATTTTTTTCTTTAATTTTTCATTTTCAGAAAAACATATCTTTTATTTTGCATAGCAGTATTGCCACAAATCTCTCCATTTACTGCCCATTGGAAAATATTAGCTAATTCTTTCATATTCCAAATAAAAAGTCAGCTTTTACAGTTTAATTCTGAAATGTAATTATTTTAGTCAGTATGTCCATGGCAGTAGACAAGACTAATTTCCATTGAGGATATAAAATAGGACAATTAGAGATGTGATCTAAAAGCCTATTACAGGCTTTTATATCACTTTACAGTAGCTTTCTGTGCTTTGTGTATCCTGATTAAAAATAAAAAAACCAAACCAAACAAAACAAAACAAAAAAACAAATTGGATTTTGTGCTAGCCCTGCCTCAAATAAATCTGGTGATGCCATAGTTGGGACAGTAGATGCTGACATATGTTGTGTCACACTTTGATAATTGTTGGAGCATTTTAAATGTTTTCAATATTATTATTATATCTGACACAATATCTTTGATATTGTTACAGAAATTGGGGACACCACAAATGGGTCCTATATTGGAGTGGTAGACTTGTCTAACAGATATATATATACCCTGACTGACTGTTCTGTCAGCCAGCCATTTCTACATTTCTGCATCTCCTTGTCCCTTTCTATCCTCTGAGATACAACAATATTGAAATCTGACCAATCAAATATCTCTGTGTGCTCAAATGAAAGGAAAAACCAGGCACTTCTAATTTTTAATCAAAACTACGAATGAGGATTAAGGAAGGGTATAGCTCAGTGGTTAGAAGGTTTGCCTGACATATGTGAGGTCCTAGGTTCAAACCCCTGTGTACGTATATACATGCACACACACACACACACACACACACACACACACTCAAAAAAATAATATTAGGAATCTGAGGAGAATATGTCAAAAGCCAAAAGTAGTCACCTGGCAACACAGAATTTGTCAAGCGATGACTGCAAAGGGAATGTTCCTGGAAGAAATTAGAAGTTCTACTTCAGAGAACATGCATAGTTGATAATAAGTTAAACAATGTAATTATAATTGTAGATGTGGAGAAAGTTTTAGTTGTCTAAAGAGATCAACCAGCTACAGAATTACCTTAGGCCAAAGCCAAATCAGAGAAGTCCTAACTAAAGTCCTTTATGAAGGTAGAGAGTTAAGGAACACACAGAAGAAAACTATGAAGCTAGCAGACAGAGGTAGGGATCTTGGGGTGTAAGGGAAGATGACTTTTTAACGTAAGAAATGCCAAGATGATGCAGCAAATGCGGAGCTAGAAGCTGTAGTAGGTCTTTGAATCTAGTCAGGATGATGGAAGGTGGCTATACACAACCAACAGAATTGAGTGTAAACAAGGCATCCACATGGAGGAAGGTGTTAGCTGGGACTACTTTCTCCTCCTAAGAAGAAGTGCCTGTTTTCAAAGCTTCTGACACCAGCCAAGTGTTGGTCTGGGCTAATGCAGCTGTTGACTTCAAATTGAAGCCAATGCTCAGTTACCGTTGTGAGAGGACTCCAGCCTATGTTCTATAAAAGGAACAACAAAGCCTGGATGACAACACATCTGCTTACAATATGGTTTACTAAATATTATAAGCCCACTTTTGAGACCTACTGATCAGAGGAAAAAATAAAAACCAAACCAGATTTCTTTCAAAGTATGACTGCTCAGTGACATTAGGCTTTGGTCAACCAAGAACTCTGAATAAGATACAAAATGGGATTAATTTTGTTTCTTCTAATCTGCATCCCACAGATAAAGGAGTCATTTTGAATTTTACTTATATTCTCTCTCTCTCTCTCTCTCTCTCTCTCTCTCTCTCTCTCTCTCTCTCTCTCTCTTCCTTCTTTCTTTATTTCTTCCTTTCTTTTTCTTTTTCCCTTGGACAAAGTCTCACTCAAGGGAATCTTCCTGCCTCTACCTCCTAAGTACAGGGATTTCTGGCATGTGTCCCCAACCCCCACCAAAAAAAAATTATTAAAACTACAGCTTGGGGGTGTTAAGGCAATAGCTTAGCTAAAAATACTTGCCTCACAAGTATGGACTCAGGTCCCTAGCACGCACATAAAACACTCGTGGGCTGTGCGCACTTGTAATCTCAGAGCTGGGGATGCTGCAGCAATAGGAGTTCTGGGGCTTGCTAGCCAGCTTGTCTTGCCAAATTGATGAGATCCAGGTCCAATGAAGGGTAGTGTTAAAAAAAAAAAAGGTAGAGAGGAAAAACAGCTGGCATCAACTCCCCCTCCTCTCTCTCTCACACACAGGAGCACACAAACACATAAACATATACTACACACACATACACAAACTAGAATTTGTCTCAGTGATATGCTTTTAGGAAAGTTCACCACTCTATATGCCATTGAGACTGCTTATGATTGATGAGAAGAGGTCAAAATAGAAACACTAATAGGCATTTGGAAGAAGTTGGTACTGGTCTTTATGAATGACAGAGAGATTCCAGACTGAGTGGAAGAATTAATTGCAGATGTGATAGAAATACTAAAAAATAGAAGTGGAGTCTGCAGGTTTGACTAAGTTGCTGTAATTCTGTGATGGAACCTTAACAGATATTTAGCTGCTTACAGATAGGCAGTGAACGTTATTTTTTGAGATAGAATCTCCCTGTGAATATACTATGATTGTTGTTGAAATGACAAATAATTTGTGTCATTGTATCAATGTAGTTGACAAAATAGCAGTAGGATTTGCAAAGATTGTCTCCAATTTTCGAAGGAAGTTTGACTGAGGACAAAATACTATCAAATTTCATCATACTCTACCCAGATATCTTTCATGAAATGGTCAGTTGATGAAACAAATTCCATTGCTGTTTCATTTTAAGAAAATAACACAGTCAAAACATCTTCAAAATCAATGTTGTTCTCAATGACTACCCATCAACACTGAGCCACAAGCTCACACTAGCAAAGTGGCAAATACTCTCTGAAAGCTCCAATGGCCATTAGAACTTTAGCAACCAAATCTATTTATGTACATTGATTTGTAGACATGATGCTTAATAAATAACTTTAGAATGCACTGGTACAAGAAACCAAAACAACTTGTGACTTGTTTTATTGAGAAATGCACCTTACTCCAGCAGCCTGGAACTGAAACTGAAGTCTTTCTGAACTATTCCTCTATAGCATGCAACTATTGTTTGGATTCATCTCCAACCACCTTTCTGCCAACAGAACTCCTTTTAACCTCTGCACTGAATCCAATGGAACCGAGAAGAACTTGATTCTTGAGAAAGCCTTAGCAGAGGAACTATTCCTATGCCAACTTCCAACCCCAGGACTTTCGATGAAACAATAGAGAAACATTCTGGGACCATAGGCTATTATTTTCTCCTCATTCCATCTCACCTTTCATTTATCATACAGAAGCCATTGAGCTTGGCTTCCACTAATAAAATTCCTACTTCAGAGGGTTCTCCAGCTTAGTAGAAACCAGCTAACAGAGTTCAGATTCCAAAGACACTAGATCCAGGATAGGTAATGGACGACATTGGTATTCACAGAATGAAATATAGAACTGTCTTAGGGTTTCTATTGCTGAGAAGAGACACCATTACCAAGGCAACATTTAATTGGAGCTGGCTTACAGTTTCAGAGGTTTAGTCCTTTATCTTCATGGAGGCATGCAGGCAGACACGGTGCTGGAAAAGGAGCTGAGAGGTCTACATTTTGATCTGCAGGCAGCAGAAGCAACTGTGTGCCACACTGAGTGAAGCTTGAGCATAGCAGACCTCCAAGCACATCCCTACAGTGACACACCTCCTCTAACAAGGCCACACCTACTCTAATAAAGCCACACCTCCTATTAGTGCCACTCTTTATGAGGTGTATTTTCCTTCAAACCACCAAAAGGACTACTGACAAATTGTTCAAAGATTGGTCATTTTGCTCTGGTGTCATGAGCCCCCACAGGGATGTGAAACATTACAACAGCTTCAGATGACACACAAAAGAATGGGTAAATATGTCCCAGAATTTTGATAAAACCTTGTAGCTGAAGTTTTCTCCAACTCTCCAGCTACAAAACCTTAACCAAATTACCACTACATCTAGATTTCTATCTGCTGCATGAACCAATAAACTTGTTATTTACTAGTAATTAACACTTGTACCGAAGATCACATAGCTTTTACCTGAAGCTTTTGTCACTTTTGTTATTATATGTTAATCATGTCAGAGTGAAATAAAACAAAGCCACTGTAAAAGATAGCAAGAGCATCTGATTGCTGTTGACATCCCTTGAGGTACCTTCTTTAGTGCAAATCAATGGAGTGTCTTTTCTCCTTTCCACTTGTCTAAAGTGGGTTTATTCTACTTGCGAAATGCAGCCCTCCCCAATTCATTGTCTCTAAGTTGTATGATACAGGGACCCTGAGAAATTATTCATGTATTCTTTTATTGAAAATCGTATCATGAGAAATAAATTTGAAAATAGAACAGGAAATGAAACAAACATCATGTTCTTTCAGAATTGAGTAACTACTGGTCAGAAAAACTCTATTTTTTTGGTTCAAACAATGAATTTCCCATTTTAACAGCTAGTACTTACTAAAATGTTCATGCAAAGTTAAAAACTGGCTTGGATTCTACTGCCTTCTTGGTATTTGCTTAATGCTGCTTCTGTGATCCCATCAGGTAATTATAGGTTGCTCTAGACTCTAGGCTCCAAAGGAGGCTTAAGGCCTCCCCTTTCTAAAAACACCATCAAGACAAAGACTATATGTATTAATATTAAGAGCTTTGAGAAGCTTAAGGGCTAAGAGCCTAAATCTTATAGAGGTTTGGCACCCATGAGGCTTCATTTTTCTTTCTTGCTGATTTTTTGTTTTTTAATCTCCTCTCTGGAAATTTTCTTTCGAGAAAATTAAAAAAGAATTACTTGTTTACATTTCTTTCTCCCTCTCTCCCTTCTTTCTTTCTTTCTTTCTTTCTTCCTTCCTTCCTTCCTTCCTTCCTTCCTTTTTTTTCCCTTTGTGTGTGTGTGTGTGTGTGTGTGTGTGTGTGTGTGTGTGTGTGTACATGTGCAGATGCCATGGTGCCTGTGGGTGCCAGAAGACAACTTGTGGGAATTGGTTCTCTACTTTGTGAGCTGCAGGAACCGAACTCAGATTGTCAAGTCTTGCTGGTCTGTGCCTTTACCTACTGAGCCACATCACCAGCACCCCCTTCTATAAAGAAGTTTTCTTCTTTATAGGAAGATACTACTCTAGACTTCTCTTCCACAAACTCATTGCTAGAGGAGCTTTGATAACCTTTGTGCTAGCTACTTTTGTTTGCCGTGACAAAAATTGCTGTCAGGAACGACTGCAGGAGGAAAGGATTTATTTTTAGCTTACAGTTTCAGAGAGGTTTCAGTCCATCATGTGGAGAATAGAATGATTGTGGAAGAAGTTGTCAGCAGTAGTGAGGGTGTGAGGCAGTGGCTCTTCACATCATGGCTGACCAAGAAGCAGAAATGGTTGGATTGGAACCAGGGGTAGGTATAGCCTCCAGAGGCTTGGCCCTCCTGACCTCCTCCCAGCAGCCAGGACCTCACTCCTCAAGGCTCCATAGCCTTTAAAGTGGTGCCATAAGCTGGAGAGTGAGCATTAAAAAATGAGCCTATGGTGGACATTTGAGATTCAAACAGTCAATCTTTGAAGTGTTTTCTTTATCCCTCCATACTTTCTTTGTCACTGCTACCCCTACACCCCGACAAATGAGCAGAATATTTTATGATGGCAATCAGACCATAAATACACCGATTAAAACAGAGAATGAAAAGGAGAGTGTCTATAGAGGGAATATTCCCTCTAGACAATGGGGAAGATATCATAAGATAATTCTATCACATAATAAAGGATGCTTCTTCTATAATGTAGATGGCAATCACCATACCTTATTTGACTTTCCATGAATTTGCTGTGATTTTAACTTGTATCTAGCTTGCATAGCAATTTTAAAAACTAATTGCATATGTAGCCACTGGATACTCAACAAAGATTGAATGGGATCATTACATTTTTTTACAGTAGGCTGCTTGTTCCACAAGGCCAGACAACCTAATTTGTCCTAATACACCAAATATTCAGCAACATTAGTTTTCAGTAAACACTTGTCCAAGATATATAAAACTTGTAAGAATTTAAACTTCTATTGTTCCTGAGCCACAACAGAAAAAACACATTTTTATTTATTTACAGTTTAAAGTATATACAAATCACATTTAAATCATCATGTATATGTATAAATATTAGTAATGTAATAAAGTGGTATTTTTTAAAGATGTTTTCTGCATTCACAGTAAATAAAAAATTTATACTGTCTGTGAATTTGAGGGCTAAACAGAACAAACAACAACAACAACAAGTGAACACTCTAGTATGTAAAAAGTCAAGTAAACCAGGTTGCTCATAATTAATCAGGAGGTAGATCTTGGGAATTAGGTCTTACTTAGGTCCGTCCTTTGGTTTTCTGTTCCTCTATGGAGGAACTTGAATTTGTTCACTTTCACTACTAATATGGGAAGCACTAAAATGGTTGAGGATTGAAAAATACTAGGAGTTCTAGTAAAGACTGGTTACATACTCCTAGACATATTTACTTGTAAAGAACCACTCCTTTGCTTATTTCCCAAATTTGAAGCATCCCAGTTCCCCAAGAATATAATCACCTATTTCAAGCAAATAGTTCTCACATGCTTTAAACAGTATTACTTTTTAATGAAATCCTTGGACATTTTAAAACCCCGGGCTCCAAAATCACTCTTCTGCTCCCAAATGAGTTTATCAGTAGCAATCATAACAGATTGTGTGTGCGTGCACAAGTATGTGTATGTATGTATGTATGTATGTATGTATGTATGTATTCAATGACATTTTTCGTTCAAAATTACAGTACTGCAGTTGCAGAATTTTCAATACTATTTGTACAGTATGCAGCCTATGAGGGTTTACCAAACATGGTAAATTTAAAAATTAAGAAAAAAAATCCTAATTCCTTGTGTATGACCAGATAGGGGTGGGCATGCCTTCTTAATATACCAGGAAAGCAAAGTTAAATTAACATATTTACATATTTACAATTGTGTCTCAGGTAGACATCATGTTTAAAACTTTATTAAATAAACTCAGCATCTGAAAATCCCTTATTTAGGTGCATTTCATAAGCCTGCAAACATTAAAATTTTAACTAAGATAATAAACATTAGACTTACTGAGGGGGTTTTAACAAATCTTCCCTGGACATTGAATTGAGAACAGATCAAGTGTTGCTTGGATAGTTTGGGCTGCACCATTCAAAGGAAGGAACTGATCTCTCAGGTACCCTAGGTGCTTCACCTTCCCAAGTGATAGCCTTCACTGGAGGTACAATCTGGTTTGGGCACAGTTCACAGGGCTTGTGACCTCTGTCATCATGAAAAGTCATGTTCTTCAAGAAAAGCAAGTCTGCTCTTCTCTGATAATAACGTATAAGCAGAAAACAAAATATTCTCAGAGACTAGGCTGGCTGCATTTAATGAGGAAGAGAAAGAATGAACGTGACAGAGTTCATTTCTTCCCGACTAATATTCTTGATCTGACACCACTGCGTTTCATGTGCAAAGGAATATGTAATTAATCTTCGATTCACTGAAGACATTTTCAAATTGAAGCCAGCTTAATGGTTTTTGAAAAATTGTGGCCTGTTCCCTTAAAAACATATTGATAAACAAATATTGTTTACTTTCTCTACCACCTTATTCATCTAAGTTCTGCAAAGTTCTATGCCTTGGGAAATAATCCAGAAATTCAGCCATAGAAGTGCAGTGATTCTGTCCCTAATTTATAAAATTGTTGCTATTATTTTCCTAGAAAATCAAAAATCAAAGTTAATTTAAAAATGTGAATCCTACATTCTGTAGTTTATCCGAGAGTATAATAATATGGGAAGAGGTCCTCTATTGTAGGCTGAATCACTGTTGCTACTAGCTAGAGATGTCCATATTTAATGTCTGTCCACATTCTAGTGCATGTATCACTTAGTTGAAAGGACATTGCTGGTGTGATTACATTAAGGATCACATAAACCTATGGAGACCCTTCATTTTGAGTTCAGTTTAGCCTAAATGAATTTAATACGTGGGTCAGTCATTGGAACCCTTTCAAGGGAACTCCTCACTCTTACTCTAGGACTTTTGGGCAAAGATCTCTCTTAACAACAGCAACAAGCCACAGGCCAAGATGGTTTTACAGATGAGTTCTCTCTTGGAACAAATCATCTTCAGGACATGGAAAAACTGAATATACAATTCTACAAAACTACCAAATACTCACCCTCAAATTTGTGAAGATTATATAATGTCCATCTTATTATGCATATCATTCTCAGATGGGAAGTGAAGAAGACAGAAAATTCCAAACAAAATTAGTAGTAAATTAGATACACAATCTTTATAGTAAGCAGTAAAACAAAGAAACTTTATGTAGGAATGGATGTTTGAACATCAGTAAAATTATAATTCAATGTATTACCAGAAGAAGAATGATTATCACCTATAAATGTATTTAATAGAATTGAACATTTTATTAATGTTAAATTTACCTAAAGGTGCAATATCAAACATTCACAAATAAAACAAAAATCTAAAGCACCTTAAGTACTGTTTAACATTATGCTGGAGATTCTGTTTAATAAAATACAATAAAAATAAACAATAGGTTACAAATGAATTATAGGAAAAAACAACCCATATGATATGAATTTTGACAAAACCTAGAGAAATAAGTAATAAATGATAAGTAATAACAGAGTTTGCCTAGACATATGGATACAAAGTCAATATGCAATATAAAAAAATTTCTATCAAGGCAGGTGATATATGTCTGCAAACCCACCCCTAGAGCACAGGCTCAGTTGGAGTCCAGTCAAGACAATACAGTGAATTCAAAGCCAGCTGGGCTGTAAAATATTTCTCATGATAATAATGAACCAGTCAGTCTATCTTAATGAAACTGTAAAATTGTCTGTGAACATCAACTAAGACAAGTGCTGGATTGTATGAATCTAATTACAGTACCTTGATCTATTACAAGAAATCATTTGCTCATGGACTATTAGGATTCATGGCAATTGCACTAGTTATATTTGTGGCAATTGACCATACTTGACAGAACACCTTATAGGAGGAAGATTTTATTTCAACTCATTATTTAGAGGTTTGAGTCCGTGGTCATTAGGACTATGGATACAGGGCCAAATATTGTGTCAGTTACAGGATGTGGCATAGGAGGGTGGTCCACTGGAAACAGAGAGAGAGAATGCAGGCTCTCTACTTCCTCCTGTTTTACATTCTATTGTGTTTTGGACCCTAGCCACTGGGCATGGTGTCACCTACACCATTGGTCTTTTCTTCAGTTAACCCTTTCTTGCCATGCCCACACCGGTTTGCCTCACCTACATGCTTCTAAACCCATTATGTTGACATCATAGAGACTGATCTGGGTTTAGGATAACTGGATCTGTGGATTCAAATGGCTTCCTGAGCCTTCCAATCTGCTGGAAATTCATTTATTGTTTTCATTTTTCCTATGTGAGTACTGATCCTCCTCTCCACACCCACTTGTGCATGACAAATAGAACTATCAATTATATTCCCCACATCCTATCCATAAAGCACCCAAAGTTAATTTTTGTGTATTGTTTAAAGATCAGTTCTTCTTAGTTCTTTAATACCATTCATCCAACAGCCCTTTCCCTCATGATCTCTGTTGCCATTCTGCAATCTTGTCAAATTGCCTCTTATGCAGGAGTCTTTTTCTGGGCCTTTTTTTTTTTTTTCCCAGAAAATGTAATCAGTATACCACACCATAAATGTGTGTGTGTGTGTGTGTGTGTGTGTGTGTGTGTGTGTGTGTGTGTATTGCTTGTCTTCCTCTTCTAGCATCACATTCTTGAGTTCATTCTATTCTAATTATTTGAAGTTTTGTTGGAGACTGCTTATGGTTTTGGTATGACTCTTCTGTTTACAACAAAGCTTTGAGCAGAACAAAGAATGGGCATGTGAAGGAGTGTCTGGGTCCAGAGCAAAGGAAGACCAGGCATGGGAAGGAGTGTCTGGGTCCAGAGCAAAGGAAGACCAGGCACGGGAAGCTGGGTCCAGAGCAAAGGAAGACCAGGCATGGGAAGGAAGAGTTTGGGTTCAGAGCAAAGCAGGGTAAGCTTTCGCAACTCCAGGGAAGAAATACCATGAAGGGCTTTAGACTTCTACCACAGTGTGGGGTTGTGGTTCAAGGCAGATTTTATATAAAGTTTCCAGGGGCAGAAGGACTCGTGTTACATCTGGGGTGCATGTGTGTTTATAAGCATCCTCCTTAAGTTGCTTTGAATATGAATCATCTAACCTTAATGTTTTGCATATTGTCCTGACAAATTTTGCTGTCTAGTTCAATTTTATGCCCCCAGGAAAGGAAGATTTTTATTTTCATATTTTTCATAGCTGTTAATGTGCTTTTTTTTGAATTAGTGAGCTCATGTACAGAAAAGCAGTGCCTATTCTCAAATTGCTACAAATATTAAGTGATGTGTTTCACATAAAAGCTCGTAAACTCCCTAATGGATCTAAAAGCCATTTCTAGTTGACAATAAGAGTAGCCATCACAGAGAATGGTTGGTTTTAGAAAAAACTGGGTCTATGGATTTAAGAAGTTCCCAAGTCTTTCATGATGTTGGACATTTATTGCTTTTAATCTGTTCTTCCTCTGAGTACTGGTCATTCAGGGTTCCTTAATTCTCCCTCAGATGTAAATATTTTATATTTTCTGATATTCTATAGCATATTATCACATCATTGAGACTCTACTTCTCCTAATGATGCCATTATTTTTATGTTACATAGCATGTATAATTATGACATATAGGACATTATATTTGGTTCCCTTATTAGGATCTAAGCACCCTGTGAATAGGAACTGATTTGCTTAACTTTTGAATTCAATGTAGTGATAAGTTCAGTGTATTTTAATTATTCCCAGCTTCTTAGGAGGGTGATATTTTATGTTGTATATGCCACACACAAACACAGCACAATAATATGTTACTTTTTTTCCTTCTAAGAAGGAGAGAACTCTGGAGAAAAATGCCAGATCTAGTCTTAGTTTCTATAATCCTGTCCATTTAAAAATTTATTCAGTGTAAAGAATATACACTTAGTATTTGTTGAATGAATTAACAAATAGCATACCAGAAAGAGGTAAACCAACTGTGAATAGATGTCTTAAAAACATTTTTTATAAAACCGTTTTCTAAGCAACCAGTAGTCTTTTTATTTTCGATCAGTTTTGCTTTCTTAACCCTTTATTGACTTTTTGACCCATGATGTAAAAGCGTTTATTATTTATTTTTGTGTTTGTGTAGGTACATGGTGCAAGTGTAGAGGTCAGAGGGCAACTTGGGCAGTTGGTTCTCTCCTTCTACCACGTGGGTGATGGGGAATCAAATTTAGGTCTTCAGTCTTGGCAGCAGGCACCTCTGTCCACTGAACCACCACTCTAGCCCACCCCAAATCACTCTTCTGATCTTCAGTTCTGTTAAATATTAAAGAAGAAAACATCTCAGACCTCATCATTATGGAGGTCTTGATACATGTTGGGGATGCTTGCCTCTGGAGAGAGTAAAAAAAAAAATAGAGTAGCTGTGCAATATTCCTTAGCATCAAAAGCATTTGAATAGCAGAACTGCACTTTAAAATATACAGGTAGTAACACAGACCTCACCTTGTCGCTGTCATTGAACTCGGTATTTTACAACGCTGTCCTTATGTCTCATCATAATCTTTACACCATTTCCAAAAACACTGCAAAGTGTCTTTAAACATTTCTAAGAAAAGATGACTTTTAAGAATTTGAAATAGTCATTTCTTCTTAAAGTTACGGGTTAGCTACTTTAACACTTTTGTTAAATTTTACTTAATTTTCTCATGTAAAGCTGATTGTTCTGCATGGACTATTTACTGAAAAACTTTTAAGGTTCATGCACAGATTTAAAAATATCTTGGTTTCTACACTCAGTAGCAGTTTTTACAGTTAACATTCTTAACTTCTCTTATCTTTAAAGCATTTTCTGGATTCTGACAGCCACGTCCATAATCTTCTGGACGGACCTAAATGTATTAATGAAGTCAAGGCCTAGTACTTTTTTCTTATCACGGTTAGTTTTGCTTATGGTCTGGCAGCCTTCTACTTAGTCAAAGCAAGCATTTAGTGTTCAAAGTATTCATTATGTGTCAAGGAAGCCTAGGTTAATTCCAGATCTAAACTTACTTCAAGTCTACCGGAAGCTATGTAGCAAGTCCACAATCCATAACATTGTTTTCTGTATTAATAACTTATATTACAAATACAGTTTCTTTGTATGCCTGGTGTTTCTGACAAATCCCTTTCGTGACCAATTAAGCTCCCTAAAAAGCACTACTTCTTATTCTGGCAGGAATTCTTTTTCTTTGTAGAGTGAAAAGCTATTCTTTTTTCCATCTTAGTCCTTTTAAGGAATTCTTTTCAGGAATCTATCCTTGGCTTCCTGCTGGCCTCTGGCCTCACCCCCTTCCTCCCCCACCCCGCCCTCGCCTGACCAGTATTTGTTAGAATTTGGCTCTGGGGAGTACTATGCTGAGTGACAAATGGATGAAGATGAAGGTTTTATTGAAGCATCTGAACTGCATTTAATTTTCCGTGTTGCTTTATTCCTTCTAGCTCCCAGGATATTGAATTTTGTGGGCTCCAGTTGGGTCGTCAGTACTTCAGGCGTTTAGTAATAAGAAACATAATCTGCTTTTTCCGGTAGGATAATAAATCCTCGTTGATATTAAAGGCGGCTCTCGGCAGACTGTTTTACACGGTATTTTTTCTGTAGGAACACACTCGCTCCGAGTCCCAGCCCTGGCCCGGCCTCTGGCGCCCTGGGCCGCCCGTCGCCCTCCCGCGCGGCGGTCCCTCCCACCGCTGGGATCCTCCGGCTCGCTTGGACAGCCAAGGCCGGCGACCGCGACACCCCTCCTCCCTGCACTGTATCCCCCCCCCCCCCCCTCCATCCCCAGCTTCTCCCTCCCCCGCCCGGCGCGCCAGACAGCGGGTAACCGCCGCCTCCGCTGGGGCATCCCGGCTCCATAGGCGGCGCGCGGCAGACACCTGCTTCTCACTGGCCGCCGCCGCTGCCCCTCAGCCCGCAGCCCCCGCGACAATTGGCCCCAGGCCGCCGCCCGTCATCCTCCAGCCGCTCCTGGAGTCCCGCCTCTATCCTCGGGTCATTTAAGTTTATCACAAATAAATAAATAAAGGAGGAAATAGAAATGCGTAGAAAGTAAAAGCAGTCGGGAGGGGGCGGGGACGTGGATGAAGAGGAGGAGGGAGGGGGGGGGAAAAGCGGAGGAGTAAACAACCAAACTTGATCGTGCCTGTCTCGACCAATCAGCGATCACTACAGTCCGGTCTGACGGCCTCTGTCGACCAATAGTTTCCCAGCTCTTGGATCACTGAACAAGGAGAGGCGACTGGCCTCGCTCCACAGGGCGCTGGTGGGCGGCAAGGGTTGAGGCCATCGACCAATAGGCTGTTAAGCATGTTCTGAGTGAAGTTTCCGCCCACCAATCGACGCGTGAGATAGCGGATTGGGTGTCTCCTAGGCCAATCAAAGATGACAGAGATGAGGGAAGGGGCAGTTAGGGGCGGGGCCACGGAGGGGAGGAGGAAGAGTGCATTTTGTTTATGGGCGGCAACCTCACGAGGGCCGTCCAATCGTTATTGGCCAGCTGAAGCCCAGAGTGGCATGAGACCCACCCAATAGTAGGCCAACCTGGAGGTTCGCGGCTTCAGGCGCCCAATGTGGGCCTTCTGCCGAAGAAGTAGGGGCGGGGGGAAGTTTAGGAGTTGAGGAAAGAAGATTAAAGAGCGCGAGGAGGTAACGCCAAAAACTCTAATTTGTTGTGGGGCGGGCGGGAGGGAGGGGTGTGTGCCTGCGGAGCGCGGCCGGGCGTCTGCGAGTCGCCGGGAGTCGGGGGTGGCGGGCCGCCGAGGAGGGGGCGGGGTGGGGCCGCGGCGCGAGTTCCGAGCCGGAGCCCGGGGCTTCTGCCCCGCCCCGTGAGCCCTCCCGCCGCCCCTCCTAGCGCCCTCCCCGCGGCCTGGCGCGACCCTGCGGGGAGGGTCCGCGGCCAGCCCGGGCGGGGCGTCCGGTCGCTGCCGCCGTGTCTTGTCTCTCCTCCCCGCGCCTGGAGCCGCGGCTTCCCAGAAGAGGAGCAGAGGGGCACCGGCCGGGGCTCCGGAGCTGTTGGCGGCGCCGGCTCCCGCCCCTCTCCTCTCCTTCCCTCCCTCCCTCCTCCCTCCCTCCCTCCCTCCCTCCCTCCCGCTCGCTTTCCGCCCGCGCGGAGGACCGGCTTCAGTAATCCCGGGGCGGGACGGGTGGCCCCGCCTGCTCGGCTGGCACCCATAGACAGGGGGGCTTGGCAAGGGGCGAACCCTGCCCTCCTCTTTCGCCTTTGGGCCACTTGGAGAACATTTAGAGAAGATGTCAACGTTCTTTCGTACCTTGAGACACAAAACAAAACAAAATAACAACCACCACAACAAAAAACACCCCACCCCCGAATATTGGGGGACGGCTTTGAAGTTCGAACGTGGTCCTCTAATTGTTTTAATGCATTTCTCTATGTGTGGCTCTCAGGGTCCCCTTCAGCCCCTCCCCTTCCTAAGGATGCAGAAGAGGCAGGAGGCAGGGATTTCGTAAAAGTTATATTGATAAACACACTTGCACAAGCATATGTTAGGCGCACACACAGACTATAAACATTAGCGAAAAACACAATATGGCGTACAGCTACGCTACCTAGCTCGGTAATCGGATGATCTCTTACTCCCGAACCGGGTCAAATGAGGTCGGAAGAGGCATGACAGCTCTCTAGCAGAAATCTGAATGGGATAGGAAGAAATTTGGAAGCTTGTGGGTGTGTAGTACTGTCCTCAGAATCATTGGCCCCGACTTAAATTGAACATGTTACCTTTGTAGACAGTGAAAATTGCCTTTACTATTTTTTAACGACTAAAAATACCAAAATTTGACTAAAGTGGAATGTTCTCACTCTGTGGCCACGTGGAAATTTCTGCTGATCAAAATTTCAGAGTATACAATATTTTCAAGTGAACAGTGTTCTGAGTTACTGCTGCAACTTGTTGCCTTTGAAAAACTTAAAATATGCAAGTATCATTTTATGGAAAATAGTGAGCTGTAATTTCAATGAGTCAGTGACAACTTAAATTCACAGATAATTTACTTTTGTCCCTGGTTCAGTTCCTGTCTCAAGGACCTTTCTCCACATTGTGGGAATAGACCACACTCTCTGTGCCTATCCACAAATGAGTGTGACAAGTCAGGATTTGACTGTATTCTGTAGTTTTGCTTTACAGTTAGGTATGACCCTACTTGTAGGAAAAGGAGAAACAAACCAACAAACAAGTCACTGATTATCATATGCTTGCTCCATGGAATTCTCAGTAACTCATCCTAGTTCATGCGCAGGTGGTACATGGTGAATCCTCCCAAGAAAGGTTTAGAATTGCTGATGAGTCACTGGTGGTTCTGGTTTGTGCCTTAGTGTAAAATCCCAAGAATGGAGTTGCACTCCATTTGCAGAGCTTTAAGTGTGAGAAGAAATGGTGAAGAAGTCGAAAATGGAGTTTTCTGGAAATGTCTGAGCCGCTCACTGAGTGAGGCAATGGGCATTTTTGGCTTTGATTTCAGGTCTTAAGATGAGTGAAATACAGTCCTTTCAGATGTGAAGATTAGGTGACAAGTATACTGCCTATCAGACTCCAAAGCAATAATGCTCTTTCTTGATGAGCTTCTAATATTGTTAGGCTAGAGAAAGAAGCTTAAAAATTATTAAATTTTATCCATTTCCTGGAAGATGTCTTTCTATTTATCTGTCTAGGTAGGCCAGCATTTTGAGACTCTCATTATACCAAGAAAATACAGATGCAGATCTTGTGTTTTTTTTTTTTTTTTGCTGGGTACTGCTAGACAGTATGAAATTAATCCAAGGATGGAGGAAAATAGACATTTTTTTTTTACCCTGAGGGTTATATGGTGGAGTAGGTCTGTTAGATTTGATGCCTGCCTTTTTCCTATTTAGGTGGAGAAGCTTTGAGACACACCTCCTGTTTGCCTATAAGAATTTGACTCCTTGATATAGGAAGAAAATATAAGAGAAACCCTATTTTTTTTTTTTTTTTTTTTTTGTTTTTCGAGACAGGGTTTCTCTGTGTAGCTTTGCGTCTTTCCTGGGACTCACTTGGTAGCCCAGGCTGGCCTCGAACTCACAGAGATACGCCTGGCTTTGCCTCCCGAGTGCTGGGATTAAAGGCGTGCGCCACCACCGCCCGACGAGAAACCCTATTTTAAGGGAGTTATTTTTGTGTCATTTGTGCAGATTTTTAGGAGACTTTCTAGACAAACTGGACTTCCTAAATAAAAGCCTTGACTGAATAACAAGGCCATTTTAGAAGAGTAATACAAGCTACAACAAAATTCTTGTAAATGATTTATAACATAAATGAATTTTAAATTATTTCAGATCTCTTCAGGGTAGGTGGTAAGGGGAAACTTCTTTAAAACATTGGGATATGGAAGTGAAGTTTGATTTTCTGAAATAATCTTGTTTTTCTTACATGAATGGTGAGATCATCAGCATGTAGAAGAGAGTTCTGGATACTTGGGATGAAACAGTGAAGCAAAGGGGAATTGTTGGTCCCTGTGGAGCTTACTTACATTATTATGTTCATACAGTTTGTATACTCCACATTGCTAAGAGATTTTTTTTAAAATATTAAACTTCGAAAATGTAGCTGCTTTTGTGTTTTACAAACTAGAGTTTTAAAAAGCTTAGCAAGTTTGAAGGTGTAGAATGTGTTTATAATTGCAAAATAATAGAGGAATAACTCAGTTTCTTTAAATTATTTGTATTCTTTGTCATTGTGAAATGTTTTCATAAAATTTCAGTAAATCTTTGACAAATAGGGTTTTTTTTTTATTCTTCGTAGTTTTGATCACATCTTTGGAATAAATAAAATGTTGCTTTATAGTAAAATCTTGTGTCTTTACATTTACTGTAAAATCCCTATGTAGCATGGTTAAACTGTGATAAAACAAATCCTAAAATACATGTTAATTTTTTGCTTAGGATTTATTTTAGGAATGTACCTGAAAAATCATGTATCTCAATCTTTTGCAGATGTAGTTTTAGCAAGGGAAGATAAATGTTGTAACTGACTTATAGGTGACATTAAAGAGGTAATTATTTTTTCAGAGAAGCCTGCAAAAAACAGAACAAAACAAAACTATTTTTTAACCCTTTCTTTCCAATCTCCAAAATCACTTGACTGATGCTTCTCTGATTTAATAAACCATTTATAATGCAAGAACACTATAGAAAAATTTTAGCATTATTTTAGTCATTATGTCTGTAAGAAAAAACTCTAGGTTATAACAAGTCAACTTGGTGCCTGGTTAAATGCATGTGATTGAATTCTAAGTGTGTGGCTTTAAGTAGTGAGAGTCTCACCTTTCTAGATTCTAGAACTTTCTTGGTAGATCTCAAATAACAGGTTCCAATTTTCATTATTTGTCTCTGTTAGTTATGAGTCTGGCTTTGTCAGCGATATATGTAATTTTACTCCTCACGGGACATAGCTTTTATTATACAGAGCCCACCCCACTCTCTCCTGTTGAGGGTTTGGATCTCCAGACCTGCATTAGATCTCTAAGCTAATGTATGTAACAAGTAACCTTTTCCAAAAAGGGGACATACTGCATTTAGAGCCCCTTGAGATTGCTTCTGGCTGATATGTGTACAGACCCGTGTATATGCATGGCTTACAGAGGAGGACTGAGGGGAAAACTGATTTGTAAACTAATAGAATAGTTTCTGCTGATTTTTCTTGTAGAAGAATGGTTAAAAGAATGTTAAAAACTAAATTTTCCTATTTCTAGTAAGAATAGTTGATCAGTGTGTGCATCTATTTGTATGTGTTTACAGATGAACAGTTTATGAATAAAGACGTACTTTAATGCTAGATAAACTCTGTCTTGCTCTGTGGTCCTTGACATGGAATGTTTTCAATGTTACCAAGTGATTTTGTTTGACACAGTTTGTTAGTTACCAGAACTTTCTTGTGAGCAACATAGAAACACAAGCTAATTAAATCTCTGTAAATTTTATAGTACTTTGGGCTAAGATGTTATTTTGGAAGTTTTAAAAGCATGATTACCAAGCAGTGCATAAAATGAATGAAAACGAAAATGGGAAGCTCATGGAACTGGAGTCTGCATAAGATGATTGAGTTTCAAAGTGAGGTAGATGTCCTTAGTACAGAAGATAAAATCTTGACATGTATCAAGTTTTTATGATAATAAAATAAGCATGACTAATTGTATTAGAATTCATATTTGTAAGGTAAGTCTAAGCGTGTGTACAGTGCATTTTAAGTCAAAATTTGGGGTGTTATTGGCTAGACGTAGTCATTTCTTTGCCAGAGATACTAGGCTGTGTGAGGGCTAACCATCTGTCAAGTGATAGAGACAAAGAAAGGTTTTAATATACTAGTCTAAAATCTCTACAAACTTGTTTTGAATTGTATTGTCACTTTGTTTTGGCCTTCATACTCTGTGTTGAGTGTGTACTAGGTCAGTCACCCCACTTTGTTTTATGAACAAACCATTCAAGGCCAGATAAGGTTATTGTCACAGCTGATGAGATCTAGAGGCAAGATAAAATATGTTTTGATTTTGCTTTCATGTAATGATCAAAAACTCACAAGTGGGTTGGCCACCCTCTAGCAATTATACAAATGATTTCAAACATGCTTATTTTCACCCACCCAGTCTCAATTTTGGGTGTCTTAATTTTTTCTTTTCTTTCTCTCTTTTTCTTTTCTTTCTTTCTTTTCTTTTCTTTTTTTTTTTTCTTTTTTTTTTTTTTTTGCTTTATAGATTCAAGCTTTATATTTAAGCAAATTCCTGAGCTGTTTGGAAGAAAAAAAAAAGTAGCAATAGGAATCCAGATTGCCTGTTTTAGGTACAATATGGTGTGATGTGAAATTGAAACAGCAGATTGGTGAGAAACTTCAGTTTCAAACAAATATAAACTAGTTTGTTTAGTGAAGTCATACACAAAACAGTCTCTATTGACAGGGCAACATTAGTGTTTTTTTTTCCAGTAATTTCTACATCTTCAGGTCACCTTGGTTCTTCGGGTCAGCAGTCTATTTCTGAAGCATCATCTAAGAAAGAGATGTCTTAATATTGCTGATTATAATGATATACTTAGATATGGCAGGCCAAGGAATTATTTATAGCAGTGCTAATTATATCAATAAAAATAGCAATATTAATACTGAGTGTCAAAATCTACTCTTGACAGTATGAAGTAAACAGAACTATAGTCAAACAAAGCAGCCAGCCTGTCTTTATGTCATGAATATGCACTTCAGGAAAAATATACACACAGTTTAGAGTTGAGTATACTAAATCTTTTTGATTGCTTTTGACTTTTATTTTTAAAGGAAAAAATGTTTAATTTAAAAAAAGACTAAAAAGATTGAGATTTTTAGTTTTGAAATTCTTGGTGCCCATTATCTTGTTGTCATTGGTAAGTTGAGATTTACCTATTTCTACTTCAAGGCTTTTATAAATGATCAGAAATTCATTTTCTCTGTACCTTCATTTTTGGAATTCAAGTTACCATTGCAAAAGGAGCCATTAGAACCTCTACTGATTGACAAAACGAAACCAAACCAGCCATTACATTTATATCCCTCCCCATTTCTTTCTTTCCTCCCTCCCTCCCTCCCTCCCTCCCTCCCTCCCTCTCTCCCTTCCTCTCTCAGTCCTTCCTTTTCCTCCATCATGATGTCTCTCTTCTTTATTCCCTTTCCCCTCTTCCTCTCTTCCTCTCTCTCCCTTTCCCTCTTCCTTACCCTCTTTCTTGCCCAGTCCTCTTTCTCATTCTCAATACATCTCTGGCTTTCTCTAGACATTAGAGATGTCCTTTTCTGTAGTTTCTATTTAAGGACTATGTGTGTGTGTATGTATGTATGTGTGTGTGTGTGTGTGTGTGTGTGTGTGTGTGTGTGTGTGTGTGTGTGTGTTTTGGTCTTCTAAAATTATTTTTCTGATGATAGATAATTAAGTAAGTAATTAAATCCAGCAGAGGGTTTTTAAAACTTAAGAAATTATCTGCCTTTTCAATCCCTCCTATGTCACACTTTAATTCTACTTTATTGCATATAGTCAAAAATCTGGATGTAGAGTTAGTAGAGGCTGCTGTTGACTAGTTGTATGAACTATCATCTATCAACTAGTTGTATGTTCTATCATCTGTGAAATGTCTCAGTCTAGTGATACTTGCTTTCAAACACTGCACACTATAAATGTAGGCAAAATTTCAGTTACTTGTTATCTTTTATAATTAATAAGAATAAATTTATTAGTTTGCATACATTTCCCACCAACTCACCCTAGTTCAGGAAGCTATATTAGTAATAGAGTTTATCAATGATTCTTGTATCCAGCATAAAGTTGTTTAATTGGAGAAAGCTGGTCATAATAGAATGGGTTAGCTAATACTCATTGTATAATTCCATACAATATATATCTAGATCAATAGATATATATCTTTAAGAAAGAAAAGTGAATTTGGCTTTTATATCTCTGATATAAAGTTTGAGTAACTAAGATCCGTCTCCATGTAGATCTTATTTAATTTGTAATTTTTAATTGTTGCATTTGATTTTTGATCCTACATTATACCCACCCAGGAATAGATTCACATAAGAGGAATGTTAATAATGGTAAAGACATTTGATTTTTTTTTTTATGTAGAGTAGTGGAAAGAATCTGTGTTAGAAAGGCTTTGAAAATGCTACATTGTCATATACTGAAACACATAACTGCTTCTAATTCATGTGAAAAGAATTGATCGGTCATTGTTTAATGATAACCTTGGGGTTTTCATTTAAAATCTCAGTCAGTTTCTTTAATTGATACACATTTCTTTTGCTGGTGTGAATGGTTATGAGAGCTTAAACCTATTAAACAGCACCTATTCACAAATGCGAACATAATTTGCAGAAATTCATACAGTTCTGAATCCTTCCTCTTTCCTACACCTGTCCACAGTTTGAGCGGTTCCTGGTTACTAATCATGTAACATTTTATAGTCACTTAATAGGGACATTTACTGTAACTTTTCTAGTATGTTAGGTCATGCTGAACTATTATTATAGCCTCCCAAAGTCTAGGTAATAGGAATTTCAAGAGTAATTTTGAATCAGTCATCAGGTTTAAAACTGGTATGTTTCATGCTTATAAATGATGATAAAGATAATTGTGATTGAGAGAAATATTTAGGAATGTTAACTGAAATTCTACACGTGTGTTTAAGAATTACTGTAGATGTTTCCTAAAGATATGTGTGCCTGAAGATTAGCAGAATTATTAGTGGTAATCACATTGAAAGGAAAATTAAGTTTTTATCCTTGTACTAAATGATGTTAATAAAAACAACTTCCATAACAATTGTAGTCCACATTATTGAGTGTTTACTTTGAACTGTGCATGGATTCTATCTATTTCTTTCCAGTTAACTCTACATTCCTATGAAACAGGTACCTTTATTATCCCATTCATAAATATAACTACGGCTAAGAAAGAGAAGTGATCTCATTCAAAGTCCTATAGCTAGTATATATCAGATGGGTTTCCAATTCAAATACCACTCTAATGAATGTAAGCGATAATCATGAGGCTTGTATTCTGAGGGCAGTGCTTGCCCAGTTTAGTGCTGGTAACTTTATGAAAAGCAAACTAGGTTTGGAGAAGGCTCTTGAGAGGGACACAAAGGGAAGACTTAAGTAGGAGTAATAGTTGCTATGGTAGACTCTGGTTTTAAATTGAAACTCTGTAGAATTACATGTATTGAAAGGGATGAATGAGTTCCGTAGATGCTGTCTGATTTGGTTTTATAACAGTGAAGTAATAACACATTAAAGCAGGCTGTAGGAATTACCATAGAAGCAGGATAAAGGAAAGGTTAAAAACTGGGAGTACTAGATTGAAAAGGAAAACTGAGTCAAACCATTTTGAGTAACCAAGAACCAGGGATCATAAATATATAAGGCCAAGGAAGAACAGAAATATACGTTGAAACTGGTAGATCCTACTGATTTTTCAAGTTCTTTGTGTTTATTTTTGATACTTTTGTCCTTAAAGTTGCTTCAGAAATCAGTACCTAGCATTAACATGGGCCACCAAGAGTTTGCAATACACAGACACGTTTTATTTTGTATTTTCTTTTGGTGGGGTGAATCATGATAATGCTAGCCTGAAGTTAGGCAGTAAGTTTAATTGCATTGCAGAAAAAGACTATTTAGTGCAGTAAGCTCTCTGGTAAACCACTTCTTGAGTGTCTAGTCTGTGTCACCCAATTTTGAACTGTTTATGGAGGAATTTGTAGGAGTCTGTTTAGAACTCATATTTCAAAACACTTGTTAACTTCCATAAGGTTTTGATGGATATGAGAGGTGAAAGATCTGATACATTAATTTTATTTAGTTCATTACAAAATTTAGCTTTTGATCTCTTTTATCTTATGTTCACAGAGTTTTAAACCAGGCTCTGCCAAGTTTATCGTGGGATACAGTCTAGAACTATTGTATGTAATTTTAATTTTTCCTTGATGTCACTAGCCAAAGGGAGGTTCAGTTTTATTTAACAGTGTGTATGTATGTATGTGTGTGTGTGTGTGTGTGTATGTATGTGTATATATATATATATATATATATATATATATATATATATATATTGTTTTCATTTCATATTATCAGTGTACATGAGTTTGGAGATTATTTTGAATCGTCAGTGCCTGTGAATGAAAAGTAAAGTATTTATATTATTTTAGACAGAGTTTCATTATGTAGCCACTGACTGTCTTGAAACTTGCTGTGTAGACCAAGTGTCCTTCAGCTAACCGAGGGTTGCCTGCCTCTTCCTCCTGAGTGCTGAGATTAAGACCTGTGCCACCATGCTTAGCAATAGTTATCTTTTAAAGTTAATTACAGTTTCAAGTAGTTAGCTCAAAGCAGCCACTCGTGTGCCCTCTGTCTAGAAGATACAGCAGGCATCACATGCTCCTCAGAGATGCTGTGCTTGTTTTGTTAAGTCTACACATGTTAAGTTCTAGCTTCTGAATATTGAAGGGGGAATGATTTGCTGAACCAGCTCCTCTGCAGTTTTACTTTTCCTTATGACAGTATTTCAGATGTTTATTCATACTCTGATTTTAGCACATTATGAAACAAAGTGCAACAATAATTTTGTATGGTGTAAGTAGTTACATCACTGAAAAGATACTGTGCTCTTAATTTTTTTTTAACATTGAACTCATGCATGGCAGCTTTTCTCTTCAGGTTCACTGTGAATGGTACTCTTATATTTGTTCTTTTGACACACTATGGTACCTAGTCTTCTTAATGGCTGTGTTGTTTGCGTTTTACTGTCGTTTATATAACTAATTCTCAGAGACGTACCTTTGAAAACTTGGGCTTATAATAAAATTTCTTGTTCTGGAAAGGGGTTACAAACAAAGAGTTATTGAGAAGGTAGGTCTTCTCAGCTAAACATCAGTATAGGAAAAATGAACAGGATTCTAGGCTCTTCTCATTCAGATGTTCTGTGTTACAGTTTTGATGTTCATTATAAAGTAAACCAAAGAGTATAAGAGCCAAAAGTAAATGGTGATTATTTTTCTGTAACTTCAGGTGATCTCTCTCCTTCCTCTTCTCTTTCTTTCATGTATCTTAATGAGTTTTGCTACCCCAAAATGGACGGCTCTGGTGTAATGTAAATTTTATTTAATTTGGTGTTTCAAGTATAATTTGACTCCTACCTAACTTCACTTATTTGGGATTCACCATTTGAGAGGTATCATTTAGAGTCATATCACACTGAACTGCAGCCTTTTAAGGACAAATGTGGTGCTTTGTTTATCTTGATACCCTTAGTGCTGGTTTGTTACTTGTCACACAAAAGGGACTCATTGTTGGTCATGATGTGTTACATCTAGTTGATGAATGTCTTGCTTACTAGTTATCTATTTCCTTATTTTCAGCTAATTCTGATTAAAATTTAATATCGTGAAAGTTGTCACTACCTGTTCTAAACATTCTCTGCTTTTCCATAGCTAGACATCTTTACACATGCTTATGACCCCTCATCCTTTTAGCTTCTTAATGAAATTCTATCATGGCGCAAGTTTCAATAAAAATTATATTTACTGTGATTCAGAAAAGAAATATATCAGATATATCAGATACTGCCATCAATGGTAAAGCAAATCTACTTCGATCAATTCAGGATATTGTGTGGAATAGAGTACACAGAATTCCATTACCTACCGATTCAAGAATGAACCCCAAATTTCATATCCTACATGATTCCTATCTAGATAGTAGGACAATAAACCACAGTACTTTGTGTACTTCAGAGATTGCAATTGAGATTTTGAACATTTTATATGAACTTTCAAATTCTTAAACAAGGAATGGCTACAAACTTTTATATATAGTTTCTCACTAATTTCACTCTATTGTCTGAGTTACTTAGAAATGGAGTCTAGTTAAACACCTTACCATTTTTGATAGTCAGAGAGCAAAAACATAGTTCATCAAGAACAATATAGAAGGTGAAGTCATGTTCACCATGTGGGGAACGTTTGAACATCTGTATTGTGACTGGCATGCTTTTTCACATGTGTGAGACCGAACATTTGGAAAATGTATCGGATTGCCCAAAGTTACAATTGGTTTTTTTTTCTAACTAAAGTCACAGAAAATTGATTTCAAGTTGTGTTCAAAACAAAAGATGATTGTATTCTGGAATAATTAAGAATGGATTCCTCTAACGTTTGCATGGGATGCTTAGTAGCTGTAGTATATTTTGAGATCTGTTTTGGAGAGCATCTGGAAAGCACATCATTATTTTTATATACTGTATTCAGGAATTTGCTTTCTGAGGAAGCTGCTGATTTGAGGGACTAGTTACAACAATATTCAAACACACTTCAGATCTATAGACTCCATCTCACTCCCAAAGTTTTGTCCATTTGTGGATTTTAAAACCAAGTTGACCTGTACATGCTTTTCTTCCTTTCCCTCTCCAATCCGAGATGCTTTTCTTTCTGAATGCAATGACTGCTGAGATGTGTGCACAACTGACATGGCACCTTGGACAGAGTAACACTATTTTGAAAAGTTTCTTTCTTCACTTGGCTGAGCGATGAAGACCAGCATGCTCAGGGTACATAGCAAAAAGCACCAGGCATTGGAAGCAAAATTTGGGCTTCAGAACCCTCTGGACTGCTCTCATCAATATTTATTCATGTTAAGTATTCAAGTCTCTCACCCTAGAATAGCCCAATGACAACTTTTCTATCTCCAGTGCTAAACAAGCAGTGGTAGCAGAGCTTGTTCTCCATGTGCCTTGGCAGGGAATTGACAGAGAACATCTGCTTTTTGCCCCTGTGTTATTTCTGCTGTTTAGGGTACTCCAGCAACCAAAGTTGAGAGCCAGTGACATAGCAACAAAAACTACCAGAGTGCAGTAAATGGTAACTAGTGCAAGGGGGGGGGGGTTAGATGGGGAGTCAGTACACACCTCAAGCTTCTGCTTCCTGTTGGCAAAAGTAAATGAAACTCAAGTGTGAAAGAAAGAAAAAAGGACCAAAAAGAAAGCCAAGTAGTGAATTTTAGATACTACGAAACATTTCAGGTGAATAAGGCAATGAATGAGACAAAGAACAGTGTCCTTGTTGAATTAGGAATTAGTGAACTAAAAGGGCAAATCAAGAAATATATCAAAGCTTAAAGAGAACAAAGAGAAAACATGAAAATTTTGAATAAAGATGCTCAAATTTGGAGTCTATTGAAGTACAACTTGTGAGTGGTAAGAATTACAAAGGGAAAACTTAGAGCAGATAGAGGTGTATAGTTAAATACTACAGTACTGAGCACTAAAAATACTAAAACACCCAGCAGTCCAAGATTGACAGAGTCAGTGTGTGATTTGAAAGGCTTTACAGATTTGTGGTCTTGACTGAAAGAAGGCCAACAACACCTTTAAGGGTGGCATGAGAAAAATTCTCCATTCTCAAATGTGCAATATGAGCTCCTGAATAGAAAGGGCGGATTTCTGAAGACAGGGAGAGGTAGCAGAGCAGAGAGGACTTCATGGCTGCATGACTCGTGCTGGAGTCAGGAGAGTGCAGTGTCATTGCCAGACTGCACAGTCACAGAGGACACTTCTCATTAAATTTTACGCATCGAGAAAGTAAGGACACAGAAAATACCTTCGGTAAAATAAGAATGGTGCCAGCCAGAGTAAGAAAGAATCTTTAAAACATGCAATCAGTTAAATGTTAAAGAAAACTATGAAAACCAAACTCCAAAGTTGGCTGTTTAGAAGGATCAGTATGATGTAGAAACTCAAATTGCTTTAGTTCACTATAAACTTTGAACATTGTTATGAGAATAAAAACCAGATACCAGTTGGCATGAAAAATGAGAAAGAAATGTGGCAAGTTAAATTATAGGAAATAGGTAATTTTCATTTAATTTAAAGTATTTGAGGCTGTGGAAAAGTATTGGAACCTTTTAATTTCATGTAATACTTCATTTTGATAAAGAATGTATAAAAATTATAGTTGAATTATGGATCAATTTTCTTATAGAAATTAACACAGAATTCTAAGTAAGATACTAACTAGTAATACCAGCATCAAATCAAAAGAATATTAGAGTTGGTCTTAGAAGATTTACTTAGGTAGAAATGAAAATATGATTAAGCAGTGGAAACATTATGTTAATTGATTACACTGATAAGATTAATATCTTTAAGACAGCATGTTATTTTGTCTTATTGACCGTGTCCTTTGCCCTACAAAAGCTTCTCAGTTTCAAGAGGTCCCATTTATTAATTGTTGCTCTCAGTGTCTGTGCTACTGGTATTATATTTAGGAAGTGATCTCTGGTGTCAATGCGTTCAAGACTACTTCCTACTTTCTCTTCTATCAGGTTCAGAGTAACTGGACTTATGTTGAGATCTTTGATCCACTTGGACTTAAGTTTTGTGCACAGTGACAGATATGGGTCTATTTGAAGTCTTCTACATGTTGACATCCAGTTATGCCAGCACCATTTGTTGAAGATGCTTTCTTTTTTTTTTCCATTGAACAGTTTTGGCTTTTTTGTCAAAAATTAGTTGTTATACGTGTGAGCCAACTTTTTGGAGCCTAGTGCCTATGGTGAGACACTTTGCACAGCTTTGGTGCAGGGTGGAGGGTCTTAGACCTGCCTCAACTGAATGTACCAGGCTCTGCTGACTCCCCATGGGAGACCTTGCCTTGGAGGAGGTGGGACTAGGGTGTGGTTTGAGGGGGAGGGCTGGGGGATGGGAGGAGGGAGGACAGGGGAATCTGTGGTTGATATGTAAAATGAATAGAAAATCTCTTAATAAAAGAAAAAAAAAGACAGCATGTTATTGTTTCTATTCCATCTTTCCATGACAGAGGCCTTTAAAGCTATTAGTTGTCCTCTGATAACCACTTTAGCTGTATTGTATAAGGTTTTCAATATTTTTTCCATTTCATTGCTAGGTTACTTTTTATCTGGGAGTATTTTTTCAAATATATAGCCCAGGTTTTAGCTGATTTGAAAACAAAGAATTCTTAATTATGATATTTGTAATCAGAGAAAAAACACAATCTATTTTCTAAAATAAACACAAATATTAGGATTTTACTCATCTCTTATTTGGACATATTGATATGAAAAGGACAGTATATGGATATAGAAAAATAGTCTTAATATTCTTTTATTTATTATTTATTTTTTTGGGGGCAGTTTCTTACTCTGTAGCCCAAGCTGCCCTAGAACTATGTAAACCAGCCTGGCCTTGAACTCATGACAGTCATTCTACCTGAGCCTCCTAAGTGCAACAACCAACCTCCTAAAATTTATGTTGATTTATCTCTTGTCTTTTTAAAAGTGAATTTTTTTTTTCTCTGTGTGGCCCTGGCTGGCCTTGAACTTAGAGCTGTGACTAGATAAAATCTTACCATGCTGTATTTGCCTCTTTGCTCAGTATTTTACTATTAAGATTGACCCACATTCTGCATAATTGTAACTCAGCGTTCATGTTCACTTGTACATGAAATGGATGACAGAACCACAGTGTGTTTTTCACCTGTCTTGCTTCTTGTTTCTTCCTGACATTTTCAGGTAATTTTTTTGTTATGCACTAAGACTAGAGTTGCTGTTCTTAGGTGTGTAAATGCTCAATATTACAAATGGCTGTCATACTGCTTTTCAGGAGTCATGCCACTCATTTGTACTGTTATTAGTGGTACACATAACATTCCTGTTCATCTGTATTCTTTTTATCTTATAATACTGTCAGATTTTTAACATTTTACTACTCACTTTAATAAAACACATCCCATTTTGGTCTTGATTTCAATTTTGTATTTACCAATTTGGCTGTGAACACTTTTTTTTTGTTTGGTTTTTGTTTTTGCCCAGAAATGATTGTTCATACTTTCAGATGTTTTTCTTGTATGGCTCTTTCCTATTGATTTGTGTGAGCTCTTTATATATTCTAGATACCCTATCTGTCTCTTGATCTGTATCTTGTCTTTGTATATCCTTTAGCATATGATAGCAGAAGTAGGTCACCATACTTAAGTTCTTTCATGGTTGGTGCTTTTTCTGGCTTTTAGTAAATTATTCCCTGAAGTTAATTTTTGTACGTTATATAGAAATGAAATTAAAATAGTTTTCTAAAGCGAAACACATCTCTGGCTACATTTGTTATATGCTCTTGTCTTACCTCGGTGATTTGCCTTACTAACTTTTGTATGAATGTCGGTTTAGACAAGGCTCCTTTTTCTATCTTGGTTGATTGACTATCTCTGTACCAGCAATACATTTTCTTAAGTTAATAAACATTTGTAGTGGGGCAGTGGTGACATATGCCTTTAATCCCAGCACTCTGGAGGCAGAGGCAGACAGAACTCTGGAATTTGAGGCCAGCCTGGGGTACAGAGTGAGTTCTGGGACAGTCTGAATGGTTACTCAGAGAAACTCTGTCTTGAAAAAACAAAACAAAAATATTTAATAAACATTTGTAATAATTACTTATATGTAAGGACAAATGGCTCAAATTTTGTTTTCCTTGAATGCCAGTGTTTTCTTACTTCATTCAATAAACTATGGATTTAAAAACATGTATATATGTACACACATACACATGTATACATACACATAAAACTTAGTTGTCAATGTATATATTTTAATATCTGAAACTTTGTTCAAAGCAACTGCTTAGTTTGACTGAGGGCTTAATGATGCTAGTCTGTTAGATTTAAAAGGTAAAAGCATTAACAAAAATGTAGTATCAGTTTTATAATACTCAAACTAATTCACTTGAAAAACCAAATTCAGTCTATTTAATTCTGATTTCAAGTTTGTATCATAATTTCTTATATACTGTATGTATATGTTGAGTTAGCAATTATTTATTAATCTAAAGGCCAGCTAGTGAATTGAATCATATTTATTTTGGATCATTATTATAAATTTGGTCAATATTATAAATTTTAGTTCTTGTCACTGTGTAGCAAACAGTGTTTAAATGGTTGACATACTTAGGATCATTTGTTTTGTAGGGCTCTTAGTTAATGTTATTATGCCCATTTTAAAGATGAAGAAGGCCAACAGTAGTTGAGTAGCTTGGTTCCTGTGTGTGAGGAGTTCTGATGGCTTGTGTTTATAGTGCTAATCAGTGACACCTTGTGAATTTTTCAGTTACTCTCTAATAAAAGTAGCTTATGATATCTGTTGACTTCAGCTTTTCATCCTTCTAGTCTCAGTACCAGATATTTTTATTCCGGCGAATCAAAATGACCATTAATACCTGAGCCAATTTCGAAAAGGAGTAGAAAAGAAAGAGTTGATAATATTGAAGAAATCTGCAAATTGCCTTGGAAATTATAGGTTGAATAGTTGTTACTGGGTTGTAACTGGGTTAGTCTGTGGACTGTATATGTAACACACATTAGATCTCAGTTGATATTTAGCGTTAGCCAGTGGAACTTCTCTCACTCATTTGCCCCCTTTTCTTTTCAGATGTCCAGAGCTTGTATAACAGAATAGTTGTTAGAGAATTGACAAGTATTTCTGTTTACTGTTTCTTACAATGAACTACTCTTTGACAAGTTAATCAGTTTCCATTCTTAATCCTTTTGTGTTTTTAGAATGCTTACCTCTTTTGTTTTCTATTTTGTGTGTCTATTTTGTTTTTAAAATAAATTATATGATAAGATATGTAAACACTGGCTTTATTAATAAGTCACATTTAGCCTATTACTAATCTGCTGCTTGAAATACTGATTGTTCAGTTATGATACAGAGAAGCGTCTGGATTATAGGAAAAATAGGTGCCCCTAAAGGTATTAAGTGGTGATGGCAAGGAGCTGATATATAAGGAGTCTTTAAGGATGTCTCCCTTTTGCTTGTTGGGTGTCTTAGGGGAATGGAAATTTGAGGAAGTAGAGAGTGGAAGAACCTTCATTAACCTGAACTAGATGCCACAGAAAGAGGAGTATGATGTTCTGATACACAGAACTGCATAATGTAGATCATTTGGAATGGAACAAGATAGGATTTTAGGGAAAATCATGCCTATTGTCAGTGATTGGAGTATTAAGATAAATTTACAAGGTTTTGACATTTTGATTGATCAATTCAAGAGTAGGTAGGTGTCTGAAATTAGAAATCAGAGGAGGCAGAAGTTGGAGGGGTAAGCAGTAGTTGGTAGGTGATCTAGCTTTGTGTACATAGGCCTGTAGTAAGGTTATGGTGAGGAGATGAGGGTCAGTGGACACTCAGGTACTTAATCAAGTAATGCATTAGAGTTATATTTAATAGAAGTGCAGTAATATATATTATATAGACATATATTAACCAGGATGTGTAGCGATTTTAGGAATGTATGGTCAGGAGGATAGAGAAGATCAATACACAGAAAATGTTGATGGATAGTACTCTAAGAGCAGGAGCATGGATTTTTATGGAGAATCAGAAAAAGTAAAGGCATGGAAGGGTGGTGGTGCCTTTTGACTGAGTTAAAATTCACGGAGCTCAAACATAGGACTGCACAGAGTAGTAATTTGACTTTATTTACATGAAATATGCAAAGGAATAATTTTGATTGAGGATTTTTTTTTCATTTAAAAGAGAATTGTGAAGGCTGGAGCCATGACTCAGCTGCTAAGAACACATGCTATCCCAGAGGACCAGTATTTAGTTCCGTTCACCCACATGGGGTAGCTCACAATGGTTTATAACTACAGTTCCAGGAGGTCTGATACCTTTTCTTGCAAATACGTATACTCATGAACGCGCGCGCGCATACACACACACACACACACACACACACACACACACACACACACAAATAAATTAAAAAAAAAACAAGAGACTTTTGAGCAAGAGACTTGTTAACATTTTGCTTAGGAAAATAGAGAAGATAATTAATTTCCATCCATCATATTTGCAATCAAAAGTTACTAATAAGGGCTCAAATATGAGATGAAACACATGTTCATATTTCCATGCTTTAAAATTCCAGTTGGCCTTCACTAATCATTTCATGTGTGAGTTATGAATTTGTTTGTCATCTCTACCTGCCAGATTTTACTTTTCCTTTGATGATCAAAATCGATGTAGTTAATAGTAGCTTTCCCACCAACTCCAATCTAGATGTTTTTAGGTAAACATATTTTCAGTATAACCAATCGTAACAGTCTCTGTCTTCACCATTTAGACTAGAAACTAAAATGAGATTCTGAAAGCTCAGAAGAATCCTCCAAGGTCCGGAAAAATGTAGTTTTATAAATATTTTAAAAAAGAATTTGATATTATTTACTTTATATTCTAATTTAAAATTCCAGTACCTAAAAAGGGGAGAGTTTTCTTAAGCACATAAAAAGATGGACTACAAGGGCTGTAAAAATAAACTTAGATTTGGACATACCCGTGTTTTAAAATCCATAGTGTAAGTTGTTCTTCATGTAGGTACTTACTGAAATTTGGCAGATTAGTGATGATTTTTCTCATTTTAAAGTTGATGAAATTAACCTTTATGATCTTTAAAGAGTCTATTTTTTACTTATTTTGGAGAAAGTTTTGCTATGTTGCACCAAGTAAATTCTGAGACCCTGGAACCACTTCTGACAGTAATTTAAATGTTTTCTTCTGTTACTTTAAGCTTAGGTGTGCTGGTTAGTGTTCAGTTTGACACAGTCTAGAGACACCTGGAAAGAGGAATCTCAATGGAGGAATTGCCTCCATTGGACTGACCTGTGGGTATGTCTATGGGGCATTTTCTTGATTCATGATTGATATGAGCACACAGCCGACTGCGGTAGGTATGACCATTGGGCAAGTGGTTCTAGGGTGCATAAGAAATCAGTCTGAGCAAGCTTTGGGGAGTAGTCCAGTAAGCAGTGATCTTTGATGGCTCTGCTTCAGTTCTTGCCCCCAGGTTCCTCCCTTGAGTGCTTGCCTTGGCTTTCTTCAGTGTTGGACTGCAAACCCTCTCCCCCGCTGAGCCCCTTCTCCTCAGTCACAGCAACAGAAAGCAAACTGGGACACTATGCAAATAGATTACTCATATTTTTTATATTCAGATATTATTCTTTGTTCTGGCTGTGATTGGTGTGCATGAAATTACTGAATAATAAAAATATTGTGCTGGAAAAAATCATAGGATTTAAAATTTTTATTACATTACGTATTTATTTTTTGTGGTGTGTGTGTGGTGTGTGTGTGTGTGTACTGGCATATTGTGTGCTGCAGTGCAGGTATGGAGGTTAGGTTTGAGGACAGCTCTTCGTTTTCTATTGTGGGATCTAGGAATCTAACTCAGATCACTTTAGTGGAAAAGCACCTTTACCCACTGAGCCTGTAGGGCCTATGTAGATAGACACCTTTCTGAAGAAAGTATCTTTAGTGGGGTTTGTAGAGTTCTCAGACCGTAATTATTTTTTTGTTTTTGACAGTCATGTTTGTTCTGTCTTATGTCTCTGGGCTGTCCAGCCTCTGGTTCCTGGCCATCCAGGCAGTGTAACTTTTTATTTGGAAGATCTCATGAAAATTGTTTTCTCTTAAGTTAAATTCTTTCATAAAAATTATGGAGATTAGAGTCATAACTCAGTGGTTAAGAGCTCTGGCAGCACTTCCAGAGGACCCAGGTTAGATTCTCAGTTCCCATATAGCAGCTCCCAACCATTTAGAACTCTGGTTCCAGGGGGATCTGATGCCCTCTTCAGGCCTCCGTAATCACCAGGGAATTGGCACACAGACATATGTAGACCTGTACCCATACACATAAAACAAAATAAAAATAATTAGTGGCAAATAACTTCACAGATGTTAGTGAGAATTAAGTTAAAAGGTTGTTTTAAGATTTTTGGTTTAGCTTTGTTTGGTTCTTGAGATGGGGATGTAGCTCAGGCTACATGAAGCCCTGGCATTGAACTCTTAGTCCTTCTGTTCCCTCTTCCCAAATGCTGGGATGACAGGTATGTGGCACCATGCCCAGCTCACACATAACTATAATAGTTCTGGGAAGAACTTTCAAAACTTATGTGAAAGACAAATATAAAGTATTGATATGTTATTACTAGTTAGAGGAAGTCTATATTATAGTAAAATTTGGGAATTTCTGCATCAGGAAGAATAAAGATTATTATTTAATGACTTTTGTCATGGATTGAACAGTTGGTGTATTTAGAACAGTTTGTGGTTGAGATCATTTAGTACTATGAAGGAACCAAGATTCAAAGAAAATGGTAACTTGTTTATTCAGGACTAGCAAGTGTGGATGCTTGAATCAACTCCAGGCTTGTTTGACTTGAATGACCCTTGTTTTTCCAGATTTCCTCTGCTTCCCATGTATCTGAGGATGGAGTATATGCACCTGAATAATCATGACAATGATGAAAGCTAATCTTTCAGATTCTCAGTCAGATACCATCATGCCTCACACTTATTATTCTTCCCGTTTCTTTCTAAACATTCCATGTTGATCTGCCTACCTTTTCCTTATGAAAGCCTAATGAGTCAGATGGAAAACATGAGCTATCAGATATGATCACATAACTAAATATTACACATCACAAGCTAGGTTTTCCCCACCCCAGGTTTCTTTTCTGAAAGAAAGTGCTATGAAGAGTATTACTGGCTTACAATGCATCTCAAAAGTAAAATAATTCTACATAAAATTAAAATATTTAATTTTAGTTAAACATGGTAGACTTCATAGTATGTTTCATTTGATTTTTTTTTTTTTTTTTAGAATAAGCAATTTATTTCAGGTCAGTTGACTAATTCCCTACTTTATACAGAAAATATCTCAGTAAAAGCCACCATGGAAACATTTCTTATCTGAGGTCTGAGTAAAGGCACACTGCAAGTCGTATAAATAGCCATGGGATGCTGCATTTTCAAAAGGTCTGGAGAATGTTACTTCTTCCTGCAGAGATATAATAGACTACAGATAAAAACAGTGACATGTTTTGTGATGTCTGTGTAGTTAATTGCTTACTCCTGTCAACAATGGAGTTGCTGTAATTTTTGTAGATAATACAGCAAGTTATAGTAGCACCCATAAATAGTAAGTTATAGTAGCACCCATATACCTGCACCTAACACTTTAACAATGATTGAGAACACAGTGCCTGCAAAACATTATACTTTGTTAAGACACGGTGGTCACAGCAACATGGCTTTTCCTCCAGGAGCCTTCAAGTTTTGTGAATGGCGTGGTCATGGAAACACCGACTCCATTTGCCCTAATACACTCTTAAATTTTATACAGTTAATCTATTTCCGTGTAATATTTAACAAGTGGTCTTTATGTATCCATTTCAATCTCTATTTCCTTGTAGTTTTCACAAATGTTCTTTATCAACACTATCCTCAGGAGTTAGTAAACTGTTTCTTTAAATGCCTTGTACTCTGTGTGTTTACAACACATGTTAACTCATTATCAATTGAATGTAGTCTTCAGTACAGCCCTGATATAGCTATTCTTAACCTCATTTTATAAATGTGTTCTGTGTCTTGGTTACGTAGCTTGCTTTTGGGTAGCCTATACGTATTATTCAAATTGGTGCTTAAGACGTTTGAGAATGTGTTCTAAAAACTGGATTTCATGAACCCTAAGGAAACATGCAAGGTGATGTAGTTGACTTTGAAAATATATCAAAACTTTTATGTGTATTATTATTTATAAGAACCTAAAAGGTTAAAGTCTATTAATATTTAATACACAGTATAGAATCTGTCAGTCTATATTAAATGCATAGTAAATTATATAAATAATCCTGATTGGGGCATAGGAATTTATTTGATTGAGACTGGAACTGATAATTTTTATTTGATTTTATTTAATGTTTTACTTTGATTCATAGGTTGTATTTCCTAGCTTTAACTGCACCAATTCTTACAAAACGTAAGTGACTGAAAAGCACAATAAAGATAATACTGGGCGGTGGTGGCGCACGCCTTAAATCCCAGCACTTGGGAGGCAGAGGCAGGTGGACCTTTGTGAGTTCGAGGCAAGCCTGGTCTACCGAGTGAGATCCAGGACAGGCGCAAACCTACACAGAGAAACTCTGTCTCAAAACAAAACAAAACAAAACAAAACAAAACAAAAACAGCTTTCGGGCAGTGGTGGCGCATGCCTTTAATCCCATCACTCAGGAGGCAGAGCCAGGCAGATCTCTGTGAGTTCGAGGCCAGCCAGGTCTATAGAGCAAGATCCAGGACACGCACAAAAACTACACAGAGAAACCCTGTCTTGAAAAACAAAACAAAACAAAAAAGATAATACTGATAATTCAACCACGTTTGAAAAAAGAGTATCTTAGCATATACTTATGAACATTGTCAGTTATATTATAAATTAAAAATAATTTAATAATATTTGGCAATAGTTCAACCTGATTAATGATCAACAACTGTCTTTGAAATGTAGATTTACATTAGCCATCACAACAAATGAATTTCAAGTTATTGTGTACCTTGAGGTTTTTTTTTTTTTTTTTCTGATGATGGACTATCATCTCATGGGTAAGGCATTAACATCTAAGTATCCAAGGCAGACTGGATGGCTCAGTAGGAAAAAGCAATTACCATGTGAGCCTTTTGATCTGATCCCCAGCACCATCTGAAAGGGAAGAACCCTGACTCCTGAAAATTGTTCTTTGATCTGCCCCCTACACTGTATGGCACACATGCTTACACACACACACACACACACACACACACACACACACACACACACATACACACACAAACAATAATAATAATGTTAATAACAATAAGTATTCAAATCACAAGCTACACATGATACTGGGCCATTTAACATTTTAAAACAGTTTTTATTTAGTTCAAATTTTCCATATGTGTAGAATTTATTTACTCTTCCCTACCCCAGCTACCAGCCTCCAGTTCCTTTCAGAACTCACCAACTTGCCTCCCTCCCAACTTCATGTTCTTTTTTTTTTAGTATTGCTATTAACCCCTTGAGTCCCATTAACACTGACCACATGTACATGAGCATGGGGCCATTCACTGTGCCAAGGGCAATCTACCAATAGCCACACCTCCAAAGAAAATTGTTTCTCTCTTCCTTAGCATGAGTCAATTGCCAATAACTCCTCAGCTGGGGTGGGGCCTGAGGAGTCCCTTCCCTTTTTGTGCTGAAAATTTAACTGTCTTGATATTGTGTAGGTACATTGCAGGCATCCACAGCTGCTGAATTGATGTGTGCATCAACCATTTAAAATTTAATAGTGAAAACCAAATGTTCTCTTGAAACATTGTTCTTAAGAGCAAATGTGGCAGAAATAATGTGTAGAAAATAGTATGACAACAAGCTACATCACATTTTGTCAGCAGATGCTGTTACAAGATGCATAGACAACATTTTTTTTTTTAAAATTTGAGGATTTTTAACAAATTATACAGTATAGAAGGCTAACTCTGTAGTTAAATGGAAGTACTAGTGTTTGTAACACGTGAGCTGATGGTATTTGCTGGATTCAGTTTTAGTAAGAATGAGAACTGTATATCTTAAAAGTAACTGTAGTGTTAACTGCTGAAGGCCACCAAGCAGAAAAGTACTCTCAGTAAAACAGTGCATTCTGGGAAATTTATAGGTGAATTCAGACAATATGTTGGAGAGATTTGTTTGGCAAATAGAAAAATTGTTTCTGGGTTAGGTTACAGCATGACATCTGAATTGATTCATTTGTAGACAAGCTATTTTTGCAAAGATACTGGAAAAGTCTAAGTGCTATAGGATGCCATTAGTATGGTTAATTTGTTTTTTTTTTTTAATTAAAGCTTTAAATATAGAAGAAAATACATCACCAAGTGTGGAGATAAAATAATATTTAATAGAATCATTGAGAAACTTTCTAGGAAGATGCAGAACTGTCCCTGAGTTTCATTTGCACAGCTCCAGACACATCAGTTCCTCAGTGTCAGAACAGTTGAGAAACAATCCTAAACTGATTGTGCAGTTGTCTTTCACAGTATGACCAATGTTCTATGTTGACTGGACTATTTGGAATGTCTCTACTGGCCTGTCATTCATACATTTAAGAAATAAACACACTTTATTTTTAAAGTACATTGTTAAAAAGAATTTAAAAAATGAATTAGTATTAATGTAATTAATATTTGAAAGAATCATGGTATAGAGACAGCATTTCATATTGAATGATTATTATTACTTTTATTATTATGAGATTTTGTTGCCAAAACCAACATACTTGTAAAAGTAGTTACTGTGTATATTAAAAACTGTATAAAATGCATCTGCATATTTTTATAAATTTGGAACATAATTTATAGCTCACTTTAAGGTCTTGAAAATGCAGTCTTTAATGTTTTACATTTTTGTTTAATAACTTTGAAATACATCTCATAAGAATCACTGTCATCAGGAAAAGGTAGTACTTCACCAGCTCTGTTCAACACGTATTTACTACACTAGGTGGCCGTGCTTGGAAACCAGCGCTGTGAAGAGGGAGCACAGCGGAAGCCACTCACTCTTCCTCCATTTGGTCGCTGGTTTGTCAGACTTTCTCTGCAACCTCTCTAATGCCAACCATTACAGTTAGTGTCACATGATACCATCTTTTCTAATGACTGTTTCACAACATATAGAACTAAGCCAAGATGGAATGAATGCCATGTTTTTATTTAGTCAGATTTCTGTTTTATTGTTTTCAGTGAAGGAGAGTGTTTTAACAATATTGATAAAAATTTAAAAATCTGAAACGTTACTCAATTTTTCATTTAAATGCTTATTACTGCCTATTGTTAACCTATAATGTATAGAATATGGTAGTATATAATTTAATAGTTTGTAATATTTATCAATAACTGAGTATACTTGGGTGTGGGCTTCTATTTATCAATGCCAGTAGGCTAATTTAAATAACTCAGAGTGGAGGAACATCGAGTATTGAATTCAGTTGCTAGTCTGTGGGAGAGAAGAGAAGATGGCTTAGTGAGTAGAGTGAAGTGCTGCAAGGTTGCTGACCAGTTGGGATCTTCAGCACTCATGTGAAAACCTGGGCAGGACAGCTAGGGAGGTGAGCAGATGGACCTGTCAGACTTGAAGACAGCCAGCCTCACAGAATCAGTGAGCTCCAGGTTAAATGAGAAAAAACAAAAACAAAAACAAAAAACCTAGTGGGGGGGAAAAAAAAGGTGGCAAACTTCTTTAGCATTGACCTTCTGCAGCTAAAGCAAGATAAGTTTCTAGCTACCCAGAGTTTACAGGTTCTGCTTCAGAGCAGCAACTGCACCCCTAGTGAGTGTGAAGAGCCTAGAACCCCAGAGTTCTTTATGGGAATTGCCCAGGTGGCTGGACTTTGCAGTTACTTATTTGGTTGGGAGTGCTGCTGTTCTGTTCCCATTGTTGCCATCACTAGCAGCCCTGACAGCCAGCTCCTAAAAGCTCCATATTAGAGGCTGCTCAAGCACCATTGTTGAGGCTGCCAATGCCAAAACACAAATAGGAAAAAACAAAAACAAAAACCTTTCTCATTAATATTATGCCCCCGGGCTCATTCTTGCAAAGCATTCTGGGAATTGTAGTTTTCAAGTTCCACCACAGTAAGCATGTGAGGGAAATCAGACTCATCCATTCATAGGCAAATAATTTTAGCAAATGAATTTGAGCCATTAGCATACACAGTGCTCTGTCAAAGATATGGTGTGATGGTTTTTATTTTTAATCCAAACTTTAAAATTTAGTAGAAAATATGTAACAAGGATGAAAGAAACTTAGCAATCTAATTTTAGGTAAGAACCAGGAGTTCAAAATAATTTTACTGGTAGGGGGTACTGTTTTAAAAATTGGAGAATTGATTGCCCCAGAGTATAGGAGAGGTAAACTTACCGGTGAAATTACATATTAATTCAGTTTTTGTCACTTTATTTTAAAAATGGATTTTGGTTTGTTACTGGAAGCTAGAGTAGACATTCATGAAATACATAATGGTATTATATCCTATATTTACTTACATCCAACAACAGTTTCATTGGTCACAGTCATAGTAACATTTCTTACTAGCCTGACTTACCAGCTGTACATATTGCCCATGACTTATCAGCTGTAAACATTTTGACCATCACTCAAACAGCTGAAAACTGATATTTTAATAGATTTATTAAGGTAACTTTAAAAGCTGGCAAGATTGCTCAATAGGTAAAGGTGCTTGCTGCTGAGCCTGGCCACATAAGTTCATTTTCTGGTACCCAACATGGTGGAAAGAGAATTGATTCCCACAAGTTGTCCTCTTACCTCTACATGTTCACTGTGGTATTTGAGCATGCATGTGCATACGTGCATGCACACTAAAACTAAAAAAAATAAAAAATAAAAAAAAGAATTAGAAAGGTAACAGTAGCAATAGCTAAAATGCAGCAAATGGAAAAAACAGATTTAAATTACATTAGGTAAATAATATCAAATGTTTTATAATGGCTACTATATTATTGTAAACACCTGATTAAACTGCTAAAGCACAAATTAGTTGTTGAGTGAAGTGCTGAGACAGTGACATTTATTGATGGAGAGATACTTGAATAGGAATTTTGAGTTTGTTAGGCAAAAGCCACGTGAGATTCATTAAGATGATAACATACATGTTTATTACTGTTTATTTGCTGTTTATTACTATTTTATACCTTTATATATGACATCATAAGAGGCATGCTCTAGAGTCCCAGATCTTTAAGTTTATAAAATTAACTTCATAATGATGCTTGCTTACTTGCTTTGTTTTTTTGTTTTTGTTTATTTCTCTCTTCGTTCCCTTGTTTCTTTCTTTCATGGCTCCTATAATAGTGATTCCAAATTTCATAACCAGCAGTGTTCCTTCCTTCCTTCCTTCCTTCCTTCTTCTCTTCTCTTCTCTTCTCTTTTCTTTTCTTTTTTTGGTTTTTGGAGATAGGGTTTCTCTGTGTAGCTTTGGAACCTATCCTGGACCTTGCACTGTAGATTAGGCTGGCCTTGAACTCACAGAGATCTGCCTGCCTCTGCCTCCCGAATGCTGGGATTAAAGGCGTGCGCCACCACAACTGCCTGGCTGTTATTTTCCTTCTTATTGACTGCTAACACTGCTTGTTTCAGTGCCTAGACATTTACTTTGTGTTATTTGGCACAAGATTAAAGCTGTTGGGAGTATTCTTTGCAATGTGGAAAGTTCAACTAAGTGGTAAAATGTTACCAGTTCAAAATAGAATCTTGCATCTTATTTAAATTAGTGATAAGTCTAAATTTATGGCTATTCAGCATGGCATAGAATTTGTTTTGTTCAGAATACTCTTAACTGAGACATTATTGACAGACTACTTAAAACTAAGAAAATGATAATTTTGGATTCCCAGAATAATTAAAGTTTAACTTAGTGTAATTTCAAGTTTTTATTTGATGAGAATTATGTAAAAATATTTGACATGTGTTCTGAATATATGATAATTTACTATTCTACATTTGTTGTTAATGATGATCAAAACCTTCTCTAGATTTTTCTGTAAAAACTTCGTATTTACTAATTATAAAAGATTGTGAACTATAAATTCATAACTGTCAGAATTGACTGAATTTTGTTGCACAAACAATAACAACAAATACTGCTTTTTTACCAATTTGGATTGTTACAATGGCCAGTTACTTCAGAGGACTTAGCAGGTTGATATCATGCTGACTGTATTAATAACTGGCTTCATAATCATTAGATAGGTTGTCACTGGTTTTTCAAACTCTAAAAATTGGCTTAAGGTATGTTTGCTTTGAAAGTATCTATCTGTCTGTCTGTCTGTCTGTTTATCTATCTGTCTGTCATCTATCATCTGTCATTATCTATCTATTTCTGTTCTTGATAAGGAACCTAGGGCCTTATGCATTATGGTAAAGTTCTATACCACTAAGCTATAACTCCAGTCTTTGCAAGTTTATGTATTTTAAAATTTGCTTATTTTATGTCTGTGTATGTTTTGCTTAGTATTTGTCTGTGAATTACATGTATGCCTGGTGCTCTTCTAGGCCAGAAAATGTCATCAGATTTTCTGTAACCAGAGTTACAAATAACGGTTGTGAGCCACCGTGTGGGTGCTGGGAATTGGACCTGGATCCTCTGGAATTGCAGCCAGTGCTCTTGATCACTGAACTATCTCTCCAGCCCTTTGAAACTTTTCTTTTAAAAAGGCTACTTTTCATCATGTTTTCTGTAAATTTCACTTTGAGAAATTTAGTAAGCTTTTCCTTAAACATATATAAGTATTTTTTGAGTAATTTTGTCAAGCCCTTTTTATACAAATCAATATTCTCTCTCTCTCTCCCTCCTTCTTTCCCTCCCTCCCTCCCTCCCTCTCCCACCCTCCACCTTCCTCATTTCCTCTCTTCCCTCCCTCCTTCCTTTCTTCCATTTTCATTTAGGCTATTGTTAGGCTTGACCTATGTTACTTATTAGATATGTGTCTTTGAGACTTTATTTTCTTCCTATAAGATGGGAACATTGATATTACTTTCTTATAATGCTCTTGGGGAGATTGAATGAGATAGTGTTTGTAGCACTAGTTACAAGTCTACAGCATGCAACAGTGATAACATTTATTCTAAAAGGTAACCTTCCTCTAGGCTATCTTTCTAAGTGTATATCAGAAACCATTGAGTTAAGATGCCTTTCATGTTTTTATGTGGCTTTAATTTTTCCTACAAAATGTACTGCTGTACTTTTCTGGTATATTTAATATGTTTCTGACATACTTAATATCTACTGTACATATAAATGTTACATATGTGTTAAAAACTTTACAGATCTGCTAGTGGCTAGCTGTCCTAGATTGTTCAGTAGGGAGGACTGAGTAGGAAGCAAGAAGAGTTCACTCAGTTCATATGTCTGAAACGTTTTTCTAGACCCAGGTAGATAGTATTACAAATGATTTTAGTATGTTTTTTATTACATTGGGTCAGCATTTATTGATTTTTGTAATGATGGTACTTTATTCCCTTCATTTGAAGTAAATGTATAAGGTATTAACAGCATTAATGGTATAATGATCTTGTAATTCAGCGTTAATCTCTATAGTTATTGTCCCCCATGGGCTGAGCTGTACAGTATTTGGAAAAGGGAGATTGAGTCATTTCCATACTTGAGTCATTCTACATTAAAGGTACTTTTGATTTCTTCTACTCAAGATTTACTATTTCCTAGCCATTGTTCATTCCAGTAGTTACTCCTGGAAGTCTTCAGGGAAAGCATCCATATTGCAAAGCTTTTAGTATGTGAGTGAGTGTGGGAATTGACTACTTCTTTGATTCTTTGGTTTTCATTACACTACTGTGTAAGACTATAGACACCATCCAAACTTTGCCAGAAGTTCGCAGAGAAGAAAAACATTTACATTGCAAAAGTACTCTTAGAATTCTAGATTAGGCTTCATTCCTGGGCAAAAAAATCCATCTTCATGGAGGGAATTTCTCATTGCTTGTTCTTTCCTGCTATTCTCCACTCTTCCTCCTCCTTCTCTTCTATTTCCTACCTTGAGATTGTTTTTTTTTTTTTTTTTTTTAACCTTGCACAGTTTAACCCCACAAGAAGGTGTACCCTAACCCTTTTAACTTATCAAGATGTTTTTCTCAGGTACAATTGTTCCATTCCTATAAAGAGACTAACTTCAGACTTCTGGAACATTTTTTATGCATGAAGAAAAGAAATAATAGATAAGCCAATTGCAAATGCAGGTTGAGTTTTCTTCTTAAGTGATGTCATTTACAGTCTGTTAGTGGGCCAGCGAGATGGCTGAGTAGGTTAAGACACCTGCTCCCAAGCCTGACAACCTATGTTCAATGACAGAACCCACATGATGGAAGAGAACCTACTCCCTCAAGTTGTCCTTTGACCTTCACATTAACATACTGTGGCACATGTGTGGGATAGACAGACAGACAGATACAGTATATGAACACACACACATAATTGTAAACAAATATTTAAAAATACATTAGAGGACAATATCTTTTTTTATTCAGTATTTTATTGTCTATTTGTCCATAAGCTCTTAAAAGAAGGATACTTTAATATGTGAATTAGTAAATTTAAAAAGTAGTACTTACAGGTTAGGTTGTTTATGTCATCCTTATAACTCAAATTTGTTACTGTCTTTAATGAACTATTATTTGTGAAACTTATGTCCTGTTGCTTTGTTTAAACATTTATCTTAGGATTTCTGTTGCTGTGAAGAGACACCATGGCCATAGCAACTCTTATAAAGGAGAACATTTAACTGGGTGGCTTACAGTTCAGAGGCTCAATCCATTATCATCATGGTGGGACATGGTGGCGTGCAGGCAGACATGGTGTTGGAGAGGTAGCTGAGAGTTCTACATCTTGTGCAGTCAACAAGAAGTGACCTGAGATACTTGCATGGCTCGGGCGTATATGAGATCTCAAAGCCCACCTCCACAGTGACACACTTCCTCCAACTAGGCCATACCTCCCAATAGTGCCATTCCCTGTGAGCTTATGAGGGCTGGTTACATTCAAACTACTGCAGCAGCATTCATGTGTTCATGCACTCTTTCAAGAAAACTGAATTTACGTTCAACTATGTATCAGTTGCACTGCCAGGTGCCAGACCAGAGAACTGAATAAGTGATCTGCTATAGTTTCAGTCCCATGTAGGAGAGAAGGATATAATATCCTCCAGTGCTACAACTAGCCATAGGAGAGATATTCCCAGTTACATACTCTATACCTTTAGTTTGAACTTAAATATTTGTTGATTTTAATTGAAATTAGCTATTTCTCGTCTCATAAAAAGATTATACTACTCGGCAGTATTAGAAAACTGTGATTTATTTACAGTCTCTTTTCATTTTTTGGGGGAGTAATGGTATAAAAATTTAGTCAAATGACCAAAATTAAGAATTATTATCTAATAGGACACGTAGAATTAGCTTAATGCTGGTGGCTTCAATGACAATGTCCTCTGTTTAGTATAACAATTAACTTTTTTGTCTGGCTGATCCTAAACATGGCTTTTCTACCCTTTTACCTAAGCTTCTGAAACTTTCCAGTTCTGCATCATGACTCTTAATTTCCTCCTCCTCTTCCTCCTCCTCCTCTTCATAATAAAGGTATCCTTGGGAACACCCCACGTTCTTTCCTGTTAAATGTGTAATATAAAAATGTTAATGATAACTGAGAAGGAAACTCAGGAAAAGTGTGACTTGCGATATTGGTAAATACCTTTGAAATTAGCTTTCTTTGATTTTTGAAGACTTAAAAAACCTGCACATTGTTTGAAGTGGTTATTTATCAAGATAATTCTGACCAAGATGTACGGTAACAAAAAAAATGGAATTTCATACTCTAGAGCAATATTTACCACTGATTTTCACAGTCATTTATGTACATATACTGTTACTTAAAGAATTTACTAGACATTTTGGGTTATAAATTATAAGCTACATATAGTGTGTATAGATCACACTTTATGAAAACAAACTCTATTTCTAATCTCAGAACCTACTCCTCTCCATGTATGTATACATATACTTTCATAAGCCATATTTTAAATTTAGATATTTATGGGCTTGTGTTTAGCTTATTGGGGGGGGTTAAGGCACTGTTATATAAAATATCACCTTTAGCCAGTGTTATTTGATTGTGTTAACTAGATTGTTTACATGCCCATTCCCTACTGTTCTGTGAAGTCTTCAAGGGCAAGAACAGTGTGTCATATTTTAAAATCTTTTCATCTCCAGTACATAGTAAGCAGACAATATATGTTTAATTAATGCATAAAGATCAGAACAAGGGTAAGTACTTTATTTAAGAGTAAGTCACAAGTATGAATATTTAGAATATACCCAGACAATTCACAGTTAAAACAGATTTTATGAAATCACATACTTTTATTTATTCATTGTTCTCTTCAAATTTCTTACAATTGAGCCTTGCATTTTCATTCCCTTAGGCTACAGAATGTTGAGGATGTTTTATTGTACTGTATGCATTTATTTAATCCATGAAATACTTGATTGCACAGTTTTGAAGTATATGCTGTTTAGAGTACACAACTTTCCTTTTTTGGTGTATGATATATGTGTGTATATACATGTATGGCGTGTGAGGGGCTTGTGCTTGCTGTGCCAATGTGAAGTGTGCCACTCAGGATAATCTTGGATGTTTGTCTTCCATCTTGTTTGAGGCAAGGTCTCATTTGCTGCTGTATATATGAGGCTAGCAGGCTTGTGAGCTTCTAAGGGATTCTCCTATCCCGACCTCTCATCTCACCTTAGGAACACTGGGATTACAAAATTGACTTGGGTTCTGTAGATTCGAGCTCAGGTTCTCACATATGTGCCAGCACTTTACCCACCAAGCCATCATTACACAATATTCAAGAATACTGGACAGGATATTTTAGAGTTGCTCTACCCTAAACCAGATGTATTGAGGACTCCAGTTACTGAAAATTTTCTGTGTTGTATTGATAAGCAAGGCATGATGAATTGAATTTAACCCACAAGCAAAGAACCTTGTGGCTGGGTGAGGCTTTAGTAATCACAAAATATTTGGGACATTGAAGTATAGGAATTAAGCCATGAGATCTAAACCAGATAGGCTAGATTCAAATCCCATTACTGCTAAATAGTGTGATCTCAGGCAATTACTTAATCTTCTTGTTTCTTCATCTTGAAAGTATGGCCTAAAAACAGTTCTTACCTCATAGGGTCATTATTAAGATCTAATGAGTTAATAAATGAAAATAACTTAGAACATTTCCTTATACATAGTGAGCACTTAAGCACTGGCTATCAAAATAATTGTTATAATTTCAGATTCAATTATTTCCCTTAAATTTAATTTTCATTAGATGAAGAAACCTAAACTCTGGATAGTTACATGACTTCTTAGGATATGCAAAAATTAGCAGTAATTCTGTGCCCAGAAAACAATATTTTTATTTTGTTATTTTGTGTGTGTGTGTGTGTGTGTGTGTGTGTGTGATGCTGTTGTGTGTATGACAGCATGTGTTTGGAAGTCAGAGGACAACTTTTGGGAGTTGATTCTCCTACTATGGGTTCTAATAATTGAACTCAGGTTTTTAAGCTTGTACTTTCAAGTGTCTTTTATGAATCAAATCATTATACCGGCTCCAGAAGAAATATGTTTTAGATTTGATAAATAATAGACTTTGTTTTTATTTTTAATCATGTATATGTTTGTATGTGGTGTAAGCGCATGTGAGCTCTGGTACCTGTGGCCAGAGGCACAGGATCTCTCTGGAGTAGAGTTAATAGGCAGTTGTGAGCTGTCTGATATGGGTGCTGGGGACTGAATTCTGGTCCTTTACAAAGGCAGTGCACATTCTTAACTGCTGAGTCATCTCTCTATTCCTAATAGTTTTTATTATTTTTTGAAGGACTCTTAGGCTTGTAGAAAGTTGAAGGGAAGCTATGAGATTTCCCATGTACCCTTTACCTCCGTGCTTACATTAGTACCCTCTCCTTATCAATCATGTGCTTTAACAGAGTACTGCATTTGTTATAATGATTCACTTTGTCTGATTATTAGCACTCAAAATCCAGTCTGTACATTTATCACCCTTGATATTATACATCCTATGGGTTTTAACAAAAGTATTATCACATCTATCTGGTCACTTTTAGATAATATTGAGAATAATTTCAAACCCTGGAAAGTCCTCTGTGTTTCATTTATTCATCCCATCTTCATTGGAACTCCTGGAACTATTGCTTTTTTCCCCCCCACTATCATTTATAATTTTTTTAAATTTATAATTTATAATCTTTTTTAGGATGTCATATAGTGGGAAACATGTAAATTATAACCTTTTCACATTAGCTTCTTTTACTTGGTAATAACATTTAAATTTCCTCCATATCTTTGCATGGCTTTGTTCTTTTTAGCTCTGGAAAACATTCTATTGTCTCGATATATCACAGATTGTTTTTCCATTCATTTAATAAAGAACATCTTGATTATTTGCAAGTTTGGGAAACTATGACTATAACTCCTGTAGAGCAACAGTGTTGTTGAGGATTTTAAAAATAGATTTGCAAGAAACTGTCAAGTAGTTGTACTACTTTCTATTGTTTCCATCAGTGAATGAATTCAGAGTTCTGGTTGCTCCACATCCCCACCAGCATTTGGTATTGTCAGTGTTTTGGGTTTTGGCCATTCTAAGGAGTGTGTGGTGATATCTTCTTGTTTTGCTTTGCACTTCTTTGAAGACATATGATGTGTATATTTTCATTTGCTTTTTTGTCTTTTGTTTTTCCTCTTCAATGAGTTGTCTGTTAAGCTCTTTGCCCAATTTTTAATTCCATTGCTTGGTTTCCTGTTGCGCTTAAGACAACATTTCATATTTTAGATAATTGTCTATTACAAGATTTGTCTTCTGCAAATATTTCCTAGCCTTTCATGGCTTGTATTACCGCTATCTTTTCTGTATCCATCGTCACAGAGGAAAAATGGTAATTTTAATGAAGAGCTTATTTTTTTCTTAGAACACCATTGGTATTTTATTTAAAAATTTTTCCTATATTTTTGGAGTCATAGGGTTTTGCATTTTACAAATATTTTCAAAGCATTTAGGGTCTATGTCTAGGTTTTTTTTCATGTTGTGTTGTTCCTGCATTGTGTTGAAAAGACTTTTTTGTTCCATTTTTAATTTTGTTAAAGATTAGTTGTCTAAGTTCATGTGAATCTATTTTTGACCTCCTTACTTTTTAAAACTATTGATATGTTTATGTTATTTTATTTTATTTTTTTTGCCGAAGCCACACTGTGTTGATTATATTGTAGCTTTATGATAAACATGGAATTACCAGGTAGAGCAGCAAGTGGCAAGATGTGTGCTAATATATAGGATGACTTTGAACTTGATATGTTGCTAAGAATGATCATTAATTAACTTCTGCTTCATCTGTCTCCACCTCCTTTAAATGTGGGATTATAAGTATAAAACACTATGCTCAGTTTTAGGAAGTGCTGGGGTTGAACCCAGGCCTTTGTGTATGTAGGCAAGCACTCTGCCAACTGATCAACATATCTCCCACCCAGCTCAATAAGATTGTTCTTGTTATGTAAGGAAATACATTCTGAATTTTGAAGCACAGTATACACTAAGCCACATAAAAGGATGGTTTTATAGTTAATATATTTAAGATCATGGGTTCCCAAATATAAGATTGGAATAAGTCAGATGCACTCTTTTATTTTTCATTTTTTTGTGTGAATTCCTTTAGAAATATTTACTATATTTTATTGTTTTTAAATGCATACAAATTACATAGTCAAATGGTATAGAACAATATTAAGGAAGATGGGTGTCTACACAGATACAGTACTCAGGTATGGTATAGTGAATTCTTGTTTTGAAAAAAATAAGGGATAATAAGAGTGACTTGCAGCCAGTCCTGTTTTCTGACATTGGTCATTCTACAGCTGAAAATATGTTGCCATTTTAGAAAAGGCATCTGGGAGTTGGCAAATGGTATGGGGTGTATGTGGTAGGACCAATAATATAGTTAGAACTATTTTCCTGGAGGTAGTGTGCGTAGAAATTTGGTTAAAGATATAGGATAAATAGTTCCTTCTTTTTTTTTCTTTCAAGAAAGGTTTATTTAAAAACACCAGTTTTAGTTTTCATTTCTAATAAAAGATCAAGGGTTATTTACCATAGTTTCAGATCCATATTATATGGAACCTTGTCCTGCTTGAATGGTAACTCCTAGTGGGTTTATTTCTCTGATATACTATGTATTATATGCATTACACCTGTTTATACAGACTACATTGCATTATGGTGTTTGTGTAGCTGGATGCTTCAAACAAGAAACCAGTCTACTTTCTTCTAGGGCACTAATCTATTAGCAAGTTAATTGAACTTAATTCTGTTCTTGTCTTCAATTTGGTGTATGGTTTGGTTTATTTACTGAACAGTGATTTCTTCTTTGCAGTTATCAGTTTTGTCTGAGATCAGTTTTCCTATTGTATGGAGTCTGTTTCTTACAGCCCCTTTTAAGACTGCTCTGACTTTAAAATCATTACTAGGCTTTTGTCAGAGCAGATTTGCTGACATTTTTTCTCACATTAAAAAATAAATTTGAAAGATTGCACAAATAAGCTATGCAATTCCCTATTTCCTGCTAATATGCAAAAAATGTATTTATGATAATTACACACGTACTGTGTGCCAGAGCTGAAACAATACATTCCTCATAATGGAGCATAAATAAAGAAGGTGGAGCCAGCTGCTTTAAACTGTTGATTTGCAAGCAGCAGTGCTATAGAGAATATACCTTTTTCACTCTGTTAGTCTGGCAATACTGAACCTGTTGCTGCATTAGACGAGTTGCATTTTGCTGGATAGGGGAAGGAGGGCTGTCTGCTGTCTGGTAGGAGGGCTTTGTCTGTGCCTTTCTCTCTCTCTGTTTCTTTCTGTTTTTCTTTCTCCTCTTTCTCTCTCACTGGCTTGCTTGCTCTGTCTCTGTCTTTCTCTCTCTCTCTCTGCCCCCTTCCCCTCCCTCTCTCTTGCTCTCTCTCTCTCTCTTCCCGTCTCTGTGGTTTGTAAGGTAGGTTGCAGTGTGTGTATATACACAACATCAAGAGCAGGAAAATGGACTCATTAGGGAGGCAGGCAGTCATTACCACTCACACTGTACTTCCAGGGAGACAGCGATTATGAGAAGAGAAACTCAGCGCTGGGGAAGAAGGTAGGGGCAGACAACTTTCATAAAAACAACCCTACCTCCTCAGTCCCCCTGTATTTATCATCCTATTCAGTCCACAGGGCTTTTATGCTTTCTCTCTTGAATTTTAATTTCTGTATTTAAATTTGACAGAGCTAATGCTAGCTTAAAATTTGGAACATCTATAAGAGGCCTACCCTTTACAAATTTTCTTAATTATTTCAGGGTGTGACCTTGTGATTCAGTTTTATTAGTTTAAAAATAATTACAAAGCTATTTTTCTTACTAAAGTACCAAGTAAATCAGAGTCTTTCACTCTTTTAAAACAAACTCCTCCGTATGTTTGTCTCTTTGCTGTTCTTGTCTGTTTATGCAGTTCCATCTGTCTGTCTATATATTACGTTGTCCTTATTTATTGCTAACTGGATTTTGTTAGTTATTTGCCAGTGAGTTTTAGCTGCAGTGCCAGTGTGGGTACAACCAAAGTGAGACTCCTGTTCTTTGTTTTACATTGAAGTTTAAAGTCCATATTTACAGTTCAGATCCTTGAAACAGGTTGCATGCTTTGGGCCAGCATGTTTATTTGATGTCATTGGACATAAGGTGAGGGGTTGCCCCCGAAGGTGGGCAAGAATCAAGTAACTATTTTTGCTATTACACGCATAGAATTAGTGCAGTAGGGGGGCTATATTTTGAAAGGAATTGGGGCTGTTTTCTAACTTTTTATTTTACAGATGGATTGCTGCATTTATACTGATATTACTACTGTGGTTAGTAAGAATACAAACTTTTTTAACAAGCAGTTTTTATCCTGGGACAGTTTTCTTTTAGTTTGTTACTGTTTATTTATGCTTGGGGAGGGAGTAGTGGGGGCTGGCCCTTTTTTCTTTTTTTAAACGAAGTGGAAGCTATGGAGTGTATCAGGCCATTTTGTGCAACAACTGTAAGTATTCCCTTAACATTTTGAGACCATAAATAGTGTATTTGTTATTGTAAATATGCATTTGAGGTACTCCTTTTCTTTTTCTTTCTTTTTCTTCTCATCGTGGGAAAAAAGTTATGTTTCAAACTAGCTTTCATTGTTGAGGAATTTTCTAGAAAAGTGTTTTTCAAAATTCCAAGGAGTAGTTAGATAAGATCCTTTTGAAGAATACTTTTAAATAGACTTTTATTTGGGTTTGTATGAAAGAAAAACTTTTATTCATCTGATAAAAATTAAGTCAGACAGAGAGACACATAAATGTTTTCAGAAAATACACGAGCGATGATAGGAAATGGATGCTGATCTGTGGAGATCTTTGGTAATCACAATCACCTTTTTGTAATACATTATTTATTTACTATAAGTGGCAGACTTTCCCCCGTTAATTCCATTAGGCCTCTCTGACAACACAAAGAAGTCCATAAAGCAATATTCTTAACCCACCTGGGACACTGCAGCAGACTCCTCAACACATTCTCAAGGTTTAAACCTAGTAAAATGTTTATTAAAAATCCATTATTACAGGACGGTAGTGAACTTTTGCTACTAAAAGTCTTTTTTCCCTCTTCTTTTAAAAAATTTATACTGAGACTTTTAATTTAGTTATTTTCTCCACTGTCTTTTCAGCTAGAAAGGCAGCTTTGACCAAGAGCAGTACAAACCTGAAGTACCTTTAGTCAGGCCCATCCAGAGGTTGTTTTCATCAAGGGTCCAAGGAAAGTTTAGGAGGAATCTTTAGGAAGTGTGTGTTAACATTGTGCATAATAATTGGGGGTTCGAATAGATTTTTTTTCTCATTTCAGACTCTGATTCAAAAGTTTGTTTCAGGACTAATAGGTCAGAAGTGTGTCTGTCCTATACACCTGTTATTTTTGGTATTATCACTGAGAGAATTATCTAAAATGCTCTTTTAAACAAAAGAAATCTTTCATGTGTCTTTTGATCAGTCATTTTAATGTGAATGTGTATTTATGGAAATGTTACTGTACATTTATGTACATAATTCTTATTTATATAGATCAAAGAATTACAGATGCATTGCTGATATAATCTAAATATTTCACATTGTGTTTTTACATTACCCACAAGTAAACATCAAATGCAGCAACTCTCAAAAGAAAATGGAAAAGGAAAATTTTAGTCATTTCTGTGGTGGTTTTAATTTTTAGAGTGTGTTTTCTTTTGCATTATAATTCTTGGTTGCCTTCAGTAAATTAAAAATATTTTTAGTATGAAAAATAATCTTGCCTTTTTCTGGGAGGAACTGTCACAATCTAAATACTGCAGGACATTGTAAAATGTGCATAAGTAAACTTAAAGCCAGTGCCCTCTGCTGCACAGGGATTTGGAAAGCTGAAAGGCTTGCGTCACAGGAGGGCTATCGAGTGCCAGAAAAATTCATTAACTAGCCTTGCTGGTTTGGGTGGGCTCTTCTTCCTGTTTAGGTCCTAAAGCCTTGGTCAGGTCACAGTGTGTTTCATTTGAATGTTGGAGCAGACAGTTATCTAACACACCCACATGAGGAAGTGCTTTAAAGCAGTTATTTCATGCTTTGCCATGCCCTGTAGCTAAAACAATTTGGTATTGAGTGACGTGTGTGCTTTTTAACTCCTATCCGATGAAAATCAGCTTTGGCTCTTTGAAAAGCACCCAAACAGTGGAATGCCAAACAGTATGATTCAAATGCTAAGCACATGCCAGTTTAAACTTTTTATTTTTTTTTAACTGAAGGGCGAATCACTATGATTATTTTTAATAGAAAGTCTATGTGTGATTTCCTGCATCATACTCAAAAGGGTTTCAAAAATCACAGATACTTTTCCTTCATGTTTTTTTTTTTTCTGCAAAAGCCTATATTCATCAAAAGGAAAGCAGCTGCATACTTTCTCCCTGAAATGTTAACAAATAAATGGCATTTCTGTTTATTTATCTATTTTTGAATTTTAATGATTAGTCCTTGTGCTAATTAACAAATTCCTGTATTCATAAAATCTGGCACTATATAAATAACCAATTGTGTGATTATCTACACATGTTCTGGTGTTCTATAAATATAGGAATTATTGGTGGATGTGTTCGTGGACTTGCCCAACCCTGAGTAGTGACTGGTTATGCTGTCTCATAGTAAGCCAAATTCAGGTGCTGAGCAACGTGTTGCTCTGAGGTCTGGCAAGGTGTGTGGAAGCAGCATCTGGCTCCTGTGCTCACTGTGATCTTTTCTGGCAAAGGGAGGTCTGTTGTTGACATTCTTTGAATGCTGCTAGTCCCCAGCCTTCTTCAGCTGCAAGGGTGGCCTCTTGAGAATAGTGGTTGATAATGGGCATTGGAGCCGCCCTACCTTGGAGCTACTTAAAAATATACAAATTATGTTTTTTTTGTTTGTTTTGGGGGTATTTTTTTAAAAAAAATTTCTATTAAAGAAGCCCATTCCAACTTTTTTAACTGGTAAGGAGCTAAGCTAGTTTAAGTCACAAACTACTGAAGAGAAAATCTGACTATTTTCACTTATTGGCCGTATAAGGTACAAGCAAATTTTAGAAAGTGGGTATCACAAAGAAACAGATTATCCTACAGTAGTGGCTGTGCGTACTGTCAGTTGTGGAAGGTGTACTTACAAGTGGATTTTACTCCCTATTTAAGAAAAATAATTTTAAAACAGCTTACAAAGTAGCAGGTTTCCTTACGGCTTTTTTGTCCATACTTAGTTTTGGTTGGCTCTTGACCCCATCAACTTTCAGAGTTCTTAATCTAGTTTTTCTGTCTGCCTCTTCATGTGCTAGTACCATAGTTATAACTAAGCAATCTGTCCTTTGCTTAGAGGCCAAGGCCTTTCTTTTCTTTTTTTTTTCTTTTTCATTTTATATAAGACATTTTGGTACTTTTATGTAATCATTTAATTAGCAAAGTGATTTTTATTTGTGACAGAAGTCTAAAGACTACATTCATATTCTACAAAATCTAGAAAATGTATGACTTCTTGGTGGCCTGTTACATACATGTCCTGTATTTATATATCATTATTGATATCTAATATATTTAGTTAATATACCAAGAATATTTTTGAGCTGTTTTAGAAACAGTAGAGGCAAATTTCTGAGGCTTTAAGAAGAAATAGTGCCACCTACCTGTTCTTACTGTCATGCCTGTGGAATCCACCACAGCAGGTGTTCAGAGCAGCATTTAGGGGTTTACAAGAAGTGGGACTTTTCTGTGACTCTGCCCCTTCCTACAGTCACACAGTGATGGACTGTGCCCTGCTGGTTGTGCACTCAGCTGAGGGAAAATTATCCTTGACTTCGGCTTCATAACCTGTCTTCTACTCCAGGATCAAGCTCTTTGGTGATTCTGCAGTTCACTTGAAAGTAATCTGCTTGAGGACGTGGAACTTTTGCCTTTCTGGAATCTTTTGACACTCAACTAGAACTCCAGGCGGGTTTTTTTGTAGTTCTCTTAAGCAATGAGACTCTTACATAAGCACTGTAACCCAGACAAACTTAGCTACTGACTTCCAAGTAAGAGAATGGAGGAAAGGAGCAAGGACAGTTGATCAGTTCACATAGTTGTCAGATGGAAACCAAACGAATTCTGAGTAATTCGGAATATCCACGCTTTCCTTTGAGGCTGATTGAAAGGATGCTGATTTATATGCTGTTTGCTTTTTTGATATTAGAAGTAACTTTGTCATTGAAGACTTCTGTGTCTCTATATATGATGAATTTAATGTTTATATTTCACATTACACAGTTAAGTATCAAGATTTTATTTGAAAACTTCTCATATTAAACTACTAATGTGAGGAGTTATATTAAAAATACATTTATATATAGTAGAATTTGGAGTTTTTGAAGGATAAAACGATACTCAATAAATTGAAACTATAAAGGTACAAAGGGGAATAATTATAAATTACATATAGTATTTTTTTGCCCTTAATAAATTCACTTATTTTGAAACCATAAAATTTGTTATGTAAGTTTTAACAATTAGAAGGCTTTAGTTTTTCTTTTTATTAGATTACTATGGGTTTTTGTTTCAGTTTTTCTTTAAAATATCCTATGAATTTACAATCAAATTGTGATTTATTATTGTGAATTTATTTTGTAGTTTGAACTTCCAAGCAAATGAAATGTGACTGACAAAAATTACATGAGTGTTTTCAATTTGTATAGGTATGCTAACTTAACAATTAGTAAAGAAAATAACTAGCAGAATGCTTATTCAGTTTTTACAATTTTTTGGTTCCCATATGCACATAAGAAAACTGTATGACTGTCATTTTTAAATAAAAATATTATATCTAGACATCCTTTCTTTCGTTGGCTAAATAGAAGTTAGGCAAATACTCTTGGAAAGGCTGGGCTGCTTTACACTATTCCTTGTTGGTTTGTTTTCTTTTTAAATACTGGACACACTAAATTTCCTCTTGATTCAGTAAATATTCTCCTTTTCTGTACATACTTCTTAGTGTCTTTATATTCCTGGTTGTATAGTCTTACCACCTTGGTTTTACAAAGGACAAAAAGAACTATAATACAACATTTTGTGGCTTCGTATATCAGCAATGACCTTTATTTCCTCATTTCATCTCTACAGGGGAGAGAAATAGGTGTGATTAAAAGTAAATGAAGATCCATTGAGATAATATAGTAATGCTGATGGTGGAAGGAGTAGGTGAAAGAAAAGGACTTTGTGTCCAACTTTAGTAAAACCCATTAAACCCATTCCTGCAGCTCTCCTTTCCATCCTTCTAAAACAGATAGGTGTAAACATTCCATTCATCAGTTACAGATTCCGTTGGTCCACCAAGACAAGGTCCTGGAAGAAGTCCAAACATCTTGCATTGGCAGTCCTCTCAGTGCCATAATTCTTTTTGCCCTTTAATCCTTGGGTTTGAGTTGTGAGCAGATTTTCATATTGGTGAACAGATTTATTTGTTTTTGTAAGAAGTCTTCCTAACAAAGCCTTTCCCAAGCCTGTGCTGAAGTGCCATGAGCCGAATGAAGGTGGGGGAACTGATCCATTAAGTTTGTGTGTGTTTCCTCTTCAAGTCAAATGATTTTACATAAAACAACAACAAAGCACCTTCTAAACTTTGTGGCCCACAAATTGGGTCCAGGTTTTCTTTTACATAGTGGCTTTATGAAACCAATTTTTAAATAGCCCATTCTACCCTGTATCCTGCCTATTTGGTCATTTGCATTAATATTGAACAGATATGAATAATTCTTTAATTTTAAGGAAAAAAATATACTCTTATATTCTCAGTATATCCACCAACATGAAGAAGATAGTCTAGGACTTACACACAATAGATTCATTCTATTAATTGATCATGAAACATGAACAAGAGTTTAGAAACTAATTTTTTCTTGGTATGCTGAGAGAAATTCTATGGTTTCCTACAAAAAGCTCTTGCTCAGGAATCAGGTGGTATTAATTAATGCAAAAAAAGGATTTAAAGTGGCTAAATCTGGAGGCCTTGTTTCTGGTTCTGATTGTAATTTTAGAGAGGTTACAATTTCTGTTTTTCAGTTTCCTTCACAGTAAAACAGGGTAAAACTTCTCTAAAATTTTTAAAGTCTTAAACAATGTGATTTTGTTTTAGGTAGCTATATCTGTAGGTCTGTCTGCTCATATTTTAGTTTATAAGTTAAAAGTATATGGAAGAAGTTAGGTTGGTAATGAAGGATAGAAGAGGCCTATGTGGTCTGAGAGAGCATAGCACTTTTATTTTGAGGTGGTGGTTTTCGGAGTAAGTAAATATCACAATATATTATTGGTCTTCTTTAATGATTCAATGATTGCAATAAACCAAAAATTGTTTTTTGTCAGACTAAAGTACTTAATTGTCTGTGGGTGGTTTGATAAAAGACAGTTTTTAACTAAATGAAGTACAACATGGCCACTATGGCTCCACTCCTTCCCACTGGCCACTAGATGGAGAGGCGGTCCATGTCCACAGCTTGTCCGTGGTAAACAGCTCGCTTCTGAGTTTCTACTGGCAAAGCTGAACTGTATGCCTTTGAACATTTTTATGAACACAGACATGGCATTTTGGAAACGCCATCAGAGAATATGTTGTCTTCTATAAAAGCTTGATGTGATTTTCATGAAATTCAAAATGATTTGCTCTTCTTTAGGCCCCTGTAAATGCTGGCAGATACAGGAGGCCAGTATTTCAACTCGTTTTAACTGCCACAATAGAGCCTTTTGCCTCTTTCAAATTTGTCCACTTAGAAAGGGCCCTGTAATGAATGTCAGCACGACAGTGCCACCTTGTGTCCTCGTTGCTATGAGAGTAACTAATGCATGAGCCAGTCAAAAGGAAAGAACTGGACATTCACAAAAAAATTTGCAAATTAGATTTTACATTGATGCAGAAATCCTTGTGAAGTGTTTTAGTATGTTTGAGAATTCTTTTTTAAAAACTTTTATTCTTCTCTCATACATGACATCTCAACCGAAGTATTTCCTCCCTTCACTCCTCCCAGTCCCTCCCCAAATGCACCTCCCCTCTTCCCAGATCCACGCCTCCTCTGTTTCCCTTCAAAACAAAACAACAAACCAAAACAAAAAACAAACAAACAACAACAACAGCAAATACCAAACCAAAACAAAATGTCTAGGCCTCCCAGGGATATCCAGGGAACATGACCTAACAAGATAGAATAGGACTGGGCACAAACCCTCACATCACAGCTGGACTTGCTACCTGATAGGAGGAAAAGGGCCCCAAGTGCGGCCATCCTCAAGGAGATATTAGAATCTTGCATTTCCCCCTCTCTCATGCTAGTGTATACTAAAAATTCTTTTAAAATGCTGAGTTCAGAGAGGGACGTACTTAGAATTAGAGATGGATAAGACAATGAGTAGGAGAGATTTTTACTTCTAAAACTGAAATTCAGCATACCAGACAGTGAGATATTTCCTCCTTTGAATTCTGATGGGAACTTTTATATGTGTCCCTTTTAATACCACTTCTCACATTGGATTGTCATTGTTTCTAAGCTTATATATATGTTTGAGCGCTGAGGTGGAGGATGAGGTTTCTATATTAACTGTCATTCTGGAACCTTCTATAGCATGAAGAATAGTCAGTTACTTTAGGTCCACATGAATATACTGGTTAGTTTATGACCTGCATTTATTTCACATATACATATGTACACGTACGCGCGCGCGCGCGCGCACACACACTCACTCACTCACTCACTCACTCACTCACTCACTCACACACTATCCTCCTAAGTTTTAAATGATTTTAAAGCATTTCTGTTTTGGAAAAACGCCTTTTTACTTACCTCCTTTACAAACTGTCCTTTATAACTTTACTTCCCTTTGGTATAAAAATGGCTTTTCTGTTTTTGCTTAAGAAAACTACTCTAGAGTGTGTATTGTAGTTGACTGTGGACAACACTCAGTTTCTAATTATAGCTTCACAACAAATTTACAGTGCTAATGTGGATCTGAGATACTTGACCCTCTTATGTCAGTGTCCAGTGCATAAAGTCAGTGGACTGGTCTGGTCGAGCTGAAGGGGTGTTAACTGATGATTTTTGGAAGGGCTGTTCTTGTGTTTATATTACCTTGGTGCCTTTGGTATCTTAGTTTTTTGAATTATTATTATAGCTAAAAGTTGAATTGCTAGTTGTTGAAAATACTATTTGTCATCTCATGATTCAGAAGAGTAAACTCTTATAGGGGTTAAATTTGATATGGGCAAGGCAAAACTGAGGGATATTCCAAGATTTTGCTTTTTACTAAATATTTAGTGTGGTTGTTTGGGCTACCACCATCTTTCTGTCCATTAGCTCTAAAGTAAGTCAAGTAGAATTAAAGAACAAGATAAGCATGTATTGCTATAGAACTATAGACTACTTGTAACCTACACATTATTTCATGCTATTTTAAACTTTATTGATAACATTTAGAAGTCAGTGTTAAGTTTTAAATTTCACATATTTTATATGGATTTTACACCTGGGTTTTAAGTTCACATATCACTGAAAATACAAACAAACGTAGGAGTGGATAATTTGCTTAACTTCTTAAGTTTGACTTCATAATTTTTTAAAAAGTAATAGTAGATGTCCCTTTCCTGTCACCTCTCATAAGGTTGTTGTGATGGTTAAATGAGTTGACAGTCACTGCCATTAATGATGTAATTAAAGAAGAAATAGATAATAAAATCCAAGTCATATCAAAACACACAATTTAAGGACATTAAAATTTGTGGCATTTCTTAGATAATAAAATCCAAGTCATATCAAATACACAATTTAAGGACATTAAAATTTGTGGCATTTCTTAGAATGCTTCTCTGAGGCAGCAGACCCTTTAAAGATATTCTTGAAATTTTCTATATTTTGTTTTAATAACTAATAATTATAATACTTAGACTAAATTACTATTTTCTTAAATAACTTTTTAAACTTATTGTTCACAAGTTATTTTTCGATCATGGTATTTATTAAGTATAGAAGCTAATTTTTAAAAATAACCAATTACTATGGAAAATATTTCCTTTTCAATATTGCATTATTATACCATAGTTCATAGGCTTTTAACCATCAGGGTACATAATAATTATCCTAAGGTGTTTCTTAAAATTCAGCTTTCCAAACTCCATTGTCAATAATTGTTCAGTGGACCTTGGGGATCCTGCATTGTAGCTGGTCCAAACATTAGGGAAATTTCAGTTGAATTTTATGTCATCTACATATAGCCACACTTGTACCACAGTCAGCAGGTGCATTTTTAAATGCATAGATTTCTAGGTCCTGTTTTCAGATCTCTTAAGTCAGAACCCATACAGCAGTATTTGGACACATGTATTCCACTCCCTAAGTTTTGTTGCAAACCTTGGAAATGACTGCTTTTTTTTAAGGTGTAATGTTACAATATGTTGATTGTTGCATCAAATTTCATCTCCATCTATCATATGATTCTTTATCTAAACACAACCATATTTTACATGTAGAAGGCTAGAATCAGTACTGCCATATATGAAAAATTTAGTCTTGCCTTTTAATCCAAAACTTAAGGAAGAAGGGCAATACTTATTGTTTTTTGTTTTTGTTTTTTTTTTTTTACACAAATTGCTTAATTTAATCTGTGCTTACAACTGTGTAGGTAAAGATAAAAAACCTACAGTGATATTGTGCCTGTGCTTCAGAAGAAAAATATGCAGAATGCATTGCAAAGTTCATTTGACAGCTGTGTATATCAAAGTTAAGATTCAGTTTCTGTGTTCTTTCCACTACATATCATTTCCCCGAATTCAATGAATCTTTATCAAATTCCTATTATGGTAAGTGTTAGTGTTGAATTTTGGGAGGCCAAAAAGTGTATGACCCACTTGCTGTAATAATTGTTAATTAATTTATGTGAGTGGAAAGAAATTTTTATTTTTCCATTGAAAATGATTTCTGGCTGGAGGTAAAAATAAAGTGCCAATAGTCCAAAGGAGCCTGCGTAGTTCTACTAGGTATAATCATTGAATTCTTAAACAGTCTTGCCTATGGGGCTCTGTAACCCCTATTCCTTCATCATGAAGTGTTTCCTAACAGAGGAGGAAAGCTAGGCTTGCAATCGTGAAGTGACTCACACATGATTGCATAGCTAGTAAGTGGCAGAACTTAGGTTAAATACTGGTTCAATCTATTGTTGATAGATAGCAAAGGTAGTGCTCATAACACACCATTGATGACTTTATAGTTACTTCTCAGGATCAGGCTATACCTCCATTTGGTAAGCGCAAGTCATCAAATGCTAAAAAACTTTGTAGAGTATTAGTTTGTTTCCTTTTTAGAAAACACAACATCTTGCCACATTGAATGCATTCAGGAATTTCCTTCTTTAATCGTAAAGTATGAATACAGTCTAATACTACAGAGAAACCAGTTGAAATGAATAGTTTTTTGTTTATATTTTTAGTGTAAATTTCTTTAATGGGACATTATTTGAATGAAAATTTAAATCTTACCCATTATAATATGCCAGGATACACACAAATTCTGTACCATAGCCATTATTATCAGCCTTAAAATAACTAGCTTATATTTAAAGTATAATGTAAGTTTTAATAGAACCAATGCATCAACAGCTTTATACAGTTAAAATATCTTACCATGGAGCATTCCAAATGTTCCTGTTTGAAAAAGAAAGTCTCTGTGTAAGTGACAGCCTGAATATACAGTGTGGCATACAAACTAGTATATTTCACACTTACCTGTGTATAAATTGCAGAACATCTAGTGTTTATGCATTTTATAGATGTAGTAATACTCTATATTCATTAGAGTAGTCACAGTGTAAAGAAACTAATGTATATCATCTATATTTGAAAAAACTATGATTTTATAAATTAAGGTATTCATATAGTTTGGTAAATTTTTGATAACAACCTAATTTATATATAAAAATTATATGTATGTATGTGTATAAAGATTCACAGAATAACTAACTAAGGGAATGTAATCTTTTCTCTAGAAGACTTTCACAGTTTTGGATATTTGGGTTACCTTTGAGTTTCTAAGAGTGGACATTTCTCAAATGACATTCTTTTAAAATGTCATCTAGAGAAGAACAACAGTTAGATCTTAAAATTAAGACTTTACGTACTCTTTTTTTTAACATAAAAATTAAAACCTGATTTTGTAGAAAGTCAAATTTAGTAACAGCATGAATTGGAAAATTTTGTCAGTGATTTATTTAAGCTCCACAGGGATATCCTAAATTTATTTTGATTTGAGACCAGCTTAAAGGGTTTGCCTATCCTAAAACAGTTCTCCATTTTTCTGTGGAAAATTCCAGAGGAGCTAGTAGTGGGGAGGTAGTATACCAACAATGACCCTTTTAGGGCCAAATAAGCACTTTAGCAGAACTCACTCCTTCCCATTCCTTAAACCAAAGCATATCTTGCCCAGTAGGTATGTTTAATTTTGACAGCTCATTTTATTTTTTTGCAAACACACAGGAGTCAGAAAACTTAAGGTGGGTAGGGTACTACTGATAGCATGGCGGTGAGATTTTTGGCTCAGAATGAATAGAATGTCAAAGATTCTAGCCAGTCTAGGGATGTGGGAAGCACTTGGTATCTGAAACTGTTTCACAGATTTGTTGCTTCACAGATTATGAAAGAGAAGCTAAAATAGGTAAAATGACTACTTACAGTTACACAGCAGTTTCTAGTGTTTGGGATAGAGCTAAGATATGTTTGTTTAGCGAGAAAATTGGTCAGCCTGGTTCCTCTGTTGCTCAAGAGACTCCTTTAACATCTTAGCACCCCTTTTCCTACTGTTGCTGTAATATCTAAACATCAGTCTGGGGATGGTTTCAGCCTTAGAGGTGGGTGACAGGTACATTTGGAGCATTAGGGATGTTTAGAACAAGCTCATTTGTAAGCCCAGTGTGCACCCTTTTAAGCATGTTGTGTCTTTTTTATTTGGATCATATATGTAACAAATATGGAGCTAGAAACAGAACATGTTGAATACGTAGATATTGGGCTCATGGCAGAGATCTAAGTAGGGAAAATGTGAACACATGCTGTACAGTTTAAAAAGCAGCTTCTTAATCATGGCTGATGACAGGGTTTTGAAGGAGATCTAGAGTAGAGTTTTCTGTTAATTTGATGTCATTATATGGATTTAGGGTAGAAACATTAATCAGAACTTTACTCTTCAAACTACCTCAGATCCCTCTGCTGCTTGAACCTTGTGGGAAAATTTCATCTTGGTTCTAGTCTTACCTGTTGAGGTTGGATATATTAGTCAACTTCTTATTGTTACAGTAACATTATAAAAATCTGTGGAGGTTGTAGTGTCTGAGCAATAGCAGCAAATTTATTTATAATGCCATTTTACTAGTTCTAGTGTATCAAATGAAACTAAAATCTAAGTTTTAGCTCGTCACCAGAAGATAATCAACTGCATGGAAGAACTTAGAGGGATGCTTCACACACAGTCCAAGACACTCACCAGACTTCTAAGCTTTGATTAGTGAATGTGTAAGGTATTCTCAAACCCTAGTGCAGGCCAGGTATATTATTCTCATATTGATACATCCACAGCTGCCCACAGCTTTGGATTCTATTCTAAGAATTGGAATTAATTAATTGAGGCAAATGCAACCATACATTTGATTCACCAAATGTGTCCTGCTTGCAAATGTCTCCTAGTTTCTTTGGATGGCCTGCTGAAAAGTTGGTTGTGTTTCCCTATCTCAGCAATAGAGTCAATAGCAGCAGCGTACAGAGGCCAGTGATTAGGATGTGAGGCTTGGTTAGAAGTAGAACACAGACTTCTCACCTGTGTTTCCATTCACTCCAGCTGGCAGGAAATTGAATGTGGTTCTGTAGGAAATAGATTGTAGAATGCTTCAACTAGAAGTAGCGAAACTAGAAGTAACCAAAAACATCTTCAAAGATGTTTAGTTATTTTCCACTCTCAAGACAGTTTTCATTTAGACTTCATCTTTATTAAGCCTTCAGAATAAAAGATGAAATTGACAGCCTTAAGGTGACAGTAGCCTACAAACTATAAAATTATAGTTGGCGCTGATTGGGTATTCTTGGGAACAGATAAATATGCTTTTATCGACTGCAAATAAATTGTTTAAAGTTCTCTAGAAAAATAAATACTTATCCTTAAGAAGTTAGTTATGTATAATTTAGGATGGAAAAAGAAGTAATAGTTCAAAATTTTTCTTACACAGTTTTAAAAAGTATGAGTTCAAATTTGAGCGAGAGGGAGAGAGTATTTTACTAATTGCCATTTCAATATGCAGTTCCAGGTTTTAGGCATCTTTGTAAAACAGGATATAAAGACTGTAGAAAAAGATTCTTGTTTGGAAATTACATTTCATGTGGCTAAAAACACTAAAGAAGTTTCTTGTTATAATAAGGTGAAAGTGGTTACCAAAGAAACAAAAGTTTCTTATCGCTTGGCCTGAGGCAAATGTGGCATATTAAGCTTAAAATGAATTCTCCTCTTAGGAGTGCACACAATTCTTATTAATGTCTTGGAAATTATGCACACATAGGAAAAATGAATACCATTTTCAAGATACATTTTAGAAAGCAGCCATTGGGGTGCAGATGCTGTCTAATATGTAACGTGGATATGTTAGCCTCAGTGAGATTTTGCTGTTTTGCCTTTTACTGGGCCTTAATATTGTACAGAACGACTTGTTTGTGTCGTAAAAGGGGTCTTTCTTTTCATGATAGCTAGGTTCCCGGGTGGCCTGAAAGAGTTAATGTAGTTTCCAAGAGTGCCCAACTTCCTTCCAGGGAGTAGTGAGTGCATGTGAGCTAGTCTGGCTCCAGGATATTTGTTCACATCCCAAAACCAATTTGGCACAACTTAAAATGTCTGCTAGGCAGAGGATTCAGTGTTGTTAGGCCACGCAATTAGTGCTTTATTTCATGAGCATCAAATTCACCCAATAGTGTTTTGTTGTAAAGAAGAGCCTGAAATTCACAATAACGGGTTTCATTTATCAGAGCCATATGGGACTCACCATCTTTGGATATATTTGTAAGGCTTTCACAAAGAAGAATCCTGAGGCATCTCAGATTTCACGGATTGGAGGGCAATCTGGATGAGGATCGTTTTTTGGAAATGATGAACTATCCTTTCATATGTAGTCTTCAATTTCAGTAATCCTTGAGAAGATCCAAAAAGCCAGGAAAGAGTTAAGTAAGCCCCAGCTTATTAGCTTTATTGGACAATAAAGACCATGGTTTTTATTCTCAGATCTGGTTTAAATGCTAAGTGCATCTTTGATGTTGAAATTTGGCCACCTAATCTCTGTAGTTTGTGATGTGGCCTGTATGAGAGGGAAGGTGGGTTCTAAGTCTCAACCTGTTTTTTTTTTTGTTTTTTTTTGTTTTTTTGTTTTGTTTTTTACTTTCTGCTAGTTCGGTCTTGGTCATATGTCAGTGGGTTGCTGGGAAGCTCTGAGTAATAGAGTGAACTGAAAATTTAGCTGTGGTACTTTTGATTACTGATAACTCAACATTATTTCTGTGCTGCGTCTTCTTTTCCCTAATTGTGATAATTAAGGGGGTGATGTAAGATGTTCCTGAAAGTGTTAATGTAAATTGATTTTTAAATAAGTTTCTTTGTCACTGATCTGTAAACTTAGATATTCCTCATAAGATATTCTTTCTGTGATTCACTTGCCTAATACTTTTTATTTAGTTTCTTATTCTACTTGGCTATTGATGATCTGTAAACGAATATATAAGCATTCATTAGCGTTATTAAAAATAAATTTATTTTAACATTATTAAAAATAAAAGTTTTTGAAGTATCGAGTACTATTATATAATAATGACAACCATTAATCTTATCATAACATTTTCAGATTTTTTTCAATTTTTGGTTCTTTAGGTTTATTTATGTTTGGGAGCACTCTTTGGCCTGATAAATCTGGCCAAATTTGAATTTGTACAAGTAGTAAATAGCACTGCCACAATTACTGCTGCCTGTATGAAACCTATACAAACTACATAAGGGTGGTGATTTCAACTTGAAGTTGTGTTCATAAATTACCCATCGCTTGAAATAACTTTTGGTCATTTTAAAGATTATTTTATTGCATTTGCCTTTACTTTGCTATCATTGAATTTATATTAATGGTTTAAACACTTCACTAGTTAAGTCTTTATGGCATGTTTTAGGTTTCTCAGAGAATGGTCACTAATTTTTTTTCAGTTATAACCATGTTGAATAACACTAACTTTAAGATTTAGCATACTCTTTGCAACAATTTCAACTCTATATTGGATATTAATATACATTTTAAATACTATTTCATAAGGAGTAAAAAAATCTTTTCCCCATTTCTTTGCTAATGTATACTATATTGGATAAGCACAGTACTTAGATTTTTCTGACATAGCACATCTGGAGTGGGCACACATGTATTGCTCTGGGTTGTTACTCATATTATATAGGCCAGTGAGGCTGCTGAACAATAGATAGAAAGTTGGAATTATATAATAAATTATAACTGCTGAAATCAACTTAAGCATTAATTGTACTGGATATTTGACTGTCTTATGATCTTTTTTTCCCCTCTATTTCATTCTTAGTCAGATGTTCTCAATTAGAAATGTACAATCAATTATTAAAAATTCTTAAAATTAAGCTTTATTATTTTTCTTCTTTCAACAAATGATAGGTATTGTGAGCCAATGAAACACTATTTTTCTCACTCAAAATTTTATTATGAACTAAAAATGAACTCTTTTTATTGATGCTTGGAATTTTATATGAGGAATTCTGAATATTTCCTTTGTGAAGGCAGTCTAGGTTTTAGGATACTTGTCAGCAGCAACAAGGAATTAAAAACGGCACAAAGACTCAGGTTAGAATATGTAGCTGTAGATGAATGGTGTTTCATAGGACTTTGGATTTAGTAATGAAGTATAAGCTGAGGGGAGAAGATAGGCACTCAGGGCAAAGACAAATATGTAGCTGTAGTGTGATGATCCGAGATCCATTACTGATGATGCTCCCTAATAAAGGACACAGAGGATAAGGAGGGAATTATTCAGTGGAGTGTATATGTAGATGATAAAATATTTGAATGCTGAGAAGAGAGTGTCAAGCAAAAAGATAACAATTATATGTTGCTCTATGTCTGTAATGGCCCAGTTTTCTGCATTTACATTGAGGTTCTGTAGTGGAGACGAGCGACTCTTAGATGTAGTTAATGCTCATCGTATAAATAGGATCACAAATCATTTTATTAAGTAAGAATTTTATTTGCTTGTGATGACAGACCTGTTTGAGTTTAACATGTAGTAGGTTTCTGTTAATACTTTATAATAAGAGTAAAGTTTATGCCGTAAACTTTTGTTTTCATGGGGCATATGCATGGGATACATGTCCGTATAGACCCATATAGCTCCTAAGTCTGTTGCCTTTTTCAACATTTTGCTTTATCTCCATCCCCATATCACTGAGTCATGTACAAAATGAATGCATGGCTTTATCAGTTTGCATTTTTCTTTTTCATTTTTGTTGTTTTATCCTTTCAGTTCGTTTTCACCTCAAGAATTAAGGCTCACATATAGTGTATTTTAGGTCTCACATTCAAGAAGTGTTTCTTTTTCTTTCCTGTCCGTTTGTCCATATGTTTGCTGATCCCTGATAGGCTGTTCAGTGAGACAGCAGTTTACTATCAGTGTGTGTGTGAAATTAGCTAATTGGTGTTAGCAGAAATATTTTCACATGTTGTATAAGCAAAGTGCAGCAAGGTATATAAATGTAGATATGATCCAGACACGCGCACGCTCATGACTGTCACTGCTCATGCATAGGCGCTCAGAAGTAATTAATGTTAATAAGATTTTAATGTGCTTGTGAGATCATAATGAGGAGAAATGAATGCTCTGATTAGGAAAAGGTAACTGTGTGTGTGTTTTGGCTTAGAACAAGATTTCAATTTTTATAAACCGCAATTTTAGAACTTGTTTGTGATTGCATCAATTGGTTTTTATTTTCAAATTAGAGGTCTGTTTAGCCATTTGAATGATTAACCAAATAAATGGGTTAAACCCTGATCATAAGGAATAGTGCAGGTTTTCATTTGTGAGGCGGTGGAGCTGTGTGTGCAGCAAGGCTGTGTTGTCTTCTACCACTGCACTAGTTTAATATCTCCTAAGAAAAACAAAACAAAACAAAAACCCTTTCAGAAACCACTTGTGGAGACAGTACTTAGTTTTATAAATGTGGATGTTGTCTATATGATCCAGAGGCACCAGTAAAGCATGTGAGATACCCTCCTGCTACTCAGTGATGGTGCTGGATCTCAATAATACATATGATGCATCTCAAAATGTTTAATTAGAAAGATACAAAACACCCAATATTTTTCTTCCTAAACATAATCTTTACAAATTTTAGAGACTTACTGTCTTTTATGGTAAAGTACAGTATTTCAAGGTAAGCAAAGATGCTGTCTCAAAATGGACTCAAATACTACCCAGCCAACAGCCAGGTGATAAACTGGCTTAAAGCCAGATGAGCACTAGGGTACTTCTTCACAACACTGCTTTGGAAAATATTATTTACAGAGTTTTGAAATTCATTTGCATTATTATTACTTTCAATTATAAGCTAATATAAATGCATTTAAGGGGCTTGCCCTGTGGTCCTTATAAATCGCTTATGTATTTTATAATGTGAATTATAGATAAAGATATTAAAAAGATTATAAACTTTTTTTTGAAATTTAAGAAAAAGTTTTGGATCTAATTTGAGATATAGGGTACTGTAGTTGATTTCCAACTAGATAACAGGCATGGTTTAGGTGCTGAGGTTCTCTTTCTTTTATGATACTTTTGCTTGGGTTAAAAAAAGAATAGGAGGCATCAGAATTTGTTTCTCCCAAACTAGTGTGATATTTCTGTGATTCTCTAACAGCATCGAAGTTTTACTTCCCATAGAATTCTGAGAATTATGACTATCTAACACAACAAACCATTTTTTAAAAAATATTGTTGGCCGGGCGGTGGTGGCGCACGCCTTTAATCCCAGCACTCGGGAGGCAGAGCCAGGCGGATCTCTGTGAGTTCGAGGCCAGCCTGGGCTACCAAGTGAGTCCCAGGAAAGGCGCAAAGCTACACAGAGAAACCCTGTCTTGAAAAAACCAAAAAAAAAATATATATATATATATATTGTTTAGTTGACTTTCTTGGGTCTTATCATGTGGAAGTACAATTAGGAATAGTTTTCTTATTCTCCTTAAGTAAAAACTTAATTAGCTTGTTTTCTAGTACTTGCATGATACGTTATGGTAGAATTTCTCATAGAATAAGATACATTTCTAGATTTTCTGTCTTGAGCTTATTCCTATGACAGTTTCACGTAATTCTAACCGTTATGGCTTTATAACATGTTTTAATATTTAAGGTATTAGTTCTCTACTCCACTCATTACTTTCCTTGTTCAGTGTTTTCTTAATCAGTTGCTATCTAAATGAACACTGTAATCAGCTAGCAGAACTTGGGGAAAAGAAGAAAACACCTTGGGAAATGTTTTATATAATTTTAGATGCCCTGACTTGACACAGGGATAATGTTTATCTTCATGATGGTAAACTCTTTTATACAAAAGAGTTTATACCCAGTTTTTCATTTATTTAATAACTTTTGTATCTTTGTAAGTGTAGTATGGTTTTCCTCCTGGAGATTAAAACATTTGTTATTAAGTTTATTATATAGTATTCTGTTTGTTTATTTTTAACCCTGTTTACTTAGCTTCTTAGATTCAATATCCTAAATAAGGCCTTCTCTCCTATCATATTTTCTACTGACTTTGTGTTTGAACACAGAGTGACTCTTGTTTACATGTTAACTTTATGACTTCCTACTTGGAAAATTATTTTATATGTTTGTGGTTGCTCAGGGTAGATTTGAGACTGATTATAGTACGTAATATTTGTGAAACTATGAACAGGTTATTTTGAATGTCCATTTGAATTACTGCCACAAACTACCATAGATTGAGTCTATAAACAACAAATCTTTATTTGTCACAATTTTGGAGGCTGGAAGTCTTAAGACTGTATGCTAGCATGGTCAGGTTCCAGAGAGGCCCCTCTTCTGCTTCAGAGATTGCTGGATTCTCTTGTCCCCTTTCATGCCTGAAGTGAACAGCTAGCTCTCTCGCTAGATCTCTTTTGTAAGAGAACACTTCTACCCTCCTGTTCTTAACTTAAACTTTCTATCTCAGAAGCTCTATCTCCTAATGGTATTCCACAGTATGCTAGAGCATCAACATCTGAATTCCTAGGCACAGGAACATGAATATTTACTTCATTAACACTGAGGTGTGTTTTCTTCATTTGCCAAGTGTATGTTATAAGACCAAACTTTTGAAATGTGGTAGCTAAATAAGATTATATGGCAAAGTACCTAATAGTTTACATGGCACATAGTAGGCATTTAGTAACTTCCAGTAACAATTACTGAAATGTTATATATCTTATCAAGATTATTATTATGCATGTTCAGGCATGTGGCGGTGAATGGACAACCTCCAGTTCCTCAGGTACCATACACCTTTTCTTTGTTGATACAGTGTTTCCTTAGTCACCTAGTAGGTTTGGCTGGCCGGCCAGTGAGTCCCAGGGATCCACCGGTCTCGGCTTCACTAGTGCTTGTATTCCAAGTATGCACGTTATCAGCCACCATGCTTGACCTTTTTTTTCTGTTGTTGTTGATTAAAACCAAACATTAAATTCATGTTCTTATGCTTGCAAGCCTCTCCAGCTCCTTATTATGTTTCTTCAAGTATTATTGAATTATTAGTTTTTTTTAAAATCAAGAGCAGAATGGATCAAACAAATTAGCAAATTGAAAATGTAAAGTTCTTAATAAACATTTGTGATTTAAAGATTCAGTATAAATATGTATCTATAAATATAAATACAGGTGATCATTTGTCAACTTTACTAATATTTTTGGTAACCTTTAAGTGACTTTATGAGCATTAAATACCAAACTCATATGAATTCATGATGGTATTCATGCAAGAATAGAACTTTCTAGAGTATTACACAAGACTTTTTTATGAATTTGATGAAAAAGCTACAGTTGGTATTGCAGTACTCCATTCTTTTAAGTTTCTACTCTAATTTACTAAAATACATATTGTCTTACAAACACATTGTTTGAGTTCATTTGATATAATCTATTGTTTAAAAAAGAAAGTACCACCCTTCCAAGGTTCATATTATTCCCATCTTGTGGTTGTATCAAGGGTTAAGTATGATAATTCTTTGTTAGTTGTTAGTTGCTTTTATTCTAATTATTTTATAATTATCATCGTCAATTCTTAATTGGCAATGCTCATGCGTATTTTTCATGTGTAATATATTCTTGCAGGTAGTGTTGTTCTGTGCTTAGAATAAACGTGTGAAATATCCTATGTGTGTGTCTGTGTGTGTGTGGTGTTGTATATGTGGAACATGCAAGTATGTTTGCGGATACATGTACACATGTATATGTATGTATGAAGTCTGAGTTCAACATTGGGCATCTTTCCTCATTTGCTCTCCATGTTTTGATTTTTTGAGATAGGGTTTCTCCCTGAGCCTGAAGCTTGTATGTTCAGCTGGGTGGATAATGAACTTGAGGGAGCCTCCTGTCTCTGTGTTCAGGCCAAGTCTGGGATTACAGGCTCATGCCATCATGACACATTTATTTTTTTAACATGTGTTTGGGGCACTTGAACTCAGGTCTTTTTGCTTGCATGGGAGGCATTATAACTCCCTGAGCCATCTCCCTAGCACTGAAACATTTTAGTCAGTCAATAAATATAGATATATGGTGACAGATAAAAATTTACCAGTGTTGAAAAAAGCTAAAGGTGAAGTCTGATCACATCAGTGGAGCATATGAAATCTTTAGCTGCTTTTGGGTAAACTTCCTGAGAATCTGTGGGAATGAAGAAGTTTCTTCAAAGAATTGTGGGTACGTTTTGCTTATAGTTTAGATTTTGCCAGACTTTTGGCTTAGCACTGAGTGAAAGTATTTCCCATGGTTTCATTTTGCTCTTTATTTACTCATGTCAGAAACACCATAGAGGATCTATGAGGCACAAAGTTTTTTTATGGGTTGGGATCCTTTATGAGCAGCAAGACTATATAGATGTATTGTCTCATAAAGTCTCACGATAATTCAGGCAGAAAAATAACATATTATGTTCTTGGAGTTTGGAGCCAGATGTTAACCCCTGCTCTAAAATTTATTAATTATATGACTTTATGTATGTTACTTAAAATGACTGTGTTATATTTTCCTTATCTACACAGTGAGGCTCAAACTAGGGTTTGTTGTATAAGGTGTCGTGAGAACCAGCAGTTATGACATGCAAACAATTCATAGAGGCAGCATCATGAGCTTTCTGTAAGATCTAATTTCAGTTTTTCGGAATAAGTACCTGGAAGGGGAAATGCTGGATCATTGATAATTCTGTTGTTAATTTTGTTAATTGGCAGACCCTCCATACTGTTTCCTTTCATGGAGAAACCACTTTACACCTCACTAATAGTGTGCAGGAGACCCAGCTTCCCTGTATCCTTATGTACACTTGCCTTTGTTAATAACCAATGATGAGTGGGAGATGATATACCAGTGTAGTTTGATTTATCTTGATGAGGACTAGTGTCACTGAATATATTTAATAGTTTTTTTTTTATTTTTGAGATTAAATGTAACTACATCATTTCCCCCTTTCCTTTACTCCCTCGAAAACCTCCCATGTACCCCAGTGCTATTCTCAAGGCCTTAGGTTTCATTACTTAATCATTCACCAAGGTTATACCTCTTATTACTAGTATAGTGGAGGTAAGTTCCAACAAGTGAACTTTGAAGTAACATATTCATAACCTAAAACATTAGCATAGTTTTAGCCCATTTATAAAAGTTGTGTTATTGGCATTTAAGTTTTCTCTTGTTGTTATTGTGCCAATATAAATTTAGTTATTAATCTTTTATCAGGTATCTGATTTACAGAAATTTTCTCCCATTCTGCAGATTGCTTTTTACTGTATTAGTTGTTTCCTTGGCTCTGTAGAGATTTTATTTTAATGGAGTATACTTATTTGCTATGTAGAGATTTTTGTTTTGATGTAGAATTGAATGTTTTTGTTTTTCTTTGCTTTTAGTGTTATACCCATGAAATCATTGCCATGATCAGAGTGATGAAGCTTTCCTTTATGTTCTTCTAGGAATTTTATACTTAATGTATTGTTTAACTTTTAATCTCTGTAGAGTTGATTGTTGTTTACAGGGTAAGGTAAGGGCCTGCTTTCATTCTTTTGTGTTGCAGGGATATCCATTTTACCCCCAGCAGCACCTATCTAAGAGACTGTCTGTATATTCTTAGTTTCCTTATCAAAGATTAGTTGAATCTGTATGTGTGGGTATATTTATGAGCACTCTGTTTTGTTGCATTCACTTAGATGCCAGTCTTTATGCCAGAATGAAACTTAATTTCTGTTGCTATATAGTATTTGTATTTAGAAGAGTGATGCTTTCAGATTTATTTTTAAGGAATTAATTTGGCTATTCATGATATATTATGGCTATTTATGATATATTTAGCTATTCATGATATCTTCATGATACATCAGTTGTAAGTTTGTAGAATTGACTCTGATGGTCACTTTGTGCAATTTATAATGTAAATAACATTTAGACTTCCAGTCTATGAACAAAGTATATCTTTCCATTAAATGTGTTTTTGTAACTTTTTCTAGTCCATGTTTTTGTATTTTCCAATATACAGTCTTTCACTTTAGTTAATTAGTAACCTTTTGCCTTTTGGATGCTATTTTTGTGCTTTTTAAAATGGGAATATTTTCCTTATTTCCTTTTCAGAGAGTTTATTATTAGTACATAGAAATGCAACATATTTTTGCTCATTGATATGGTGTTTTGATACTTTACTAAGTATTAGGTCCAACAGTTTTTTCTATCTTTCTGAAGTCCTTCAAGATTTTCTCTAAATAAGATCTTGCTATCCACAAACAGGACAGTTTTACTTTTATTTCTAATTTAATTATGTTAGTTTTTTTAATTTTTTAACTGCTTTGGTTCTTGAAGAGAGGTGGTAAGAGTGGAGATCTTTGTAAAAGTTTTCATTTCTCACCGATGAAAACTGATACTGGACTTTTCATATATGGAATGCATTCTTTCAAGATTCTTTCTCTGTTTGCTGTTTATCTAAATGATTGAAATCTGGATATTGCATGAGATGTCAGCACTCCTTATGTCCACTGTAGCATGTTGACAGCCACAGAATGGGACAGCCTAAGTATACAACTGATGAGTGGGTCAAGAAAAGGGGATAGATACATATGGTGGAATATTATACGATATTTAAAAATTAGAAAAGTCTCTAATCTGGGGTAGCATGGATGAAAACTGAGAATGTTATGCTAAAGTACAATAGCCAATCACAGAAAGACAAATAGTACATGACTGCACTTATGTGAGCCAAATCACTTGAACTGACGAGTTTTCTGATTGGGAGAAAGGAGGAAATGAGGACTTCTTAATAGATGAGAATAAAGTTTCAATTATGAAAAAAAAAAAGTACTAGAGATTTACTTTATAGCATTGTGCCTGTGTAGTCATTACACTTAAAAAAAATCAAGCATTTAAAAATTTACTAAGAGGATAGAACCCAAATGAAATCTTCTTAGCAAAATAGTGTAAAATAAAATAATAAAGTTCTCAGTAAGTGTTAGTTAAGATTAGTAATGTTAGATAAATCAGAATAAATTTGATGCCATAGTAATAGTAATAACCAAGTAATAAAATATTATAAAGGATGATCGTATTGTTTTTATTATGCTTCAAAAATCTTTTCAAATTGAAATATTTTTTCAATTCTAAGGAAAAAAATCAATTGTCAGTTTTGTTGTGAGTAACTATTAATCCCATCTCCCATTGCCTCTGTATCTATTTTTTTCATTATTATCCATTAAGTTTATTGTATTTGGAGCATTTTCTACTTTGTAGTTTTAGGTTTTTCTGAAAGAGTACTTCTTCATGTTGGTAATGGACTTAGGGTTCCAAGTTCATTTTGTACCACTAGTGGTATAGTGCCTGTGGTATAACAGGCAGTGAAAATGAACTTTTCTGATTGTATTTGAACATTGCTTTTTAGACTCAGGTTTCCTTCAGATCATTGCCATTTTGTTGAGAGATGGTAGAAGAGTTGCTGAGAGGGGAGTGGGTGCTTCAAATAGGGAACAAGATCAACAATTTGAGAACCTTTCCAATGCCAAACATTTATCTGCAAGAGAAGTACTAACGTTTTTAAAAGCTCAGCTTTGTAGTAAGAACTCGATGACTGGGTTCTGATGGGGTTAACTAGAGCTAATGGAGTGAGGATGTGGGGAAATCGTCCAATGAGTTCTTTTCACTTGGCCTTCTCTTTTGAGGAACTGTAGTCTCTTAAAGTATGATCTGACCTGAAATACATAGTGCAATGTTGGAATCACTAATGGCGTGCAGGGAAATATTTTTATTATTACGTACCATTTCACTTCAGTTCCTGTGTGAACTATTTGTTATTCCTCTTATAAATAACAATGCAGTGAATGTCACTGAGTCACATTTGTACTCATATCCAAATAGTATGGTAATTATTATCCTAATATTCTTTAGAACATTCCCCCAAACAATTATTACTTCCCTCTTTCCTCTACCTTGGAGGACTCTAAGAGTCAGTGAGATTAAACTCTGCAAGGCCATCTGTTTAGTCATGGCAGAGTTCACTTGAATCAGTGAGATTACTTTAAAAAATGATTGATTAGTCTAACATAAACACCATTATGGGTCATTAACGGAATCTTTCATTTTTATTCTGTAAACAAAGATGATGGTTTTAACCAATGTGTTATTCTGTATAGCAAGCAAATTTATCATCCGGTATACCCAGCGTCACTTACAGAAATGACCAACACCTGTTTCTTTATACTGTTTTAAACATGGGATCTATTTAAAGAGTAACATGGAACCTCAACCTAAAGGGTAAAATAAATTAATTATAGTATCATTTCTTACCATAAAGGGAGAACTCTGCAAAGTATAGCCAATTAGAAATCTCCTGTCTGGTTAGTTTCAGGAATATTCGCCTGGGTGTTGGTAGAGATCGAAAAGACCAGCTCTCCCAAGTTCTGCTGTAAGGAAGCCTGGGTGCTGCCTTAGCTTCAAAAGAATACTTCCCTAAGTATTTCAAAATGTCCGGCTGGCTACCCCAGCCATTCTCTTTGGAAGTCTCTTTGTCATCCTCATGGCACATCCCTCTGGCATGCATGACCAGCTGCAAGCTAAACCCCATGGAATAAGAACTCTTTCATCCTTTTGTGTGATGGGTTTCATTTTCGGAGTTTGGATGATCCTCTTCGACTGAAGTAGCAGCAGGCATTGTTAATTTCAATAGGCGGCCTGGATGCACAAGAATAGTCATCATAGAGAGACAGGCTCTCAGACAGAACCCATCCCTTCGTGCCATGGTGCTGTTTTAGATCACTTTCCCCTGCTGTATGAATGGCCAGAGAAAAGGGGGAGCAAACAGTACCCAAAATAATCCAATTAAAAGTACTTGAATGTCACTGATGTCCATCCTATGGTTTTTCTTAACTTCCTAACCTGTGGTTAGTTTCTCTGACTGGTAGAAAGGAATAGTGTAAACATAATTAGTGCCCTATTTGTTTGTAATAGCACCCACATGTTATAACATGGAATAATAGTTTCTCTTTGGTATGGTAAAGTTGAAAATAGGCATTTTTTTATTATTATTCTCTTGGTCTCTTCACTAATATCATCAAAGCCACTGCTAGGACTTAGTATAAGACACTGTTGAGCATCTAGACTTCATTGTTTGTTTACAGTTGGAAGTACATTAGTTCTTAGGCATTTTGTTTCTTTGACTCCCTAGTGATCAAGCTCTTCTGCTTACACTGATTTTGTTCTTGATTATCAAGAAATCTCTATTCCTGCTTGATGATGCCACTATAAGTAGGAAAGTAATTTAAGCTTTTTATTTTTTTGTGTTTTGTGATTAAACTCAGGGCCTTACACATGATAAGCATATATTCTATCAATGAGCTATACTCGCAACCTAAAATTCAGGCTTGTATGTTTCAGTATGTGATTTTTTTTTTAAATCACTCCCCTAGCTATAAAGTTATATGTGCAAAATATAAATCAGAGTTTCTAGTATTAGTAATTTCTATGTACATAAGATGATTGATAGTTTGCACTGTTTTCATCTATTTTATATAATTCTAATCATATTACCTGTGAGGTAGAGACAACTGATCTGTCTGTCTGTCTGCTATCTCTTTATTCTGATAAGACTATATAGTTCAAGGAGGTTGAGTGACTTATCCTGCATCAAACAAGTTCTAACTGGCTGCTCCTGAAATTTAAATACAGTTTTTCCTCATATAATATATGGATTCTCCTGGGACATAGAATTTTCTCTCTTGAAACCTAACTTCATTTATCAGTGTTTAATGTGCATATGAATATATGCTTCCTTATACATTATTTAATTTGAGGTAGAATTTTGTGATTTTAGTTTTTAACTGGTGTAGCCTCCTAGAATTCTTAATTAAAGATAATGAGGAATGTGTTACCTTTATGTGTAGAGTTTTTGATATCACTATAGAAAAGTTATTTCTATTAATTATAAACATATATTTCAGAAATTACCTTTCTAATAGTAATATTTGCAATGGGAGGGTAATAAGAATGCAAGAAAAGCCCTCTGAGCCAATCCTTGTCTCTGGACAGATCCTTTGGGAAAAAAAAGGTTCATTTTATTTGTTTACTCACAGATATGTTCACTCAATATGATTTATGTTTGTTTTAAAATTTCTTTATACCAGTTGAATTTATACCAGTGCAATTATAATTTAATTACACAAAGTGAAATATGAGTACAAAAGTAGAAAGGTGTTGATTTTGTGAAATTTAAGTTGAATCTTTTGGGAAATATTTTTAAAGTTGATTCACTGCAATAAATTGCATTTTAAATAGGTATAGACTAGATAACTGTGAAAGATTGCCTACAGTGTAGGTGGAATTGTTCTGTAGTATCTGAGAATGATCTATGATAGCCATACTTTAGGTTTTGAATGCATTTATTATGTATATAGTAAGCCAAAGTAAGAAGATAAGTAGCAAGTGATAGATAGCAAAACTTCAAATTAGGACTTAAATACCCAGCAGAGATGCACTGAAAGCTGAGGCAGCCAGGTAAGTTCTTGATAAATTCTTAGCAGAGCAGTGTCCCCTTGAGTGAGGCTTCCAACTAAAATAATGAACAGCAATAACTAAGAGATAACATCAAGTCAGTGCTCACAATGCCCAGCAGAAACCACCTGGGTAAGTTGAAAGAGTCAGCTGGATTTTCTTTCTTTCCATGTATGAGCTTCCCATGGCTGAACTTGGAGCTTCTCTTTTTCCCATTGGTACTTTCAAATGATGGAATTAACAGTAGTGACATCTGTTTGAAGTGGCTTACCTTCTAGCTGTTTTCAAGAACACAGGTTTTCACATAGGCTGTTTTATTGTTTTCCTGTCACATGGGTGCAAGCCAGTCCCCTGATAAGGGACCTTGGAGGACACTTTGAGAGAAACATGCTTGGGTCTAAAGTTAGCTGTATGGGGATTAGTCCCATTTCCATTTATTGAACCAGCTTCTTAATGAGTTCAAGCAACACATGGCAGTTGCATATTACAAAGATGAATATAAGACATTTATATTGACCCTTCATTTACTTTGCTTTTCAAGTCTCTTTAAGTTTATACTGACTTATAAACAAAAACTGGAAATCTCCATGACCTATTATAATATAACTTAAGTAGGAAGAATAATTTAAAACTCCATAAACAACAAAAAATCACCAAATTACCAAAAAAAAAAAAAAAAAAAGCCGGGCGGTGGTGGCGCACGCCTTTAATCCCAGCACTCGGGAGGCAGAGCCAGGCGGATCTCTGTGAGTTCGAGGCCAGCCTGGGCTACCAAGTGAGCTCCAGGAAAGGCGCAAAGCTACACAGAGAAACCCTGTCTCAAAAAACAAAACAAAAAAAAAAAAAAAAAAAAAAATCAGTGATAGCCATTTTTTATTACAATGTTGATAAATGGGCACAAAAATTTATATTTTAATTTTATATAAATTGAAAATATTAACATTATTTTAGTCTGTTTGTATTGTAGTGTTTCTGGGTATAATAGGAATAAAAATAATTTTACTTAGTGTGGTGGTTTGAATGAAAATGGCCCCCATAAGTCCATAAGGAGGAGCACTGTTAGGAGGTGTGGCTATGTTGGAATAGGTGTGGCTTTGGTGGAGGAAGTATGTCACTGGAGGTAGGCTTTGAGGTCTCAGATGCCCAAGCCAGATGCAGTGTCTCACCCTATTAGTTTTATCTGCTGATCCAGATGTAGAACTCAAAGTTACTTCATCAGCACCATGTCTGCCTGCATGCTACCATGCTTCCCACTATGATCACTGTGGATTAAACCTCTGAACTGTAAGCCAGCCCCAATTAAATGCTTTCCTTTATAAGTGTTGCCATGGTCATGGTGTCTCTTCACAGCAGTAGAAACCCTAATCAATACACCTAGTAATGGTTTTGTTTTTAGCGTGTGAGAATTAAATGAGATATAAAGCATCCAGAACAATACCTAGTTAAGGTACTTAGAAAAGTTAGCTGTCATCAGTCATCATCGTCATCTGTTACTGAGACCATCTGCTTTAATATATACATTAATGCAAGAGACATAGTGTTTTAGGTCATTGTTTCCTGATATTGAACCAATTCAGCAACAAGTCACAACTAGTAGTGAAGCTCTTACTGTTTTTTACCACCCACCTTATCCCCTCCCCCATTTTTTCAGGATCTGTGAGAATAAGTTTTATTTTTTTTTTCTCAGAAAATTCTGAAATCTCAGATTGCATGTAAGATATAAGTGAAATGGCTACCTATGTATTTGTTGTCTAGTTGAAAAATGTCAATAATATTCAGGTATAGGGAGATTGAAGTACAGTAGTTGTGGCTTGCTTATACATCACCTGCTCACACAGAGCCTAGGCTGCATAGGCTCTGTGTTTCTCACTATTGAACACTAAGCTTTACATAATTTTCTCCACATTATAAACAGAGAACATATGAATGGACAGCCTACATTGGGAGTGTGTATGGGGTAATAAACAAAAGGACCTAGTAGCTAAACTAGCATAGGTGTTTGAGTAAAATACTGATTATAGTACAAGTAGTAGACATGTGCTCTATTCTAAAATGTTTATGCCATTGCATTGTTAGAGGTTTCATTAATTAATGACTTTTCAAAATTCCTGTTTTTGGATGAATGAGATTTGAGTTTTTTCTTGCTTTATTTATGGCTGTGGGTTCACACCCTTTTATGTAATTTAACATATTGTTTTTCTCTTTAAGAATGTAGTCCCCATTTGCAAGGTGCTCATGCTTCTGTATCAGAGACATCAGTACTACTGATAACTTTTTCCTTGGATGAATATTATAGTGACAGTGGTATAGAATGTACCTGTGATAGTTTCCTTTTTGGTTTGAAGGTTATTGTGGTTGCTTCAGTGTTGGTAGCATATCAATGAACAAACCATCAACTACTTACTGTTTTTCTAGTAGTATCTAATATTTAGAGATGAGTTACATCTGTAAGTTTTACAAATAAAGCAGTTAACACAACAGAACATAAGTCATTTTCCAAAATTTAAAATATTTTAAAAGGCATGGTATAATAGTAATGCCTGTTTATTTTCTTGAATATTATAAGTTTCATCACTGGTGACTTTTTGTGCCTATTATGTAGTGTAAGGCCATTTACTCTTCAAGTCGTTGTCCATCCTTAGCTGTCATAATGCTTTTGGAAAAAGGGAACAATGTCTTTCCATGTCATTTGTCACAGCATTTGGATTACCTGACTGCATTACGGTGTATCTTAGTTAGGGTTTCTATTGCTGTGAATAGACACCATGACCACAGCAACTCTTATAAAGGAAAATATTTCATTGGAGGTGGCATAACAGTTTTAGAGGTTTAGTCCATTATCATCATGTTGGGACATGGCTGGAGAAGGAACTGAGAGTTCTAAATCTTGATTCTCAGGTAATAGGAAGTGAACTGTGACATTGGGTGTAACTTGAGCCATTTGACCTCAAAGCCTACCCAAACAGTGACACACTTCCTCCAACAAGGCCACACCTATATCCAACAAGGCCACGCCTCCTAATAGTGCCACTTCCTATGAGGGCCATTTTCTTTCAAACCATCACATTGTGGATGAATATTATTTATTTTTCTTCTCTATTCTGTCTGTCTATGCTTAAATTTCAATCATATATGATTAAATTTCAATCATTTAGCCTTTTTTTTTCTCAAGATGTGCCTTGTAATTTTTTTTCGGGGTTGAAATCTGAGAGATCAGAGGAATAGGAAAAGCCACAGCTAACCTCACCTCACCAACTCCACAGCTTCCAAAGAGACCTACTTCCTGTATACTCATGCCTATATGCCTTTCTGTTCTGCTATATCACTTGCTCTCTCTGTCCAGTTACATCACTTGTTCTTCCTGCCTAGCTGTGTCACTTCTTGTCTGTTTGTACAGACCTCTGACCTCTATGGTTAGTACTGGGATTAAAGGCATTTGTCACTATGCTTGGAGAGATCCATACAGATCCCTGCCTCCTAAATGATAGGATTAAAGTCGTGTGCCACCATTGCCTGACTTCTATGTTTAGTGGCTGGCTTTTTCCTCTGATCCACAGATAAATTTTATTGGGGGACAAAGTATATTGGGGGACACAATACATCACCACAATGTACCTTGTAATTTTTATGATAATTATTGGCAGGTATTCCTCTTTTTAATCTTACATATTTATTACTTAATTTGATAATTTATATTTTGGACATTTTGGTTCTTTAAATGGCACTTCCATAGAGGTTGTACACATGAAGACAAGTGTAGGGCTTTTAAAACTCATTCCTCCAACATGGTGGCCTTTATATTATGTGATCATGTTAGATACAGCTTTCTACTATCACCTAATGTTCTAGGTATACCAGGTTTTGTACAGCAACTATCTACTCAGTCTACCTTTTTGTTAAGTCTGTTATTTTATAGAAGACACTTTCCTTTTTCATATGAAATTCCTTTGCCCAACATGATAAGCAGAGCTCCTTACTAAGTACTTAAAATAGTATGTAACCGGAATTACTGATGGCTGTAAGCAATCATGTAGGTGCTGGGCACTGCCAAAACATCTCCAACTCCCCTAGAGATTTTTTTCTTAATTTTCTGGCTGATTTTTTAGATCAATAAAATGAATAGTATGTAACCATAGGAGACCAAAATGAAGAAATATAAAGAGGTTTGCCTTGAAATATTTTATGTGTGCCATACTAAGATGGCAGAAATGAGATGGGATCCACTAATGGAGTTCAATAAGGAAAATTTTTTTAATTCTACTGAGACAGATATTTGTTCAATTGATCATGGAAGAAGGGACATAAAGAGATGAGGCTAGAATATATGAGTATGAAGACAGAAATTACCAGACTAAAACATGATGAGGACTTGAACTGGAACAGTGACTCTGAGGACCTTTAAGAGCTTGCTAGAAGGTAGAGTTGAGGAGATTGTATACCTCCTGGGTGGAAGAGTGGGAGTGGGATGCTGTACAGGAAAGGGGGAAGTTTAAAATGACTTATTGAAATGATGCTTACGTTACCCAAGTGGTGTCATTTACAGAGAAAAAGACCATTTTAAAAGAAGTTGTAGGCCAACCATAGGTCATGGAGTAGGTGTGTGTGTGTGTGTGTGTGTGTGTGTGTGTGTGTGTGTGTCTGTCTGTCTGTCTGTCTGTGTGTCTCTGTGTGTAAAATATGTATAATTTAGCTGTATTTCAAATATAAATTTACTTTGCTTTGAGAAAAGATCATTTGATTCTGGGATTTATGAGACTGAAACTTGGGGTTTCTGCCATGCTAAAGCAGTTGAGCAGAAGTTTCCTGGAAGAGTGTTGATTAGGAATTTTTGTTAAAAGAAGATGGTCAGAGTTGGATATTTCTTCTTGGTGTCATTCTTTCCCACAATTATATTTTTTTTAATAGAAGCTTTCTCCTGTTTTGTTTTCTAAAGGTTAGAATAGTGAATCTAAACATTTCATTTAAGCTTAGGCTGAGATTCTTGAGCAAGTAGTTACTTTAAGGGCTTATCTAGATGAGGGCCAGCATAATGCAGCAAAATAAAATTCCAGATATGCAGGTTGATTGTTTAATAACTGCACAGACCACACATCCCAAGGATTTTCATTTACTCATTTCTAAAATATGCACATCTGGGCTTGAGAGATGGCTTAGCTGTTAAAGACTACACTCACAACCAAAAAAAAAAAATTAAAATATGTACATCAGACAATTTCAAGGTATTTTTTACAGTGAAAGCTCTATAATTTAACACCTTATTAATTACACCTGTTGAATCAATATTTTCAGAAACGTTAGCAGAAGTCTTCCAGGTAAATTTAGTGATTAAGCATTTATTCCTCCGTATTCCTTCATAGTAAGAGACTAAACATTTAAATAATAAAAGAAAACCTGTAATCACAAGGAAGTAGAAACAACATATGAAAGAGATAGACGATTTGGAAAATATAAAAGAGAAATTACTGCAGCGAGAAAGCTGAATGACTGGAGGGTATTGTATCAATTAGAAGCAAACTAGTTCCCACTCTAGAACTGAAGAATTGGAAGCACTTTGTCCTATGAGCAGCAGTAGCTGAAAAAAATTGTAATTAATAATGGTAGAATATGGTGATTCTGTGAAACATGATAGGATAATGTAGAAAAGGATAATCAATGAGTGAGTATTTATAATTTCTAAAATATACTTAAAGAAGTTTTTGTAAATAGAGTGAGAAGTTTAGTAGTAGAATATAGAGAAGAAAAGATGAATTCAAGCAAATAATCCAACAAACTGAAAATCTGACTGATAAGATTTCTAGACAACAGAGCTGAGAGAATGATAGTAAATCATCACAAAATTATATGATGGAAGTTTTTGATAAGCAAGTACGTGATTTCTACTTTGAAAGTGTCTGCTGAATACCCATAAAATATGAAGTAAATAACCACAAAATTATGTCACTGGAAACCTTAGAATGCTATTAATGAGTAGATAAAAGAAACTTGTAGAAAAAAATATAAAACTCTACATCATCTTAAAAATCAGGATATTACCTGATATCTGAATGGGATCAATGAAAGCTTGAAATCATGCCTTTAAAGTTCTGATAAAATTATGTTTAATGATCTACCACATATACCACCTTTTGTTTCTAAAAAGTAATTTCAGGGTATGCTCAATTCAGAAAGGGATAAATGAGGAGAAAAGAACAATACAGGATTTATAAACTAAAAACAAAAACAACAACAACAAAAACAACCCAAGATAAAATGATAAAGTGAGGTTTGTGAATAACAGCTGTAAGTTGCTTTTAAGAAAACAGTATTTATTTGTGTTTAAGATGGAAAACTCCAGGAAATTATGTCCTCGTAAGACAGAATTGGAATAGAATTCTTTATGCTTCAGAATATGAAATATTAAGAGATGTTTCTATTCTGCTAAAGATCTTGGGAATGGGAGTCAAGTTACAGTATTAACTGTGGGAAAGAGGAGTTGATACTCATATAGGAAAGCTTTCAAAATGGACTACTTGGCTAAATATTGAGAAGATGGTAGGAAAGGAAAAGCAAAAGAGAGACAATTACACATTTTCCATGATAGGACATTAATATTTATATTATGTTGAAAATTTATAAATGTAGATAGCAAGCATTGTAAACATGATTGTAAGAATTAGACGGTCAGGGACTTGGCTGTGAGATTGTCACCTATCAACACGAAAAGCTTACCTGTAAAACCTCACAAACATGACCACACAGATATGAGTTGAACGAGGACACCAACAAACATGCCAAACTGCATGGGGGGAAAGCCCATGAGGCCTCAACCATACACAAAGAACGATGGGTAGCTAAAGCTGGGAGCAGAAGAGTTGGTTCTCCCCAGGAAAGTGCATACCAATTGGTTATCCAGTGTCAGATGGTCAGCCCTGAAAATATACATGCTAATGACGTTATATGGACTTAACAGGTTATATTTAGGGACATACGTCTGTACAAATACATACATGCATGCAATAACAATTAGAAAAGAAGCCATGAGTTTGAAGGGGAATGGAGAGGGCTATATGGAAGAGTTTAGAGGTAGGAAAGGGAAGGGAGAAATGCTGTAATTATAATACAATTTCAATAATAACAGCTACAAAAGAAATAGAGATTAAGACTACAGTGAATTCTAGCACATTCTGAAAAGTTGGGTTATACAATGTTTTTTATTGTTCATTTTTTTGAAGTTTCACTATGTAGCCAGGCTGACCTGAAATTCCCTGTGTAGACCAGGCTAGCCTAACACTAAGAGATTTGCCCGCCACTGCCTCATGAGTGCTGGGATTAAGGGAGTATGTAACTATACCTGACTTGGAATTTTTTGTATAAATTATGTGATATCATTTAATAAACTTTGTAAATGTATTATTGCTTTGAAAACACCAAAGAACGAAAAAATTGAACATTTAAACAACTTAGGGCCAGGAAGTGAATCAGAGAGCTCGGAAGGAGAAAGAGAAGGGAAGTGATACAATTGCATTATAATTGTTAAAAGAATTAAAGAATTAAAAATATTGTTAAGATTGTTTAATATTAAAACATATTTATTTACATGTTTATTATTAGTATTATCTTTGGCAAGGTTGGGAGAGAGGTGTTCATGCCAGTGGAAGTCAAGAGGACAACTGTTGGTAGTCGGTTTTCTCCACCACGAGGGGCTGGAGAATTGAACTTAGGTAGTGAAGTTTGATGTCAAACAAATTTACTCACTCAGCCATCTTCTAGCCTTCAGCCTAAGATTCATTGATGCTGTGTACTCACGATTTGTGCCCTTTATATTTTACATGTTAAAATCGTAGTCTCCAATGTGATAGTATTTGGAAAAGGGGCCTTTTGGTGGTAATTAAGTCATGAATATGGGACTCCTTAGGGAAGAGTGTACTCCTTTTTTTTCTTCATCACTTGAGGACACAGGAAGAAGGTGACCATATGCAAACCAGGAAAAGGCAGTCAGAACAACTTGACTGTGCTGGTGTTTTGATATTAGTCTCTCAGCTTCAGAACTCTGAGAAATAAATCACTGCTTACCATCTAGCCAGACAGAAGAAGAACTCAATGAAACATGTGTGAATGTGTATATTTTTATCTGGAGCAATAGGTTTATATGCTGGCATTGATAGAATGTTGGCATTCTGTTATTGAGAGTAATATCATTTGTTTAAACCTTCCTCTTATGCATATGAGGTATATAGCCTTATGTGAAAACTTATATAGAGGAATCTAAGAATTGTTGGTACAATTTTCAGATGTTAAGCTGTATTCAAAAAAAGGTATTAACTTATGAATGTCCAAGTTTAAGTATAAAAAAAAATCCTTAATCTTATTTGCTAGATTAGTACATTTATTAAATGAAGAACAGCTTCCTTACGTTCTGATTAATATTTAAATACTTAGTACTTTTTTTTTTACACATCAACACTCACATGTTTAGTGTACAAATTATCATGAAATGCTTTTGACTGTTCACTGAATCATTACCTATTCATCTATGGTTAATATAAGGCACTTTTGTTATGGCTTACAAAATGTGAAGTTATGCAACTCAGTGCATGCAGTTAAGAATTTAGATTATTCTTCAATAATCAGAAACAGGCTTTGCCAAAAATCCAGTATGAGTGTGCTCAAAATATCAAGTGCCTTTTGAAGATTTTAAATAAGAACTCCACAATAAAAACTCAACAACAAACAAACAAAAAGCCCAAAGCAGGTTTGATAGACAAAAATGTTTAACAGACATCTTCAAGCCTTCTTGAGAATTTTAGAACTTAAGAGAGGGAGAGGCAGAGAACAAGGTAGAAAAGGAGGGAGTAGAGTCCTTTCCTTTCTTTTAAACCAAGGACATTTGGTATTGAGAGGAAAAAAAGGGAAGAGGAGAAATGAAGAAAGGACTGGATTTATCTCAAAGATTTATTTTGTAATTGATTGCCGCTTATAAAGGTTTTCATTGATGGAGAATAGGAGGGAGAATTGTAAGTTTCAATGCTGAAGCTTTGAAGAGTTGCCCTGTTGTTGCAGCTGCTTGGGCAGGCTCACTGAAACATCAATGGTGCATTGTGGCAGTTCGCTTTGCTTCCCTGTTTCTGATGGACGTTCTCCAGGCAGTGAAGGGCAAAAGGACTGGCTAGGCTAGTAACCGGCATAATAGAAGTTGTTGGACCAGTTTTGAGTATGTGTATAAGCAGAACACTTGATGATAGATTATATAATATGGCCAGTCTGCACTGGTGTTCAGAAAGCACTCTCTGGCAAATTAGTTCAAGCAGGAATGTTTTATATTATCTTCTTGTAGTATAGAAGGTGTATTATTTAGCATCTGCATAGTGGTCAGCAGAAAGAAACAATGAGGTAGCTTAAAAAAAGCCAGACTATACTTAGAACCACTAAAATATTTCCTTCATAAAATAAAAATTACAATATTGATTTCTGCTCTTCATACTTATTTTTAAAAGGATAACCATATAGAACACAATAAGCTTTATTAAAAGTTATCTCAGTGTTTTCTGCTTACTTAAATGAATTTTTTGGTAAAATTTTAATTTATTATTTGAATTGCCCTTTTATTAACATGAGCTTTTATATCAGATTTTAGAATTTGCCTGCTGCTTAATAAGTAGAGCAGTTATCCAGGACTTCCATATGTCTTAAGGAAGTGATACAGAGAAGACAAAAATGACACTGTTTATGTCTCTTTTTTTGTGCATAGTATTCAAATAGGAATAGAAAAGAATGGGCGGGGCTGTGCATTTTTGCAAATTAAAGTAAAAATCCACAGTGTTTGGCAACTCTTTGAAGGATAATGGTAACAGTTTTTAAGAACTGCACATTTATATATTATATGTGTTTTTAAAGTATTGCCTCTGTATATTTTTACTTGATTTTTGATGATCCTGAAAATAAGGAAGACATTTTTTCTCATCTTACAGTTGAGGAAACAGAAAAGTCAACAATTAGTTTTGAACTGCCCTTTTTCACCCGAGCACATGGAATCGAGAATTGAGAACTCTTGCTCCAAAACCTGTTCTTTTGCTACTGAATGCTGTAATTTTGAAATGTACAGAGTTGAAAAGTGTGACATGATGCATACAAACCAATGTATAAAATCTTAAAGATAGAGAATTCTATAACCTACAGTGTGAACTTCATCTCCTATAATATTCTGAACTGAGATACATAATTGGCACCATGTAGAAACCAAGACACATCATTATTTCAACAAGATCAAGTCATGTCATGCTTCTAATTTTATTTTTCATTTTCTAATAAAGTTATCTAGATTATTAGATAAGAAAATTTAAATATGTGCTATAGTCATATAAGGATTTGACCAAATAATGACAGCATGTTTAGATATATTTATGGTTTATTTCTATTATTTCACATAAGTAGTTTTTTTATTTTATTTTCTTAGTCAAATATCTATTAATGTCCCACCAAATACTAAGTTATTCATATCTGCTTTGAGATGTTCTTTTATCTTTTTTGAGATTATAATATAATTACAACACTTCTCCCTTCCCTTTTCTTCCTCCAAACCCTCCCATTTCCCCTCCCCATTCTACTTAGGTGACTGAGGAAAGCTGGGAGTGAGAGAGGTAGAACTTCCTAGGGAAGAGTACGCCAACTGGTTGTCCAGTGCCAAATGATCAGCTCTGAAAACACACACATAAGAAACATTATACTGATTGAACAAGTTTATTGTTTAGGAATCTGTGTGTGCATATCCATATGTGTATGTGTGCATGCACATGAATAGCAATTAGTGCAAAAAAGAGGCCGTGTATTTGGAGTTCTTTTAAAAGAGAGTGCATCATCAGTTTGTCTTGATTACTATCAGTTGGTAAAGAAGACAAGAAAAGAATGTGACTACTAAGTGGCAAATATATCATCAAACACACTGTCAGCTTGGATCTAGAGGAGGCATACCATTGGCAGAGGTGACATTTTAATTGGATCTTGATTAACAAACAAGATCTTATTACAGAGAAATGCAGAAAATTAGCTCACATCCACTGAGTATTGTCTTTGTTACTTTTCTTGTCTCTACAACTGAAATACCTGCAATGATAACTGAAGGGCAAAAGGTTTATTTTTGCTCACAGCTTTAACTCTTCAGTTCATGGTTATTTGGCCCCATATATTTGGGCAGAACATCAAGGCAGTGGGAAATCATGTCAGTAAAGAAATAAGAAGTAGAAAGTGACTAGGGACCAGAATAACCACTAAATTCATGTCCTAAATGATCTGCTTCCTCCAGCTAAGTCTGCCTCTTGATGTTTCCACCACTTTCCCAAAGACCACCATCAGATGAAGGGTAAGACACATAGGCCAATGGGGAATGTTTAAGATTCAAATCATGGCATTTTGCCCATGGCCTAAAAGGTTCATGGTCATCTCAAAATGAAAAGTATGGTTAGTTCATCTCTAATGGTCTTCAAAATCTTAACATTACTAAACACCATTCAAATATCCAAGTCTGTTTTGAGACTTGACGTGGACTCTTGGATGCAAACTTTGTCAAAATACTAAATAAGTTCTACTCTTCCAGTGAATATGGCATTGCAAACATTGCTGTTCTGAAAGAGAGGAAAGGGGCACAGTAAACATTGAGGCTCTGAAAGAGAGGAGTGGGGCATGGAAACACACACACAGGATCAAAGCAAATGCAAACCAGAACCATGGCTTCATAATTCTTGTATTGTGCATGTCTGCAAAAGTAACATCACATGGATAGTACCAAGGTTTTCTTCCATCAGTTGGAGAAGTAGACAGACCCCTTTAAGACTTGGCTGAAGAAGGGAAGTCTAATGAGGCAACTTCCTAGGCAATCCTGTGCTACTGGGGAACCTTGAAGGGACCTCAGAAAGATCACCCCATTTTAATAGGACCCAACAAGTAGTAAGGGCAATGTATCTGGACTTATCCTAGCAGATCTTTAAAAGGAGATCCACAAGGACCAATCCAATCTTCAAGTTATTAAACAGACTGCCAAAAAGTGGCTTGCCACTATCTAAAGTAATTCAACAAAATTTAGAACACAACAGCAGAAAGTTCATACTTGAAGGACTGATAACCAAACTAAATTTTATAATACATTCAAAAGCTGAAAAATATAACCTTTAAACAGAAGCAAAATCACCAATAAAAGTAGGCCTAGAAAGAAAGATAATGGAAGTGGAATAAAAACATTTTGTAGCAGTTTTTATAAATATACCAAAAGATTTAAAGGGAAACATGACCATACTGAAGAGAAATGAGTGATTAAAAATAGGATCAACTGGAATTTTTATAGCTGAATATATAATGGAAGTAAATTGTATTTCATTGTGATAATAGGACATTGGATGCTTTAGAAAGAGTAGTGATTGTGAAAACAGAGCAACAGAAACTGTCCACTCACACACTGTGAAAAATGAGATTCAAACAAAACTCCCAAGTATATGCAAAGCCTCAGAGATGTATGGGATACCATGAAACAGTTTCTAATGCCTAAAAGTGGATGCAGGAGAAAAGATGGAAAATACTTAAATAATGAATCCAACTGAACATGATACAAGGATTTTTAACCATGGCCATTCTAAAAGCAATGAAAATCACTTTGATAGGTTATACTGAAACTGCTGAAAACGACCAAGAGAAAATATTACAGTGAGTATGGGAGCATATGTCTGCAATCCCAGCACTGAGTAGGTGGACATAGATAGATCCTGGAACTTGCTGGTGAGCCAGTCTAGCTATATCTGTGAGTTCCAGGGAAAGTCATTAGAATGACTAATGAAGGTTAGATGAAAATATAGACTATCATAACATATAAGTTAATATACATGTATGTAACTTATTTCAAAAAATAAGGTGCAGGGTAGAGGGTAGAGAGTGTTAATAGCTATTGTTGCTCTTGCAGAGGACCTAAATTCTGTTCCTAGTCCCCACATGGCAAACAGCTATCTCTAACTTTATTTCCAGGGTATTCAACACCCTCTTCTGGCCTCAGAGGGTGCCAGACACATAGATGATATGCACGTATACATGCTTATGAACATTCATACACTGAAAATGAAAATTAATCTTTAAAGAAAAATGTGGTGGAGTGTTGTGGGGATTAACAAGGCAACTCCACATAGTTAAAAGGTAGTTTATTTTGGGGTAACTTACAGCCAGTAAAGGGGTTGGTTACAGGATCTGGGAGAGGTGAGGTGCAGTCCAGCAGGGTTCTCTGGAGAACTTTGCTTGGTCTACCATCCAGCATCCAGGATCATGAGGTACCAAGAGGGCCAGCATGTCCGGATCTTGGGTCTTAAGGGCTCCTGTCTCAGTGGACCTGGGGCAAGTCATAGGTAGGCATGGCAGTTACCAGAAGCCTCACTAGGAGTAGTGCTTCCAGAAGTGGTTCCAGGGCATTGAGATAACATAAACAAATGGAAAATTCTACTCAGCTTTCAATACGGAAAATTTAAACTGTAGAATGACTAATGAAGGTTAGATGAAAATATAGACTATCATAACATATAAGTCAATATATGTGTATGTAATTGACACAAACTTAAATTTATGTATTTACAATGAGTAAAAGTGAAATGTATCTCTAATTATTTAGACATGCTCGCACCATTGCACATAAAAGAGCCAGGTATTCAGAGGGATTACATATAGTTACTTCCAGCCCTGTTTTCCTCTTAGGGTGTGAGTGTTTTTGCCATTCTTAATGGTTTCCAAAATTTGATAATGGTTTAAAGACTATAATGTACAACCTCAAGTCCGTTGAACTACTTTCTGTGAAATTAAAGTGAAGCAAAATGAATCAACAAATAACAATAGTTATAGGGATGAAAGAACAGAATATCTACATTAGATGTGTAGAGGATACATAGTTTACAACGTTCAATACCTTTTGAAGAGATAGAAAATAATTTAGAATGGTATTTCACATGTTTGAATTTCAATGAAAACAGCATAGAAGCTGTCTCATGCTTACTTATCTGTGCTGACAATATTTAGTCCAGAGGAAACATTATTAAAAAGGGAACTAAAGTGACTGGCCCAAATATGAGAACCATAGGTTGAATTTTCAGAATCCGGATTGATTTTAACTGTGAATTTGACTATCGAGAAAGAAAATAGAGTAAGTCAAGAGATTTCTTGACGGTGGAGATTTTTTAAAAAATATTTGAAAATGAATTAATGAATTACAGTTTTTATTTGTAGTAACTCAGTCATTTAAATATCAAATGTTTATAGTGTCATTAGATTTAATTCTGAATAATTTAGTCTAGGAAATGTTTACTTTTTATTTTTCTAAATTTTCTCTTAAGAAATTCTAGTTGTATGTAAAAAACTTAGTATACTTCAAACTTATACTAAAGTGCCAAGTAATATAAATTCAGGAGTTTTTTAAGTTAAATATTTTGTTGCTTTGTGTAGGGCAATCAGTGGTAGGAAAAAAACTATGGTAAGATTCTTCTTAAAGGACAAGTAGATTATGTTTTAACTTTAACACCATAAAGGCAGGATGATATTTTTCTGTGTACAGACTGTAGTTCAGAACGATTCCCTTCTCTTGACTGCCTGTTTTTTTAGTGCGTTGCATAATATTGCATTCTAGGCGCTGTCATCTGAGAAACATCAGGCCTATCAAATTCAGGTTAAGTTTCATCAGTTAAATTTAACTTTACAAAAATTGGGAAAGAACTTGCTAAAATTTGTTTTGTATCAAGGGGCAGTCAGTAAGGCACATTGACAGTGATTAGAGAGAATAGTTTTTCACCAATTTAGGAGAACAGACTATCCTTATGGTATTAATTTAGCAGCATTAATATCTATCTCAGTAGCCAATTAATAATTCTTGTTAGCTAACAGTTACTTAAAACAGAGCATCATAATCGTAATCTTGGATCTCACTAATTTTAATTTATGGTCCCTAAACTCCTACCTATAACATTTCAGCTTAAAAATATTTCCTCAATAGAATTCTAGACATATGCTAGATTCAGTCTTCCCTTGTGTGCTATCAAAAGACTCTCATTTCCCCTTCTGAACTCTCCATTGATGTTCAAGCAATTATTGCTGTGCATATGGATGTGGATAACTTATTCTCACTAGAAATTAATTTTATGCAAACTCGGCTTCTGTCTTATTTCTTTTCATTGTCAGTGAGAAACTCAGGTGATACCTCTAAGTAAAAGATTTCAGTTCTTATTTATTCAATTAGTATTTGAATACCTTAATACAATCCTCAGATATCATTCTTATGCTAGTGAAATGGCTCAGCAGGTGAAGGCACTTGGTGCCAAGTCTGATAACCTATGGAAGGATAGAATAGACTTCTGCCAATAACCTGAGTTTGAGCCCTAAAACTCACATGGTTGAAGGAGGGTATTGACTCCCACAGGTCCACTGACCTCCACTCATACACCCACATGTATATGCATGCAGTACATAATCTCACACAAAAAGTAAAAGTTATATTAAAAAGTGTAGAAAGCCATCCTTTTTGTTGTTTCTTCAGTCACATGCACAGTGTTAGGTTTCACTGTGGCATTTTCACGATAAATCTGTGGTTGTTACCTCTCCCCCATCTCCCTGCTCTTTCCTTTGTTTCATCACTCCAGCCTCCTTTGCTGCCTGTCATGTGTAATGTGCCCCATAACCCCTCCCTTCCTCTACTCCTGTTTTCCCACCTTTATGGTCTTCCTTAAAGGTCTGTTTCTACACTCACCCTACTAATATTCATACATATAAAATTATAAGCTAGCATTCACATATGAGAGAGAGCATGTGATTTCTGTCTTTGTCAGTCTGAGTTTCCTAGCTTGTTATTATACTTTTCAGGCTACTCACTTTCCCACACATTTCATTTATCTCTGTAGATGAAGAATATTCCTTGTGTAATGCACCACATTTTTATTGTCCATTCATCTGTTGATCGGCACCTAGTTTGGTTTCATTCCCTTGTATTTGGAAGAACAAAAATAAACATGGATATGTACACATCTATGTAAAAACCATCTTTTTATTGTTATTTTTTCTTTAAATGATACTGAACCATGTGTTCATATGTGCATATCAGCTGGCACATTGATCACAACTCTAAGCATAAATAGAATCTGTACATAAATTTTTTGTTGAAATGTTTCCTACATTCGTATAACAGTTATACATGATTTATGGAGAATATATATGTTTGTAAAAAGATGGTATGTGTCAGTTTTTATGGCAACTATTAGAAAAAGTGAAATAAAAATTGAATAATCTTTGTGTAATGCAGAGGACCAGTTATAGGTAATGTACATAATTTCAACCCCTCTGATATCTTTAAAAATAAGTCTCAGCCCAGTGGTGGTGGTTCACACCTTTAATCCCAGTACTCAGGAGGCAGAGGCAGGTAGATCTCTGAGTTCAAGGCCAGGCTGGTCTATAAGGGCGAGTTCCAGGATAACTAGGCCTACACAGAAACCCTGTCTCAAAAAATTAAAACAAAATCTCTTCAAGAGAAAATTATTTGATTAATGTAATATTAGATTTGGTTCCTAAGGTGTGGTGAAGAGAACTTAAGTGTTTCACATACTTATTTAATCATATATTTACAAAATTCCATATATGCATCCAAGGTGGCACCTTGTAGACATTTTGATATAATGAATGGTTTACTTACTTAACTTACCAATTTCATAGTACACATGTAATTAAAATTTTGTTTTTATTTTTAAAGTTAGTTTTCTTTTTTTGTTCTTTTTATTGAAAGTAAATTCTTTTTTCACACTGTATATCTGGATTATAGCTTCCCTCTCCTTCTACATCTCCCAGTTCCTCCCCACCTCTCTTCCCATCCAGATCCAACTCCTTTCTGTCTCTCATTAGAAAACAGACAGGCTTCTAAGGGATAATAATAAAATAAAATAAAAACTGACACATCAAAGCTGGATAAGACAAACAGAATGAGAAGAGCTCAAGAAGGCACAAGAGTCAGAGGCCCACTCGTTCTTACACTCAGGGGTCCCATAAAAACATCAAACTGGAAGCCATAATATATATACAAAGGACCTGGTGCAGACCGTGCAGGCACTGTGCATACTGCCTCAGTCTCTGTAAGTTCATAGGAGTTTTCCTCGTGTTGATTTGGAGGGTCCTGTTCTCCTGGTATCCTCCATCCCTTCTGACTCTTCCGCTCTTTCTGCCTCCTCTTTCATTGGGTTGCCTGGTCCCTGAGGGGAGGTTTTGATGGAGACATCCCATCAAATTAGGGTAGAATGTTCCAAGTTTTCTCGCCGTCTGCGTACTGTAATGAGTTTGAAATCCATTTTTGATGCAGTCACTAAAATATCACAAGATACAGTCCCATTTACTGACAATAGAGGATTACTTTAAACACTTGTTCCTGTAGGTTGTTTTTATGATCTCCATTTTAAAAATGTACAATTTCCTCTTGTTTTGCTGTAACTTTGGAAAGATTTGCTTTCCTTTGCATGTAACCTTTGAAGCTGGAAAGAAAATGGCCAGAAAAAAAAAAAGCTAAATATCTACCTCTATTTTCAACTTCTAGCAGAATAACCTCTAATATTTTTAGAGACTAATGCTGCTAGATGTCATTTCAAAGTGATATAATTTTGCATTGTTGTTTATTGGGAGTGTGTCTCCAATAATGTAAGACCTCTTTGCTGTTGAATGATTTTAAGTAGTTTGCTGTATGTTTTGATATATTCTATATTTAGTCAATACTTGCTATTTCTTAGATTCTAGAAATAGAAAAACAATAATTAAATAGTCTGTATTTTCAATGAATATATAGTATAGAAGAGACTGGGAGACCACCAGACATTGCAATATTTAAAAGTAGTTGCTATGAAAGCCATCAGGCCTATATACCCCACAGTCTGGCAGGATGCATGTGTCCACAGATTTCTATAAATATGTCCCCCCAAATCATAAATTACCTAAGACATTATGAGATGATTAAAATGTGTTTGGTTACTTGATTGTTGTTCTAACTTCATAGATGATAAGATCATGTTGTAATATCAAAATATTGGATACCCCTACATGGTGACGCATAAGAAACTTGTCACTTTCAGGGTTAACCAGAGAAAGAAATGTTAAAGAGATTATGGAAAAAAGACACCATGTCTAAAAGTGTAAAATTTATAAAGAAGTCATAGGTGAGTGGGTTCTCAGATGATTGGGCAAGGCTGGCGCAAGATTCTTGACAGTTCCCTATGACTAGTGAACATATATGCTTTATACCTGTGGAGGATGAAGTTGTAGAGGTAAGCTAGGACACGCATGGATCAGTGTAAATCCTTTGTAAGATAGAAATCTTTAATAAATACTCTTTTGTACATCATCAAAAAAATCACGGCTTTAAGACAAATGTTAAAGAAATGCTCATTTTAAATGTAAATAAAAATTCAAAAATAGTCACATCTTTATAAAGAGGGACAAGTTATTGGTTTCTTTTCTGTGTGTATGAAAAAAGACAGATGGATGACCTTTCCGAGTAGTCCTTACATAAACTTGGTGAGAATTGCAATTGTGAATTTGATACATTTTGTGAAGCTTATGGTTGCTTTGAAATGTACACAGTAATAATCACCTCAACATTTGTTTTAATTCTGCCAAGACTATTTATCTTATCTGAAATGACAGACACCTCTGTTGGGATATTATTATGAGTATCATTATAATTTATCAATATAAATCATATGAACCCAAGATTCTCACTTTAGTGAAAGTTTTAACCCATTATAAATAGGCAAATATTGAGATCTCAAAATGGGATATTGCAAAGGCTTTTGTAGGAACTTTTCCAGTTTGGAAAAACAATTCAAGATACATAGCTAGGATATCTCTCTGTGTATCTCTGTGAATATATAGTAGTACGTGTGTGTCAAAATGTACTTCAAGAGAAACCAGAATTGATATTTTGTATAGAAGATTGTATCAACCCTTTGTGATTACTGGTTTTGTTTGTTGCCGCATCAAGATGATAATATCCCTGGAATTAAGGAATGGTCACAGTTTCAGTTCACTGTGCAGAGAGCAAACATCATAGCATTATGAGAATGATCTTTGTGTTGAATAAATTTTGGCAACATTGCTTTCAGCTTCAGATTTTTTGATGTTTATTCATTTCCTTCAAATTTTTGGAAATTTCAACCATACCTACCCTCATATTCTAGTAACTATAAAAATATCATAATCTGTAATTTTGAGAACATTTCAAAAGTAGGTTTTGCAACACTTATAGAGTAAGAAAGCTCAGTAGAGGCAGAGAAAGGTTCTTCTCTGTACATTTGTCCATCGTAAAAGACTGTAGAAGACCATAGTGGAGGCAGAAATACCCAGTGCTAGGAAAAAGAACCCCTTTAGCATGCTGTTCTTGGGTAGGGAGATTAAGTGTTTGAACGTCACATAAGTAGAGCACCAGAAAAATAAACTGAAGAAAGCTGATAGAGCAGAGAGAACTTTGATTACATAAATATAAACTTCATTTTTTTTCTATTTTTTTTTTGTTTTGTTTTCAAGACAGGGTCTGTAGGCCAGGCTATCCTGGAACTAGATGTGTAGACGATTCTGGAGTCGAACTCACAGAGATCCACCTGCCTCTCCCTCCCAAGTGCTGGGATTAAAGGTATGTGGCACCACAGCCTGGCCATTTTTCTTAATCCTATCTTCAAATTTCCTGATGCGTTTTTTCTTTTTTGTAGTATGCTTAAAGGGTTTGAGAAATAAAAGTTGTTGAGGAAGGGGAGCAAGAGAGCAGAAGGGCACATGTGCTGTGAAACAACAGGGGGGCTACTGGAGCTGGAGAGTGCATGGAAGGCATGGGAATTAGGGAGAAGAGGGAAGAGAAACAGCAGAATAAAGTCAATATGAAAAGTGCCATGGTGAAAACTAATGCTTTGTTTACTGGAGCTGGAGAGTGCATGGAAGGCATGGGGGTTAGGGAGAAGAGGGAAGAGAAACAGCAGAACAAAGTCAATATGAAAAGTGCCATGGTGAAAACTAATGCTTTGTCTGAATAGTAAACAAAGAAGGTTGTGGGTGTAGCATGCCCACATTGTACATGACTATTACCAGGTAGAGATTTATGTAAGCATTTGCAGTCTAAAGTCCCACATCCATACCTGAATTTTCTGTAATATGGTGAACATTTGAGAAGAATATGTCTTCTGTGTTACACTGCTTTGCTTATTGAACTGTTTCTGTAGAGATCCTTTTCATATGTCGCTAAGGCATCTGACACCCAGGAGGCACACCTTGCTGTAGAGCCAGACTGCATCTCAGCTCTATTAATGCATTGAATTTGATCATGGCTGATACTTTCCTGGTAATGTTTCAGAGTAAAGTATTTGGAATAAGCATTGTTTTCACTCACATAGGAAGGGGATTGTTTATTGTGTAACCCGATTGTCACTTTTGGAAATTTCTTGATTGCCAAGGCAGTTTTCTTAATAGTAAAGACTTGTATTGTATAACGTGTCCTGACTCTTCTGGGTTCTATCCATTATAACAGTGTTTCACTAATTGGTGCCTGTGGTCTTGTCAACTGTGGATCCATGACCTTTGTAGTTTTACAGAAGAAAAGACAACGAAATAATTTTTCCATTCCTACAGCATTAAAATATGAGAAATTATATTTTCACAAAGTTTCAGCCTTGAAACTTTGTCATTGTCCATCGTTACCTTTTTGTTGCATACCATTTGTCATTGTCCATCGTTACCTTTTTGTTGCATACTGTTTGTCATTGTCCATCGTTACCTTTTTGTTGCATACCGTTTGTCATTGTCCATCGTTACCTTTTTGTTGTATATATCTAATTCACAAAATCCATCATTAGGAAAATTAAAGTTTTAAAATGAAATTTAATATAAGAATGCTATGAAATCTTTAAAGACCGAAATATCATTAGTATAAACAGTGCACACTGTTGTGGAGCAGTAAATGCACGTTCAGTATTGCCCTGGAGGAAGTGAGTTACAGGTGTGAGGATTTTATACACAGTTTGGGAAGTGCTAACAGGAAGCTCAATGATAAATGCCAGAAGTCCATTCCTGCTTTGTTCTTACTGTGTTGTTTCTCCTCAAACCTTGTCAAATAATCAAAGGAAGCTATTGAAGTGCTTCTGGTCATTTTTTAATGCTTTCTGGTATGAAATAGATGACTTTTGTTGCCAAAGGTGAAAGATCAGATCTACAAAGGCTTTCTTCAGAGTTGTTCTCTTTATAGCAAAACCAACTAGCTACAAGTAATGCTTAGAATTGCTTTGAAACTAGGATACCAGGCTCAGGGTTATGACAGATATGTTCACAGAGAAAGCAAAAGAATCTACTGGGACGTTTTCTTTATCACACCATCTGGGGTATCACCTAATGTATATGCTGGTTACAATTACATTGTAATTGGAGATGCTTGTGAGCTCCTAGCATTTGTGCATGAATGTCTGAGGCAGGAGTACTTGATGACTTTGATTCCTTCAGCTTGTTACTATAACCCCAAACCACAGTAGGTATTTGTGTTGAGCTGTGAGTTGGCAGGGGAAGCTTCCTGACATTATAGAAAACTATCCATGTCAAAAACGGGAGGATGGGTCAAATGCGACATAAAATGACTTTGCTGAAAGTCACTTCATAAGCTACATCTGCAGGTATGAATGAAAGATGGAACAATGTTTTTACATAAAGCTTACAATGAGTATAAATTATTTTAATTACAAGTACCTGCATCAATTCATATGTTATATATAAATCATATATATGTAATAAGATACATGGAGCATTATATGCAATATATATTTTAAGCCTTGACCTAATATTTATTTATTTATGTGCTTGTTTAAAATATATATGTTGGGGTTGGGGATTTAGCTCAGTGGTAGAGCGCTTGCCTAGCAAGGCCCTGGGTTCGGTCCTCAGCTCTGAAAAAAAAAAGAAAATATATATATGTTTATTTAAAAATATATAAATATTTTAAGAAGCCTTAACCTAATATGGTCATCATGATTTAGTTGAAGATAGCACGTTTTGTTTAGAATCTAAATTTCTGGTGCAAATTGTTCATTGAAATCTAAGAATTTTATTTGTTTTTAATACTGATATATTTATTCATTTTGGGGTAAGGAACTGACATTACACCATTAATCCCATTTAAAAATAATTTTCAGGTGGGAAAAAGTGAAGTAATGTTTTTTGTTATAATGGCTTTATAGTACTGAATCTTACCAAAGGGTAGACTAAAAGTTACTTTTATCTAACAAGTTGAAACCTTTAGGATTTTAGGTTTGAGTGTGGCATAATTATTGAGTTACCATCTGACACATATTGAAGATAGTATTCAATGATTCAGTTTTCCATAGCTTTAGTCAGTGTTTAGACAACTGGAAATGTGTGACAGAGCTCCTCTAATTTACTACTGACCAAAATATCTTTAACCATGATAGTCTGACTAAATGACAATAGAGAGTGAACAAGAACTTACTCTGGATAATATTGTCATGTGTTCCATTGCTTGTGTGCAGCTTCTCCTTGAGCTCTGGAGTGATTCACTGAAGGAGCTGTCCTACTGGACTGCCAACAGTTACAGTCTTTTAGTATCGGCAGGCCATGTGCTTGTTTCACAACTTTCGGGGATCACAAAGAAAGTCTGCAAGAAAGAGCAAAGGAAATGGTTCAGTGCTGAATTCGAATTTAGGAAAGGATTGCAAAAGTAGAACGGAAATCCCTTCTTCTAAGGCTTTCCCCTCATTTTTGAAAGTGAGGTTGAACGTTACATTCACATGTTTTCTTATATTTTCTTTTCCTATGACATAGATCTACCCTTGTAATAATTTTTTGAGAATCTTAAAGAACCTTGAATTTACTTTAATTGTGTTTTAGTTTCTTGCCACATGGATTTCTTTGAAGAAAATATAAGGTCAGTCCACAAAATAACGATATCAGTAGATAAATTTCTGTGCAAAGCTTTAAACTTTTAAATCTATGTAACTTATTATTTAAGTAAAATGAAAAGAATTATATAGTATACTCATGATAAAATGATAATTTTTATCATCTTTATGATAAAGTTCAGCCTCTGAATAAAAATATAGAAATAGAATATGAAAAGAAATCACCCAACTTTCTCAGTGTTTTATGCATGTGATATAAAATATGTATTTAGGTTTATATACATGCATAAATAAGACCTGTGATACTTGTAGTTACTGGAATGAAAAAGAAGTCAGGAAGAATGTTGACTAGCTAATTCAATGAAAGACATCTGAAAATTCTTACAGGAAATTGCATATTGAGTCCAACAAAGGCTTTTTTGGTTTTGTTTTTGGCTTGAGAACATTTCATTCAAGTTTTCATCTATGAGAAAGCCATGGGAAAATTTCTGCTTATATAGACGTTAACATGTTAACATACTTACTTTTTAGAAAATGTTAATATGATGTTTTAAGTTGATGTTTTCTTTACTGATAGCAGAGTATATTATGATAGGGTATTAAGCATGTGGGAGCCCGTTCTTGGGTTCCTCGTGGCTTTACCCGGCAGGTCTGCATAGAGGATGATTAGGACCACAGGCCTGAGTGCAGGTGTCTGAGATGGTCTGTACTTGGCTGTGCTGGGGGAGGAGGTCTTTTGTTCCACCCCTTGGTGTCTCTATAAAAACCCTGGGGCAGAGACAGTCGGGCCCTTTGGAATAGGTTTCAGGCCCTCTCGAGGCTATCCTTTATTTTTTATCTGTTTATCTCCGCAAGATTCTCCGCAATAAATCCTTCTATCTAATATTTCCTGCTGCTCGCACTCAAGAAAACTCTGGGGAACTGTGGGGGTGATTGGGTAAACGCCCCACATAAGCATTTGGCACATTCAGACTAGCTGTAAGAAACTTTTGGAATCATTTCCTTTTTCAAGTCCTTTGTAAAATTAATGCCTATACTGCTCTTCAAGTGATTAAAAAGTTATTATTACAGAATACTACAATGCCACATCATTTTAAAAATAAAAATTATTCTTATTATTCTTAATTATATGTATGGGTATATGTGTCTGTGTGGGTATATGCATATTAGTACATGTATGTATAGAGGCAAGAGATGTTAAATCCCCTGGAGTTGGAGTTACAGGCAGTTGTAGGCTGCCTTATATGAGTGCTGGAAACTGGACATGGGTCCTTTGGATGATCAGTAAGTGGTCTTAGCTGCTGAGCTATTTCTCTAGCCAATCTTCATTAGATTTTTGCCTTTCCAGTGACTTGATTGTTGGGTAATATTATTTTAAGGTTTTTTACTTTTGTTTATATTGCATTTGTTCAACTCTGTTAAGCTGTGTTGCTGTGCTTGTCTAGAATACCTGATGGTCTAATGAAGAGCTCAATGGCCAATAGTGAGGCAGGAGAAAGGATAGGCGGGGCTGACATGCAGAAAGAACTAATAGAAGGAGAAATTTGGGAGAGAAGAGATCTAGGAGCAAGAGGAGGAGGAGCACATCTGGGGCCAGCCACCCAGCTACACAACCAGCAACAGAGTAAGAAAGAAAGGTATACAAAAGTAGAGAAAGGTAAAAGCTCAGAGGCAAAAGACAGGTGGGTTAATTTAAAGTTAAGAAAAGCTGGCAAGAAACAAGCCAAGCTAAGGCCAGACTTTTATAAGTAAGCATAAGCCTCCGTGTGTGATTTATTTGTGAGCTGGGTGATGGGCCTCCAAAGAGACAAAGAGTAAGAAAATAACCAACAACACTTCAACTTGGGCTAATATATATATCAACTAAACAACAAAGGCAAGTCATAAGGTACTGGATTTTGGTTTAAAAGGTGGGGAAAAGAGGGAAAAAAAACCCTACCTTTCTTGTGTAGCAAAACAACAGATTTTCTAAGAAAAAAGTTTTGATTCTCAAAGCATAGGAAAGATAAAAAGCATAGGGAGACAGTAAAAAATAAGCAATTTTCTTGTTCTCCAAACTTGTGAAAAAGGATTTATTTTATTTTGGATTATGCATTTGAGTATGGCTGTTGTGTAGTATGTGTATGTAAGTGAAGGTTCTCACAAAGGCCAGAAGAGGTTATTGGATTCCCTGAGCTGGAGCTGCAAGCAGTTGGGAGCCATCCAGAGTGGATGCTGGGAACTGCACATGAGTCCTCTTCAATACAGTGTGCACTCTTAACCCCTGAACCATGTGTCTAGCCTCAAATGTCTGAACTTTATTCTTAACTTACAAAGAATAATGACATGGAGTAAAAATAGCTACTTTCTTCATAATGAATTTATATTTGTAGTTATTTGGATTCTTTGGATCTTAAGTTACAAGCCAGTTTTGTATTTCTTATTAATCATCTTGTCAATAAATTGTAAAACCAAACATAGGGAATATATAGAGTTAATACTTATAAATTTCCTGGTAGATCTAAAAGATTGGTTGTAATTTTTTCTTGTATGAAAAATTATCCAAAATAATTTTCAGAAAAGTATGTGTTTAATGAATATGCATTTCCATGTTTAATATGCAATTTGTCTTCTTCAGTTTATCTAGAGTAGCATTAGAGTCATTTGAGTCTGTTTATCCTTGCCTTAACATTGTCCTGGTATCAGGAGTTTTTTCAGTTGGTAAGCATGGCAGCATGAACTAAGAGCTGTTTTTTTAAAAATTGATTTATAATTAATTAATTTGTGTGTGGGAGTGTGTGTGTGTGGGGGGAGTGAGTGTGTATGTGTATGTGTGTGTGTGTATGTGTGTATGTGGGTGTGGGTAGACATGTATGCAGGTACCTGTAGAGGTGCAGAAGTGCATCAGTTCCCATGGAACTTGAGGTACAGGTGTTTGTCAGCCACCTAATGGGGGTCCTAGGAACTGAACTCAGGTTGTCTGAAAGCAAGATGCGCTCTTAACCACTGAGCCATATCTCTAGTCTCAAGGAATGAGTTTTTAATCTGATAATTAATCATTTGGTTTTGGCAGTTTCATTAATAACTATGCCATATAACAATGGACACCTTTTTAAATTTATATTATTTCAGTTTTGTTCTAGGTAAAATGAAGAAGGCAACTTATATTCATGTTTTTATGGTGGAGTCTGAGGATTATTATGGTTATAGGTTTAGGTGCCTTTGGCTATCAACATAATTGTATTATTGAAAATAAATGGCAGTTTTTTTCTTCAAGAGAAGTATAAAGAAATTTCATTAAGCTCAAGGTTGTGCTTTTTTGTGGTATTGAGATTTAACCTAGGGCCTCACACTTAGTAGGCAAGTGCTCCATCCCTGAGCTGCATTCCTAGTTCCTTTCTATTTTGAGACAGTGTATCACTCAGTTGTCCAGGTGGCCTTGGATTAGCACTTTAGCCCTGGCTGGTGTTGCACTTCTAAGTAGCTGGTGTTACAGCACTGTGCCTGCCACCTGTCCTGGCTAAAGTTGCATTTTAAGTTTTATAAAGATTTTTTTGTTTTTTGTTTTTTTGAGACAGGGTTTCTCTGTGTAGCTTTGCGCCTTTTCCTGGATCTTGCACTGTAGACCAGGCTGGCCTCGAACTCACAAAGATCCACCTGCCTCTGCCTCCCGAGTGCTATATAAAGATATTTTTTATCTTCTTGAGTCAGTTGTCTTTTCTTTATTGTGTACCCACATGGACTTTCCTCTTAGAAAATGTGTTTATATTACAGACATGACACCAGTGATTTTTCATTTAGTAGGATTTTTGAATAACTGGCTTACTTAGGTGAATAATAAATGCCCAGAAAACGATACGTGATAAAGAGCCCCAGCTCCTTGTGCCATTAGGTGCTGACTCATTTACTCTTGCCGTTGCCAAAATCTGGAGTCAGCTTCAACTAAGGTACGTTTAGAAGTAAAAGCTAATATTTATCAGAAATGAATTTCTCATACATATGTCTATACATTTTATAAAATGCAAATCCAACTATGTCACTGTTCTATTAGGCCATTCCTTTGTAATCAAGGTTAAACCCAAACTCCTTAGCAAGGCTTATTTTGACCTCAGGTATTTAATTATAGTTTCTTGTGGTGGTATTTTACTTGTACTGAAATGTGATTTTAATTGTATGTTAATAAATAAAGTTGCCTGGGGGTCAGAGTTTTAGAGCCATAGCAAGTGCGTGGCGGTGGTGGCGCACGCCTTTAAGGACCTGGAGGGCGGTACATACAGGCAGTGACAAGGCAGTCACGTGTTTAGTTTACAACCAATGAGAAGGCAGAACATCTAGACTATTTAAAGACATACACACAGGAAGTAGGCCCCTTTTTCGGAGAGCTCTCTTGGCTGAAGCAGGATAGCTGAAGCAGGAAGGGTAAGGCTCTTAGTTCTGACCTCTTGGCTTTCTTCTCTGAATCGGCTCTGTGTTTCTTATTTAATAAGATAGTTGGTTACATCTACAGTTTCTTTCCTTAGTTTTTCATCCTTGCCTGTCTTATGCCTTATACCTCATCTTTACCAAGTTTCTTGCCTTTTTTCTCAAGCACATCATGATCTTCTGGGTCTCTAAACACAGAATGCTGCTTGTGTCTGAATAATTGTTGAATTTTATTCTCTTTCCTGGCAGCCCAGTGAAATCTAATTGTAATTAAAAAATCCCAACTCAAAAGCCAGGCAGTGTTGACATACACCTTTAATCCCAGCACTCCGGAGGCAGAGGCAGGTGAATCTCTGTGAGGTCAACCTGTTATACAGAGTGAGTTCCAGGACAACCAGGACTGTTACACAGAGAAACCCTGTGTCTGGGAAAACAACAACAACAAAAAACCCAAAAACCAAACCAAGTCAAGTATCATCTCTGTGAAATCTTACTTGGTTTTTCTTGTAATGTGTTTCCAAAACATAGGCTTCTAGAATCAGGCTCTGTACTGTGAAGATTTTTAATTTTTGTGCATGTCTACTTCCCCCAACAGAATATAAACATAGATCTTGTTCTCATGCCCTTTATGACTTTGCAGTCTTCAGCATATACTCTTAAGTAAATATGTCGGCTGAATGACTGGATGATTTAGCCAGTGAGTCATTTAAAGTTTCATACAAGAATTTATTTTATGTTGAGCATATTCTTTCATAGCCTGCTTACATCCCCTCCTCCTCTGACTCTATATAAAACCTAAGAAACACAAATGAGAGATAATATGATATATTATTGTATATGTATATTCTGAGACTGGCTTAGTTTGCTAAGTATGAATATCTTTGGTTGCATGCATTTTCCTGCATGTGACGTACCTTCTTCTCTATGGCTAAGAACCCCTCCATTCTGCCTATATGTCATACCTTCTTTATTTAGTTCTCTGTTGTTAGATGGCTAGTTAGGTCCTGTAATTTTGCCGTTGTGGTCAGAGCTGCAATATACATTGATGTATGCGTGTCTGTGCCATATGTTGATTTGGCTTGGGGACCATTGGGGACCATTGGGTAAATACTCAGGAGTGGAATGGCTGGATCGTATGCATGCCTTATTTTTAGTTTTTGAAAAAAATAATCTGCTGACTTTCATAGTGGCTGAACTAGTTTACGTTGCTACTAGAACTGTAGAAGGATTCCCTTTTGTCTCTGTCCTCACCAGCATTTGTTGTTTTCTTAAAGGCTACCATTTTGAGTATGGTCAGATGAAATCTCAAGGTGAATTTAATTTGCCTTTCTCTGATTGCCAGTCAGGTTGAACATTTTTACATACCTATAGACCATTTAATTTCATCCCTTGAGAAACCATCTTCATCTTACTAGCTTTTTTATTAATTGTGTTTAGTTTAGTTTTTTAAGTTCTCCGTATATTCTAGATATTAATTCTCTGTCTTCATTAAATTCTAATTGAATAATTAAGTTATATATATTTTGATAAGTATATAGTATCTTAAATAATTAAAGCTAAGTAATTAACCTTAGTTCACATACTTTTCATTTGTATGTGTGTGTTGGGATGACATTTGAAGTCTGATTTTAGACATTTTCAAGTATACAATGTATTATGTTGACTTTAGTCTCTGTGCTGTAAGATAGATCCCTGTGGCTTGTTCTTGTTTAACCAAATACTGGCACTGTTTAGCAAACATACTCACATTTCACAATCCCACTTTAGCCACAGCCCTTATAACCGCCATTCAAAACTAACTTTGAAAAGCAGTGGCTGTTACATTGCATCTTGTTAAACTTAGGAAATGAACAACTTTTAATATTTCATTAATAAAAAATGTAACGTAAGGGGATGCCAACTGAGATGCCAGATCAAATCAGAAAACCTCCATAGCCCATATTATATATTTCAGTTCTGACCATCATAATGTAAGACTGCTCTTAAAAGTGACCTAGGTCAACTCTTTGCTTTTTAAATAAACACTGCTTGGCTCCTTCTGCTCAGGGATGTTTTAGATGAAACATCTTTTAGTAACAGGCTTGATATTAAGAAGTTAATATTCACCTCATATATCTAGTAGTCTCAGCTCACTATCTTAGCATATTTCCTAAAAATACACAGTGAATCTAGTTTCTAAGTTTCAGATCTTTGCGAACATTTTTCAGTTTTTCACCCAAACCCATAATTAGTCACCTTGTCACCGCCTTGGTTCCTCTGTCCTCTCCTGTGTGTTGTAATTCTAGTCTTCACTAGGTAGTTCCTTATCTCCCTTTCTTAGAATATTATCGTATCTCTGGGTCATTCTGTATCACTGTATTGATCATGTCATCTGACAGCTGCAGATTTGAGTGAAACTCACCTCCCTCATCTAGATAACTGTTATTTTGAGTGTGCAGTTCGAGATTAATCTGCCTTTTCAGTTCCATATCACACAGTTGACTCATACTGACCTCACTGGATGCTGTCTCTTTCTATGCCAGGATAAAGTAACAGATAACTTAGATGTTATGTGGTAATTGTGTCAGAAAAATGCTTAGTAGTGTCTAGTAAGGAAGAGAGCAACATTTTAAATAAAAAGAATGAAAGATTGTTGAATTATAAACAATACATTTGCTAAAAGATGGTGAAAATATAGTAAACTGTTTTAAGCTTTTAGATACTGTCTTTCATATTGTAGACATGTTATTCAAATGTTGATTGTATTCTCTTTGGAGCTACAATATTTAAATTAGAATCACTAGTTGTTTGTTTCATGTATGTTTTGATCAGATTCACATCCTCCTCCAGTTTTTCTCAGATCTACCCTTCTTACCTATCAACTCAACTTTGTGTCCTTTATTTAATTTTTTAAGATCCATCAATACCGATTTGTGCTGTTCAGATCTTTTTGAATGTGTGAGCTCCACTGGAATGTGGCATACTTCTTAGGGACTACATTCCTAGAGAAAATGCCTTCTCTTTCTCCCAACAGCTAACCATGCTGATAGCTTCTTGGCCAGAGCTAGGCTTCCCAAGCACAACTTGTATCTCCAAGCTGGGATTTGATCTGGATTGGCTTTGCACAGGATTTGTGAACTTAAATTTTAATATTTTCTTTGAATTTAGCATAAAGATACTAACAGATTATTCAAGCATATTTTTGACATGTATGTTTTAAATTTACAGACAAACTGATTTCAGTATAACATATTTTTGAATTTAAACTATAATAAAAATTCAAGGAAAACATGGCTTATGTTGCAAATAATATATTACAGCAAATTTTACTGGAATGTGCTTAGTCATTTAAACAATTAATATATGTTGCTTTCATTGCTAACTTGAGTATTTAGTAATTGACTGAATAAATACATGTGATGATTTATTGATATGACTGTTTCTATTTATTTATATGCCCTTTAACTTTATAAAAATGTGTATGGCCAAGTATGTTGTCTTCTTGTATAGTACTTTTCCAGTGTTTTATATTGTTATTCACACAAGGTACAAGTTTTGCTATTGAGAGTTGTTAACTGGCTCGTGGGCACCTTCAGAATAAAGGGTATATAGCATTTGCTTTGTTCTTACCAAATGTATTGTTGATTGCTAGGTACTAGTTAAACCACATTAGCACTTATATAGACTTCCCTTGTAGGTCCTTGACCCTGTTAGATTTATAATTACACATTGTTTGAGATTTGAAGTTTAACCCTAAAAGTCTGTTCTATTTAGATATGTATGACTATGTTTGGTAATTTGTGGCTGCGTAGATAGTGGCAGCATCTGTGTGAAACTTCACTTTAAATAGTTTTCTACAGGTACTGCAGCCAAGTTCATTATTTAATTACATTTTTACCATTTTTGGCTATTTATATATATATGAAGATAGAATTCTGTATATTAAAACCACAAACAATATATATCATGATGTAGACATATTTATTTAAAAATAACACTCAAAATAAGATTTAAATGAATACACATCTAGGTATGGTTTATGCTTTTGTTTTTGTTTTTAATTTTCACTAATCATCACCTACTGATTATTTAATCTGCACCCCCGATTGATTCATCAACTTCTATGCAAAGCCCTTAGCTGTCTACAGTTCTGTGGGGTGCTTAAGATCACTATATCCTCACCTATCCTTGTAGCCCTGCTTTAGGCTGTTAACTTGTCTCAATAGGTTATATTCATTCATTTTGGAGTTAGATGAGTGTTCAGCAATTACTTTGCTACTTCTTTAGTGCTTAGGATTTTGCTCATTTTTCTTAATCTCATATTTGTTTCTTAAAGGGATTTGTTAGGTGAAATGATGGTGATATTTTTATGAAGCTGCTTCTCTTCAAAATAACTCAGTAAATAGTAATTACAGCTTGTATTTTTGTTAACCATATTTCAGTGCTTTGCTTTTGCATCTATCCCTTGATGGTTTTTCTGATCATAGACCTAGTTGTTTGTCTATCTCTGCTGATGGAGCTGAATCTTAATTTGGAATGCTTTCTGCTAATCTTGAGGGCTCTTCTTAGTGTACTTGGTGTCTACTCATAATGACTTCATAGAGGTATAGGGGTCTTGCTGAGAATTTTTCTTTCAGTGTCAGCAAAAATATATAAAAACATATTTCTTCAAGTTCAGTTAACACAGTGAGTTCACAAAGTAAAAAAAATTCGGATCAAGGACAAATGAAAATTCATCATGCTTTCCTACCAATTTCATTTTTTAATTGTAAAAATTTACACATAACAAAATTTACCATACTAACCATTTTTATTTAATTTATTTTATCTAACATGGAGCATTAAAAATTATAAATATATTATACAACTGACTTAAAGTTAAACATTTTTAATACACCATTCAGTGATAACTGTTTTCATATGATGTAAAGATCATCAATATCAGTCTTTAGAATTATTTTAATCTTATAAAACTGAAACTCTATGTTAAACCAAAACTCCATTTTTCTCCTTTACACCATGACTTCTACTCTTTGTCTCTATGATTTTTAACAATTCTAAATGTTACATATAAAAGGTACCATAAAATATTTGTGTTTGCTTTATTTTATTTAAAATGATATACTAAGAACTCCCCATGTTCTAGTTTGTACAGGAATTTTCTTCCTTTTAAAGGCTAAATAGCATTCTGTTTTATTTTTCTCATTTATTCGTTAGTGAATAGACATCTGTATTCTACACTGTGACTTTTATGAATAATACTACCATTATGAATGTGAAAATATCTCCTTAACACCTTGTTTTAATTCTTTTGGACGTATAACCTGAAGTTGAATTGTTTGATTATATATTAATTCCATTTTTAAATTTTGAGGAGCTGCTGTATGATTTTCTGTATGAGCTGTACCATTTGAATTATGATCACAGGTTTACCATTTTCCCTGTATCTCTGCATCCAAATCCCATACTATTTTTCTGTTATGTAATCAGGTATTCTAATGGGTATGAGATTGAATCTTACTGTAGGTTCGATTTATCCTTCTAAATAACTAATGTTGTTGCACCTACTTTCAAATGTTTATTGACTATTTGTGTTTCATCTTTGGAGAAAAGACTGTTCAAGTTTTTTGACCACTTAAAAATTTACTTATTAGGTGATATATAAAAAAATAAATATTTGTACATAATATGAATGCAAATGGGATCTGTATTTAGTAATGTCTAAATCAGAGTCTCATTTTTTAAAAGGGTCTCATATGGCCATACATACAGGAGTATATATTTGTTCTATGCTATTGACCTCTGTCAGTCTGTACAACAGTTCTAGGCTGTTTCAGTTGCATTATCTGAATAATAAATTTTAAAATCAGGAAGAGTTATTTTGGAAGTGTTACTTATTTCCTACATTGTTTTGGCTACTTAGAGTCCTGTAGTAATCTGTTGAAGTTTTGGTATAATTTTATCAGTTTTTTTTTAAATGGCCTGATGATTTATACAGATTGTATTTAACATGTAGATCTCTTGAGTAACATTGACATATTTGCAATATTAAGACTACCCACCAATCAACCTCAAGGATATTGCCACTGATTTGCACCTCATTCAGTTCCTTTCTGAAATGTGTTTTAGTTGTTATTGTGCATTTCTTTTATTTTCTGGAGTTAGTTGATTCTTAAGTAGTATACTTTTTTTGAAATTGTTAAAATACAATTTCCTTAATGTCTCCTTTAGATTATTTATTAGAAATATATGTAAGTGCAGGATACTAAATGAGAGGGAAGGGATGGCCACCCACAACTCCAGAGAGGCTAGCTAACAGGAAAAGACCCTAGGAGGGAAACATGGATGACCCTGTGAAGAAGAAGTGGATGAAATATACATGAGTGGACTGGGTGTGGGGGGATGAGAACATAGGGAAATGGGAGGTTCAAGCTGGAACAGGGACTGAGTGGGAGGACAGGGAGGAAGATACCATGATAGATGAGGACATCATGGGAATAGGAAGAGGCAGGGTGCTGGGGATTCTCAGGAATCCACAAGGTTGACCCCACCTTGGTCTGTTGGCAGTGGTCCAGAGGATGCTTGGACCGGCCTACCCTGGTGACCAGCCTAGCAAATAACCTAGCTGTCATCATAGAGCCTTTGTCCAGTGACAGATGGAGGCAGATACAGAGATCCACGGCCAGGCACCAGGCTGAGTTCCGGGAATCCAATTGATGAGAGAGAGAGGAGAGATGCTGCAGGTGAGGAATGGCGAGATCATGATGGGAGGATGTGCAGAGATGACCGGCCACACTAGTGATAACCCATGAACTGTGGACTGGTGGCTGTAGAGCCCCTATGGAACTGGACTAGGCCCTCTGGACACGGAAGACGGTTATTTGGCTCGAACTGTTTGGGGTGCACCCAGGCAGGGGGATCAGGATCTGTTCCTGGTGCATGGGCAGGCTTCTGGGAATCCGGTGCCTGTGGTGTGAAACCTTGCACAGCCTTGGTGCAGTGGGAAGGGGCTTGGACCTGCCTAGGCTCAGTGAGCCGGGCTCTGCTGATTCCCCATGGGAGACCTCGATTTGGGGGATGTGGGGATGCGGGGTAGCTTGGGAAAGAGGGCTGGGGGGTGGGACGAGGGAGGAGGGGGTGTCTGTGGATAGCATGAGGAGTGAGTAGAAAATTTCTTAATAAAGAAAAATAAAAATAAAAAAAGGAATTGTTAAAATAGAATTTCCTTAATGTCTCTTTTAGATTTTTTATTAGAAATATATGTAAGTGCAGCTAATTTTTATGCATTATGTATTATACTATTCTGATGTATTTAATATTTTGCTTTTCATTCAGTCATTATTTCTACACATGTATTTATATCATATCACATAATCTTATCAAGAGAGGTAATTTTTCTTCTTTCCTGAATTAAAAGCCTCTATCTTTTTAAAAAATTATTCCCAGTGCTATTGAATAGAAATGCTGACTACTTGCATCTTCACTCTGTTCTTGATAATAGAGGAAAAGGTCTTGGCCTGTTGTCACTGAGGCTGATCTTGGCTGTGGCTCCTCCTTTAGCATTATGATGTTATAGGTTATATATATTTTTTCAGTCTGTTGATAATTTTTCTATGAAAGATGTCGAAATTTGCCAGTTTTTGCTGCCTTAATGGAGATGACCTTCTGGGATTTCTTCATTTGCTTCTGTTACTCTGGTCAGTTTTCATGTCATAATCCATCCCTACACTTCTCAAGAAATCCCGCTTTACTAGCCATTGCAGTAGTGTGCTGAGTTATCGCATCTGGGTAAGTACTGTAGTCCATCAGTGCCCAGGGGACATTTGCCTGTGCTTGCGGTTTCTGATTTTGCTATCATGATAGAACTAGACTTACGGAAGTGTCTCGGAGTATTCCCTTCTTTTTGTTGTTATTTCTTTAGAAGTCAGGTGGTATTCACCAGTGGAGCCATCAGGAGTAGAGGTTTTCTTTTGGGGGAGTTTCATTATTAATTTGTCTCCTTGCTAGGTTCTGTATTTCTTTATGAATTTGTGCAATATTTTTTAAAGGAATTTTTCCATTTCATCTAAATTATTGAAACTGTTGACATAAAGTTGATTATAGTTACACTTAACATTTATTTCTGTTCCTATAAAATTGAATCCTCACATTAAATTTCTGGGGTTTTTTTTTTTTGTTGTTGTTGTTACGTGACTTTTTCTTAATATATCAGCATATAATTTTTGTGAAATTGGTCGATCTTTTTAAAAAACCTAGTTTGGAACTAACTGTTGCAGCCTGGTGGACTCCCTTATGGGTATAATTACTGCTCCTCATCTGGAATTAACCAATAGCCAATAGTCCAGCAGATGGGCCTGTTTAAACTCAGTTAATCACAGAACAACAAAACCATGGTGTGAGGAAAGGACTTAAGGGTGGAGGGGAGTTGACACGTGTGTCACGGACATGGAAGGATGGGGTGTACAAAACTAACAAACTACAAATTTAATACAAAGGATTTAAAAGCCTCTTTGGCTTTTTTTTAAAGTTCCCCCATTACTTTATTTATGTCAGTGTTGGGCATAATTTTTTTCTGTAATTCCTAAAGTTCTGAAATTAAGTTCTAATTTTGATTCTTTAAAATTTTTACTTTTTATGTAAATGTTATAGTTATATAATTCCCCCTTAGGTGTTTTTGTTTACATCATAAATTTTAATATGGTATAAAACTTTTTTGTTCACTTCCATCAAAATTTTTCTCTAATTCCCTTGTGATTTTTGTTTGATTCGTTGATTATTTAAGAGTGTATTAAATTTTCATAATTTTGTGGATTTTCTGTTTTTCCTTTGTTGCTGATTTTTAACCATATCCAATTCCAGCTATGGAAGATACCTTGTTTGCTATGTATCTTTTGAAAATCTATGGGGACTTAATTTTGACCTAACATGTTTTATAAAATACCACATGTTCACATGAGGATAATGCATATTTTGTTAGGTAGCATGATCTGTATTTATTTAATAACACTGTTAATATTTTTACATTATCAGCAATATAGTTTTATATTCTATACCACACAAATTCTTATTTATTTTTTAAATAGAAAGATTTATTATTCTTTTTGATTTATGTGTATGTGTGTTTTTCTAATGGGGGTGTTATGTGTATGTGAGTGCAGGTGCCTAGGGAGGCCAGAAGAGGGCATCATATTGCCTGGAGGTGGAGTTTCAAGCTCTATGAGCCAATTTCTTTAGGGGCTGGAATCTGAATTCTAGTACTATACAAGAGCAGACAGCATAAGCTCTTAACCATTGAGTTGTACCCTCAGCAAATATAGGAAATATTCTTTGCAATTAGCTGTCTTTATAATGACTGTGTAGCATGTCTATTAATGCTTCATTCTTCTCCCCATATCTCCTGTGTATACATCTTTATTTTCCCTTATAATCCAGATTTTACAATATGTATTTCAAGTACCAGTAGAGTGATTTATTTGTGATATTCAGTGATATCACTCCGTCAAAATGTTTATTTGCTTATTAGCAAGACTTTTTTCTAAAATGAGTTCAATCTTGTTATAGAATATTATTTTAAGATGTGATACATTTGTTGATACTTTGGAACATTTGTTTAATGATGCAAAGATGTGTTGCATTTATTTATATTGCATTTGTTTAACTCTGTGAGGTTGTGCTACTTTGCCTGTGTACAATACCTGATGGTCTAATAATGAGCTGAATGACCAATAGCAAGGCAGGAGATAGGACAGGCAGGGCTGGCAGCCAGAGAGGATGAAAAGGAGGATAAATCTGGGAGAAAAAGAAGAAAGAGCAAGAGAACAAGGAGAGAAGGATGCCAAGGGCCAGCCACCCAGCCACACAGCCAGCCATGGAGTAAGTGTAAAAGTAAGATTTACAGAAGTAAGAGAAAGGTAACAACCTAGTGGCAAAAGGTAGATGGGATAATTTAAGTTAAGAAAAGCTGGTTAGCAACAAGCCAAGCTAAGGCTGGGCATTCATAATTAAGAATAAGCCTCTCTGTGTGATTTTTTTTGGGAGCTGGGGGACAAGCCCCCCAGAGAGTGAAAAAACAACCAACAACACAATCTGGACCACATTACAAAAACTATGATATTATTTTATCTTTTTCATATCTGAATTTTTATAAAACATATTTTTGAGATATTAGCATCATCAAATAGACCCAAGAAGTCATGGTACTTACCAGTGGTTAATTTAATCCATTTAACAATTTGAATTTCCCCACATCTCTTGAAAGTGCAACGGAGGACAATCTTGTCTTGATAATATGACACTAACTTATCCTTTGATAAGGGTCTTAAGAGCAAGCAGTTAGATGTACTCAGGGTTGGATGGCATGCCCTGATTTTTGTTGACTAGTGACCTCTAAAACTTATTACATTTGTGTCCACTTAATATCAAGTCACCTAATGGAAACACATTTTTTCCACCAAATCATTTTGTACTAATTCAGTACAATTTTGCCCATTTAATATCAATTGACACTAAGCGATTTCCTGTGCAATGTCAATTGAAAATCACTGATTTCCTGCTAATACAGCACTTAGTGTCAATTTTTTTTGTGCAGGAAAAGCATTTTTTCAATTAGCTACACCATATAATTTTTTGTTTTTAGTTGTTTGCATGAATGTTTGATAATAGTTTTTTTTAAAACAAAGATAAGAAAAAACGATGACTTTCTCTTTGTAATTAAATAATTTAAACCCCAGGATTTTATTCTTTATCTATACAGGATCAAATATATTATTGGAAAGCTTAAGAATATATCGGACAATATGGAAACAAATGACATTAAAGCTAAATAGGAATGTGTGGTTTTGGCCATTGCACATACTCAGCTGATGGGAGAAAATATTTTGGCCAATAAAAATTTTTCAGTGCATTAATCATGTCAAAAGACCTATAATTTCATTATTAATAAAAATTACTTTTTCCTTGGTAGAAGAATGAACTTTAAAAATTCTTACATGGTCTTACAAGGAAACTAGGGTAACATTACTTCCTCTATTTTATGAGGAGAGTTTTGTAGACTTTCCCAATTAGTAGAAGCACAGCTCCAAACAGGTCTGATTGTTTACTAGGTTTCTTCAGCAAGGGTAATAGCCCACACATCTGTTCTCCATGGTGACAGGGAAATGAGCAAACTGGAGTTGACCCTCTCTGTCCTAAAGATTTATGACACCTGAATATAAAACCAGAAAAAATTCAAGATTAAAGATAATGTTTTGTATGTAGAATGTTTATTAGCACACTAAGCTGTTACAATGTTGACATACATTTAAACTACTAGCTAGACAAAGAAATGATACCAGTGTATAAAATGTTCTTCTGGTGAGATAGGAGATCCATGTATGAGAAAGAGTTCAATAACAATTAACTTAAATGATAAACTGAGACTTTGTAAGTGGTATATGTCTTTAGATTATTGGGAAGATAACTGTATAATTGGGATACTCACTGAGTTCTGCTCTGAAGAAATCTTCTGGTGTGCCTTTGACAGAAAAACAGATGGATTCTAAGGCAATTTCAGTCTCTCCTCACCTTTCTGTTTTATTACAGGAAATGAACATACTTAAACTATTTGGCTCTGTTTGGGTATTAGTTCTGTTCTGGAAAAGTCCAAGAAGATATTTTGGAAATAATCTGAAATATTATTTTAAATGTATACTATTTGACAGATACTGTGCCAGAGTTTGAACATACAAAGAGAAATAACCCTTTGTCTTGAGAAACTAACCATATTTTTATATCTGCATCTATATCTATTTATAATGTTGTTAATATAAAGTATATTTGAAAGTGTGTAACATTAGGCCACTACTGTGTGAAAAGTAAGGACACAGTGTCTAGCCTGGTAATTAAGGGGGAAATTGTTTGTTTTTTAGAATTTTATACGTTAGTACTGCATACTGCATTTCCACTATTTATACCCATTCCTATGCCCCTTCCAACTCCTCTCTGTGCCCCCACTCTTTATCGAATTATTGAGCTCTTCTTTAGCTATTATTGTTGTTGCACATGTGCATGCGCGCGTGCACACACACGTGTATATATACATAACATGCTGAGTGCATTTAGTGCTGCTGATATGACCTCTTGGGATTGGATAACAAATGGGGGCTTGTCCTTGGAGAGAAGGGATTTTCCCTTTCTCAGCAGCCATTAAGATTGCCTGTAGCTCTTCATCTAGGGTGGGCCTTTTGAGAAATGCACCATCCACATTGACCTATCAACTGGTGGTGTTATTATGCCTATGTTGTTGAGATCTTATTACTAAGGTTTCACAGATGCAACTTCCCTGACATGTACAGAAGACACTATATCACAGCAGACATCCTTGTCTTCTGCCTCTTGCAATCTTTCTGCCCCTTTTCCTTGATGTTCTTTGAGCTTTTGGTGCAGGAGGTTGCATGGTAGATATCATTTGGTTTGAGGGAACCCACAATTTGTTCTTGGTATTTTGAACAGTTCTGGATTTCGGTAGTAGTTTCCTGTTGCAAAACAAAGCTGCTTTGCTGAGAGGTTAGTGCTATACTTTCTTGGAGTATAAGGGTTAAGTGCTTAGACTATAGTTAGATATTATACTGGTTTAGGAAAGTGCCAATAAAGGTGCTCCTCTAGGGTCTATGACCTCACCAGCCATGGGTAGTTGGTTAGGTTTCTAGTGCCAGGTATGAAGTCCTTCCTGCTAAGCATGCCAGAAATGCAATTAGACAGCGGTTGCTTACTCTTAATAGGTAAGTTCCACTTTTGCACTAGGGGGGTATTTTGCCTGGCTGGTCATTGTGCTTTGAACTTCTTGATGCCTAAAGGGATTTCTAAAATGATCCTTGAAAGATGAACAGAAGGAAAATAGGTAATGAGAGGGGGCACATTATCAGAAGACACTGAATTAATAAAAGTTAAGAGATATTGTTATATCTTAGATATTAAGAAGCAATTTTATTCATCTTGGGATTATAGTGTACTTACCATTTCCTATCACCTTCTTAATTTGAGAATTGATGCTGACCATTTTCCCCAGATCCCTTTTTTATTTTTCATATTACATTTTTTATTGCTACATACTGTTTAGTCATATGTTGCAAATAGTTTTTCTAAACTTCATGTTTGCCTTTATATTTTTAGATTTTGCTATATATATATATATTATATATATATATATCTTTTTATTTTTTATGTGTTCAAATACACTTTTTTTTAAGTGTTGCATTACATTTTCACTTATGGCTTCTGCCTTGTTTGCATGATTAAAAAGACCTCTAAGTCAAGATTAAAAATTCTCCTATATTTACTTATAGTTTTTTTTTATGGTTTCATTGTTTACATATAACTCCTTAAACCATCTGGATTTTTATCTTGATACACAGTGTTAGATAGGCTCTAAATTTACTCTGTTCTAAATATTTAACCAGTTGTCCCAGCACCATCAATTGGAAAATCTATGTTTTCCCCACTGATTTGAAATGCATTATTTATCATATGCTAAATACTTAATTTACAAATGGATTTCTCCCTAGCTTTTCTATTTAGTTTCCAGCCTTTCTGTTTTTTCTTTTCATTTCTACCAGTTTCTGTGTTCTTTTGTTGGACTATGTTATTTAGTTATTGTGGCCCTTACAATATAGATGTAACTTGCTAAATACAGTTTCATATTTACTACTTTTTCATTTAAAATGTTATTGGCCATTCTTATTCATATATTAATTTTAATTAATAATTTAGTCACCTCTGCTCTGCCTCCAGTTTCACTTGGCTTTTAACGAGAGTTATGTTTGTGAATTATTTTAGGAAGAATTAAGGTATTTTGCCAAATAAATTTGATTATTTTAACCATTATTAAGAAAAGGTCTAATACTTCCTTAAGTGTTCATCTCTATTTCAAGTTTACCTTTTCTGCCCTGATATTCACAATACTTACTTTTTGTTTTGTGATGTTGCTAGACCTTAGGAATTACAGTAATTTGTAGATGCCAGCATGTTTTTTCTCTTTGCTTCATGGAGGACCCCTCTGGTGCCTCACCATTTACTGTGATGTCAGACAGTTTTTGGGGGTGGATACTCTAAGTTATAAAAAAAGATTTCTTCTAATTATTTTAATTCTACTTTAAAATTAAGAAAAGTGATTTTTATCAGTTGCAATTTCAAATGACATGCTTTTCTCAAGTCATATTTGTGCCTTATATATGAATTTTCATATAATACATATGTAAATAGATATCCTAATAGTGAATCATTTTTTAAGTTTCTTAGAATTAATTTTTATTCATTTATTATATTTTTCTTTCTAATAATTCATGTAGGAGTTCTAGATCCTATATATAAATGAGATAGTTTTATTAACACTGCAAAATATGTGAAATATGTAAATAACTTGAGTTTCTAGTAGTTGCAATTTAAAAGGTAAAAAGAAAAAGGTTAGATTAGTTTAATATATTTCACTTAATCCAATATAATCAAACTATTTCATCTTGGTGTATTATCATTATAAAAATACTGTATATTTTAGAGTTTTAGAAAACTAAGTTCTCAAAATCTGGTTGTTTAACACTTTCATCCTGTCTCAACTCAGGAGGGCCACATTGTATTGCTCATTAACCAATTACACTGTGAAGTACCTGTCTAGGCATATACTAAAACTTACTTCTAAGTGTTGTATGGTTGCTAGTAACACACTCTCTAACTTCTGCCCCAAATATTTTGTGAGTTATAACTCTAAATGCTTTGCTTTGTTATTTTAGGAACTATATGCATGTTTGAAAGCCAGTCTGTTCATATTTGACTGAATATTTAGGAGTTATTTTTACCATTAAGTAGACACTACTTTGAGGAAATTATTTGTGATGACATGAATTTATCGTAATTTACTTTATGTCAGGTACTTACTGTGTTTTACATCACATAATGTTCTGTACATTTTTTTCATTAATACATTTCAGTCTAGTTTATACAAGGCAGATTAGCTCAGAGACTGCATAATCATCAAGATGATTCCGGACATAAGCACCAGTCTCTTTTGGCTACTGTCTATACTTGCACATAGTGCCCTCTACTCTAGCTGTCTATATTTTTGGTGCTTTATTGTCCTTTTAAGTCTGAATAAAGTATAGTTCCTTAAAATCAAGTCTGTGTCGGTTTAGTCAGAGGCTCTTCATTTGTAATGTCCTGTTTTCCTCTCTGTTTCCTGCCCATTGTGCACCCCTTTCTGTAGGAGAGTGAAGTCCGCAGAGACAGAAGATGCCACTTGATTTACTCACTGTTCTCACGTCTAGCATTGTAGGCCAAGTGGATATCTAACAGATAAATGAATGAAGCTTTTCCTTCTCTACCCCCCATTCTATAATGGTCTCATAATTATAGTCACAGATTATCTGCTTGACAGTGTATGCTTCCTTTATAAAAACATTTTCAGTGCTTTCTAAACATAAAATATGAAATATGTGAAATGTTGAAACTATAATAAACATAATTTTTGTTTTATATGTGATCATGATGTATACCTGTTCCTGCATGCCATGGTGCACATGTGGTAAGGGGATGACTATAGTGTTGGTTTTTCTCCTTTCACCTTTAACTGGATTACTTTGACATAGGATTCAACTCCCATTCCAGACTCATGTACAAGAGCCTTTATCCACTTTGGACATTATTCCTTGTTCTGAACATATTTTATTATTTAATCAACCTAAATATATATGCTGACTTTATGTTTTAGCAAGTATCTTGAAGAAGCATAAATCATTACACCCTGGAGTTAAAACATACCTTATTTAAATGACTTTAGATATTTTTTGTCATCCATCTATGGTCTACAGTTCTTGTTCCAAATGGTCACTCAGACGTCAGCAGACATACAGAGTCAAATAGCAACACATCAAGACTGCAATATGTTTTAATAGCTTAGTACTTATTTTTAGAGCTTGTATATTAATGTATTCCAAGTTTCTATTGTCTACTAAATTGAAATTATTTATTCTCAGAAATGTTTAGTACCTTACCAGTTTAACCTGATTTTTGTTTTGAAAAACTTAGAGACATACAGCAGTATCAAAAACTTCCTTTTGCGTTTAGTCTTTTCAAATGTTAGTATATTTGTTTCTATTAAATCAAGTAAAATATCACTAATTACTTAAACTTCTAGAAATATTTCACATGTATGTTTTTGATCATTGAGTTTACCAGATAATATTTATTAGTTTCGAATAAGGGAGATTATATTTTATAAAATTAAAGGAAAACAAAAGAGGCAGAATTGAGAAAATAAAACCAAAGAAACTTTTATGGAAAATGTACCAAATGATTTTTGAATGCCATAAAACATTATTTTATCTAGGATTTTGCTAATTTAATGCCTGTTCATCGAATACCATTCATCATTTTCTCTGTGCTCTTTTCCTTTCCTACATATTCATCCTCTTCTGTCTTTGCTTCTAATTCAATCTGCTATTATGCATTTCCAATTTCTATTGTAAAAAAAATCCATTTTGAATATTAGTCTTGATATTACTTTATTCTCCAAACTTCAGAAACAATTGTTCCTTCTTCATCTCCCTCTCTCTTCTCAGCTCACTGAGAACTGGCCTAATTCCTAAAACCATAAAATTATGTCATCCTCATTTGCCTTCTCATCTTCATCCATCCCCTCCTCCTTCCTGCCTCTCCTCTTTCTTCTCTCTTGGCCTTGACCTTATCATGACTCTCAAGTGTTATGGTATCTTGATGACCATTTTCTTTCAGAATCCTTCTGGATTATAGTTCTTGATATTTATTTAAAGGATCTCTTCCATTGCACACTTTCTCTCTTAAAATGTTGGTTCTTCCTTCTTATTTTCTGAAATCTTTTTTTCTTTCACGTCATACTTAACTTTTCAGTATTTCAGTGGTTATATTAACATATTCCATTTCAGCCCTAGTATATTTTAGTGATTTCTACATGTATAGATCCAGACATTTCTCAGCACTTGTGTATGTTTCCACACAGAATTCATCAGATAATCACTAGTTGTATTTAGGGGGAATTCCCCAAAGACACTATGAGTGTAACATATCTGAAATGATAGTTTTATATTCTTTATAAAATATGCTATTCCAATTTATTGTGGCAAGATTATTTGTGGCAACCTTGTGTCCAAAGCTTATCCCTTTTTCTCTTGAGTCCAAAGCTTATCCCTTTGTCTCTAACACTTGTCCTATACATCTTTATGTTGGGGGTAAAAATGAAAGCTCGATGTTTGAAACCTGGGGCCTATGCAGGGTCGCTTGGCTCGGCCTGGGAGGAGGGGACTGGACCTACCTGGACTGAGTCTACCAGGTTGATCTCAGTCTGTGGGGAAGGCTTTGCCCTGGAGGAGATGGGAATGGGGGGCGGGCTGGGGGGAAGGTGAGGGGGGCAGGAGGGGGGAGAACAAGGGAATCCGTGGCTGATATGTAGAACTGAATTTTATTGCAAAATAAAAATTAACAAAAAAAATGAAAGCTCGAAAAATATATATCTTTTTAGATGATGTGTATCATCTTTTGATATTAGAAAAATAAGCAAAACACTTACCATAAAGGAAAAATCTATAAAAGAGGTGTAAATGTCTTTGGACAGTCTAAAAATCTCAACATTAACCTTCCAAATTGGAAAAAAATTAGAGAAGGAAAATCAATATCCAGGGTAAAAACAAATTAATAAATCAGCATGGGCTAAAATACAGGTTCTCTTCTATAATTTTTATGTTTCTGGAATTATAGAAACAATTATTCCCTTCCCCTGATGGAAGTGTGTGTGTGTGTGTGTGTGTGTGTGTGTGTGTGTGTGTGTGTGTGTATGTGTGTGTGTGTATAAAACACTCTTTTTTGATAACATGTCAGCTGAGGGGGGAAAAAGACATTAATGGTCTTACCTAGAATCTTTACAAATAGAATCCTAACCTCCCAGTCAAAGCTTGCCCACTGAAGCAGTTGTGGCATGACTTATAGGGCAGGCAAATGCTATCTGATTGGCTTGGGGTGCTCACAAGAGGGTGTCCATTCCTGGTACTACAAACCCAGTTAAAAACCTATGATTGGAGGTCTGAGACCCTAGTAGGGAATTTACGATTGTAGTTTAGCTAGATTAAAATAGTGCCAAGCTGTCTTTGAAACACTTATGTTTAAATGCATAGATTAATGGTATTGTCAGTCCTAATCAGAGAAACTTCTCTTTGCAATGAAGGTGCTGAATGGGGACACATGGCAGGCCAAGATTGAGAATAAGTGATGGTTAAATGCTCAGACTTAAACAGAACATTCTTATGCTCCTTCTAAGGTTCAGGGAACAATGAATAAGAGAGGGCAGGTAGACTGTCTGGACTTTCTTTAAGCTTGGTCAGTGTCTTAGGGTTTTTATTGCTGTGAAGAGACACCAAAACCATGACAGCTCTTATAAGGAAAACATTTAATTGGGCCTGGCTTACAGTTTCAGAAGTTTAGTCCATTATCGTCATGGTGGAAGCATGGTAGCATGCAGGTAGACATGGTACTGGAGAGGTAGCTGAGAGTTTGACTTCTTGATCCACAGGCAACAGGAGACTGTGTGCCACATTGGGCATAGCTTGAGCATATGAGACCTCAAAGTGCATACCCACAGTGACACACTTTCTCCAACCAGGCCACACCAACTTCAACAAGGCCACACCTCCTAATAGTGCTACTTCCTGTGGGCAAGCATTCAAACACATGAGTCTATGGGTTCCATTCCTAGTCAAACCAACACAGTCAGAGAAGATGCTTTTTACAGTGTCATTAGATGATGCAGAGACTCATATCTGGTCAAAATACAATAAGTGACTGTGAGTGATCAGTCATAAATGGAACATTTATATCAACCCTGACCCCATGAGTTAGGAAAAATGATGGAAGAGGAGTTGGAAAATTTATAAGACAGTAAAAATTCTAGAAGAGAAAGAAGGACTCACATGGCCCCACTACATCTGAGGGACTTTGAGGGAAAGATGGTCATTTTCTTTGGGGTATGACTGGTGGTAGGTTGCCAGCGCATCAGTGGACATGATACCAAAGTTCATAGAGGCAGAACTTACTGGATTCAGTGGATCATAGACTATAAAAGATAAATCAGGAGGTTGGAAAGGGAATGTGTTCTGAGGACCTGGGGTCGATGGTGGTGGGTTTGGATGAGAGAAATAAGGGGTAGATATGTTCACACTACATTTTTTAAATGTATGAAATTATCAGAGAATTAAATCAGTAGACAAGGGGACTACACTTGTGAAGTTTGTGAAGCTAAGACATTCCTGTAAACCCAGTAGAATTGTATTCTTCCTCACTTTGAAGGTCAGTGCATTTTCTTGTGACTATGATAAAACTGGTAAAAATAAACCTACTAATGCCAATATGAAAGCATAGCACATACAGTCACATACAGCATAAGACATTTGGGAAGAACAACTATTCCACTAATTTATGTAATTGCGACACCATAGTTATTAGTATTTTTAGTATATTTCTATTTACATAAGGCTGATGCACAATAGTATCTTTGTTGTGATAGCAGCAGCTTCATACATCTCACATTCACCATGTCTGTTTTTAAAAATTATTTCTTTTATTTTTTGAGCTTATAATTTAATTACATAATTTCCCTTCTTTTTCATCCCTCCACACCCTCTCATGTACTCTCCCCCTTGCTCTCTTTCAAATTCGTGGCCTCTATAGACCACGTTGTTCTGAACAGCATCAAGATCAGTTGAGTAACCTGTACCATTGAGGTTTGTAAAAATACTCGATGATGCTCAAACAGTAGCAGAATTACCTCATGAAGCACTTTTGCAGACAGGTCTCTGTTGTTAAGTGGCATATGACTCTATGGAGCAGAGTCAAAGCCAAATGTATCTTTAACACAAGTTTCTGCTAGTGTCATTTACCCTATATCAAAAGTTTTGAGAGTTGTCCTTTTTTTTATTTTGCAACCAACATGCTATATATTTTATAGTTAATTAAGTATATAATTAAATATAAAATAATCTTTTATATTTAATTAAAAAATTGCCAGTGCAGTAAAGGAAATTGGTAAGTATGAGCTAAAGATAACTATGGTTTTGAATGCTTTTTGTTTTCTGTGACTGATGCTTCACCATTTTCAATTGGACCATTTCTATTTTTCTTAAATTTACTTCATTCTTAGATTAGGTTTTTATAATTCTTCACATACCATTTTTCATGCTATATACATTGTCCTATATATTCTTATGTAGTTATCTCAGTTGAAATGTCTAAGTCATGTTAATCTATGTTTACATTTCTCAATCTCAATCTCTTTCATGGTTTTCCTACCCCAGATTAAAAATGGAAGTTGTCATAACCAGGCAGCACAGGAACTTAGTTTTTGTGTTTACCTGTCTCTCCTCACCTTAATTCCTCACCTCCTTTCAGGCAGTGAGGAAGAACCTATTAAAATGATTAGGTTTTGCTCTCAGAGTATTGGTTCAGTACTTGAAGTGTAGGCCATATGTGTGTGTAGTTTCTTTTCTGTTTTGTTTTCATTCTACTAAATGCCTAGTTATTAGTAGAAGAAATGAGGTTTGGCAAAATATTATGATTTTATTTTTCAAAGGTTTCTCCCACTAAAAAGAAACTGTTGATTGTTTATCTTCCCTGGTAAAGAAATATGGGGGGGGGTTAGTAATTTTTTGAGTATTTCTCCCACAGCAGTAAGATTGTCATACATTTTGGTACAATTTTCTCTAAATTATAGGCTAAAGGTTCAGTGCTGCAGATTGAAGTAGGGTGTTGTGTGTACTATGCAAACACTCTACCACTGAGCTGTGTCTCCAAGCCCCATGTATATTTTTTAAAGTTCTGGATCCAGAGAAGCGATTTCTTGTGAAACATGTAGATTACTACTTCCTTTATCTGTGGCCATTGGTTAGAAAAGCTCAGAAGTGGAGGACAGAGAATGTTGCCACTATTGAAACTTCCTGTCTTGGTTAGGTCCCCGGTCTAATTGTTACACGATTGTGGGAATTGATTCCATGAATACGTACTTGTGGTTTTCTAGGTTCTTGTCTGCTCAGAAACTTAGCAGCAACAGAGAAATTTGCTACTGTGGAACTCACAGTCTGGTGTTTCAATGGAGAGCTACTCCAAGACTCGAAGTGTTTGCATGAAAAACGAACCTGCCATTCCATTCCTAGTGTCATTTCTGGTTGGTGCCTTTTTTGTTTTTGCTTCTCACTTGATTTTTTTTTCTCATTAAAATATTGACTTAAGCATCATGTCATAGATTCTTGGCAAAACAAAACAAAACAAGAGAAGACAAAACAAGCTTTTCATTGTACTGTCACACTTGCAGACTTAAAAATTTGTTGTCATCATATAAGAGCTTGAGATGGAAAAAGATATTCTAGTAAAACCCTGTTGGATCTTTTAATGACATCATTTCTGGTAGTTCTGATTTAGAAAACTGCATGAGGAAAGTAGGAGAGGCTAATTGTTACCCCCTTTTGTTTATTTCGTGGGACAGCTCGCAGATGTCCAGTAAGCTCTTTCAGGTAGGTCTCCTTGCTTATTATTTTAGTGGAAACTTGATTGAAATGTGACAAGTTACATGCGAGAGTTACAGAAAACAATCATGACACAATGATATTATAGATATTCTATTCAAGACAAACTGTGGGAAGTGAAAATAAGGCGGGGTTTGTGTTTAATTAAACATACCATATTCTCTTACAACCGGATAGGTAAATAAAGTCATTTTTTGACTGAATAGTACACATAGTTCTCAAGAAACATGATAAAAATTAATACTTTGATATGGTAGCTTTCATTCCAGTGGGTCAAAAAGTACAAATACAGTGTAATATACATCATGGAAATAGTCAATGTAAATTTAAATTCCCTTTGACGATGAACAAAAGCACATTCTCACTAGTGCTTTCCCATGACTACTTCCATAATAAAGACCCTGATTTTTGAACTATTGAATTTGTATTATGTTGTAATTTATAAATTCTTTAACATATATGTGGTGAGTGAATATCATGTTCAATATATTTTGTTAGAATTTGGGAATACAGTGATAATGAAATGAAGTACAGCTTATGGATATTATCATTTTAAGTTGGAAAGGTATTATCTGTCTGTCTGTCTCTCCACCACTCTAAGTATGTATGACTTATTTACCAATTATCTATCTTGGATTGTATATGCACATATATAAATATGAATTTATGTATATGTCATCTGTGTGTCACTGCACATGCATGCACACACAATGTGATGTAGTTCTTCAAATATATGAATATTTACTTTTAGGTAGAGCTATAAATGATACATTTTAGTTTTGTACAGCTAGGAAATATTTAGTTCAGTGACATTTGTAGACCAATAATTTTACCCCAATTAAATTCTGTTTATTACTAAAGTTTTTGTTTTAGGATTTTCTTTAAATGTTATCAATCAAAAAGTAAATAATTATTGGTCCATTTATACAAAAATTTGAAGGACTTGTTATTTTGTATGTAGTTTATTTCTACTAATATGTTTCACTAATGGAGAATGAAAGATGTTTCAGTTGCCAGGAATTTCTTCCAGCAATAGAAATTAGTGACTGCTGAGCTAAAAGTATAAATCAGGGGGTTTATCAGTGTACCATTCCTGTCCTTTAAATGAGAGGGAAAGGCTGTGTTATAGAGTTTTCAAAAGTCAACACTAACCAGGGTGTATAAATAAAATAATTTTAAAAAGATTGTGTGTCCTCAAAGTTTATGAAAAGCAGACACAATAATTTTATATATATATCATCTCACTTTTTAAAGATTATCCTTTGCATATTTTGTTCTTCGATCTCCACATAAGCAGAGACACACGAAGTGGCAGTGAGGCCAAGGGTGCTAGATGTCTTGGCACTCATTAACTACTGCAATTAGCACCATTTAGATTGATATTTTTCCAAGATGAAAACATGATTTGGACAAGAAAAACAAAAAAACAAAAAAAAAAGATGGCATTTGTGAAAGTGAAGTGACATTGACTGGGAAGAAACAAAAAAGAAACAGCTCACCTTAAAACTCTTGAATATTTGAAAAATTGATTACATGATAAGATCACTTCAATGTAACTATAAGTCTCTTAAGACTTATTAATGTTTTGGTGGCATTAAAGCAAAATGAAGAGACATCAGGGCAGCCTGCCTTAATAGCTCGCTGGCTTGAACCCTGATACATAATGTTCTTGTAATAGTTTACGGGTGACTGCAGTAAATTGGTAGTGAATGTTTTCCAATTTTTTGGCTCTTCCTATCAGATCTGCTCTCAGAGAACATTTTGTTCTGAGAGTATTATGAAAGCAATTGATCTACTTTAGAAGTTGCTTGACAATTTTAATATAGTGATAACTTTTCTCCCCTCCAGATTGTGTGAGTTTTTTTTTTCTTTTTTTGGTCTTTGTAACTTGGGTCAAATTATAGTTAGCTCATATTTGAGTAGTTTGGTACTATATAACACCAAGTCTGATTAAATGCTTTTAAGTACTGCTACAAAAGAAAAATCTAATTTTTCAATGATTTTGTTATTCTTATCTGTTTAGACAGAAGTTTACATCTACTCTCCTTGACAGAACAATTTAAGAGGACTAATTTTGAACCTAAATAGCTTGCTGAGAAATTGTTTTCCATCATATTGAAGGATTGTATTTTATGTAAAAAGAAAATTTGGGGCATTACACTACTTTCGTTTCTGTTGCTGTGATAAAATACTGTGACAAAAGGAAACTTAGGGGATAAAGTATTTACTTTAGCTCACAGTCTGTAATAGCAGGAAACTCAAGACCTTAAACCATCATACCAACAATCAAGAGCAGAGAGAAACAAATGCATACATACTTGGTGCTCAGTAGGCACCAGGGAATGGTACTGCCCACTTTCATAATGGTTTTCACATATCAGTTAAAAAATCAAGACGGCCTCCACAGTCCCATAGGTCAGCCTGATACAGTCTCTCATTGATATTATTATCACGTGATTCTAGGTCATGCCAACCTGACAAACTAACCATTACAGGTCTCAAATAAAGTTACAATATTGTCAACAAAATTAGAGTTCAGGTTGCCTGATATTTAGTAATGAAATGATATAATACGGAGTTTTTTGGAGTACTTCGTACTGTCTGTGTTTAGATTCTAAGCAGTATATGTTTCTGTTATGGATACAGTAAAAACAAAATATTGAATGAATAGAAATTGAAATAGTCTCTATGCTAACATTAGAGCCATGGAGAATTGGAGATCTTTGAGGATCTTATTCATTCTTCTATTTTTTGGTGTGCCTGAGATCATTTGTCTCATATAAAAGTTATGTTTACATTATTAGTGGAATAAGGGCAAAAGGTAATTTGGAAGAAGGTGAGATAAAAACCTGGGTACATACCAAATGCAGGTGGATGGTGTTTGCGGACAAAAATGGCAGTAAAGTGAAGTCCATTCCTCAAGGTAGAGCTACACCAAACAACAGTCAGTCAGTGTGGCTCTATGAAACTATGAAGATACCTTAGACAAAAGCCTCTAAGTAAGAAACAATGAAAAAAAAGTTAGAAACAATTAGAGGAGAAATAAAATGTCCTACCAAAAATAGGAAAAAGACCCGAGGAAATGCCAGTGAAGAACATTCAAGCTGATAGACAAGCATATGCAAGTAGAGTGTTCAAGAATCAGCCAGTAGGAATGGAAATGAAGTTGTAGCTCTTTGCTGTGAGGGTTGAAGGGCAAAACACATCCAGGCAGTCTAACTCTGAAATCTGGTTAGTTGCTCTTTCTTAAATGCAGTTTGAAGCAGAGTTGGAAGCTAAATATCGTCTCCCTTATGAGGCATCCAGATTCTTTTTAAAAATAAATTTATTATTTATTTTTATTTGTGTATTTATTCATTTATTTTATATCCCGGCCACAATTTCCCCTCCCTCCTCTCCTGCCAGTCCCCCCTACACTTCCTTTCTGCCCCCTCCCTCCAGTCCTCCTCTGTTTCTATTCAGAAAAGGGCAAGCTTCCCATGGATATCAACAGAACATGGTATATCAAGTTTCAGTAAGACTAATCACCTCTCCTTGTATTTAGACTGGGCAAGGTGATCCAGTATGAGGAATAGGTCCCAAAAGCCAGTAAAAGGGTCAGAGATAGCCCTTGCTCCCACTGTTAGGAGTCCCCCAAGAGGACCAATTTACACAACTGTAACATATATGCAGAGTGACTAGGTCAGTCCCATGTAGGCTCTCTGGTTGTTGATTCAGTCTCTGTGAGCCCCTATCAGCCCAGATTAGTTGATTCTGTGACTTTACTTGTGGTGTCCTTGACCCCTCTGGCCCCTACAATCCTTCCTCCCCATTTTCTATAGGATTCCCTGAACTCTGCCTAATGTTTGTCTGTGGGTCTGGATCTCTTTCCATCAGTTGGTGGATGAAGCCTCTCCTATTACAATTGTGCTAGGCACCAATCTGGTCACAGGAGATGACCAATTCAGGCTACATATGAACGATTGATTGCTTGGAGTCTTAGCTGGGGTCATCTTTATAGATTCCTGGGAGATTCCCTTGTGCTATGTTTTTACCTGACCCCAAAATGCACCCCCTTTCCAGTAGTCTATTTCAGTGTTTTCCTCCTCTGTCCCCCCCACAACCTGATTGTTCAATATTCCCATCCCCACTTGCCTTCAATCCACTCAAGAAACATCTATTTTCCCTTCCCAGGGAGATCCAGGCATGCCCCATGAACCCTCCTTGTTACCTAGTCTCTCTGGGTCTGTAGATTGTAGCATAATTATCCTTTATTTTACAACTATTATCCACTTATGAGTGAGTGAGTACATATCATGTTTGTCTTTCTGGGTCTGGGTTACCATAATCTGGATGTTTTTTTTCTAGTTCCATCCATTTGCCTTCCAATTTTCTGATGTTCTTGTTTTTGACAGCTGAGTAATACTCCATTGTATAAATGTACCACATTTTCTTTATCTATTCCTCAGTTGAGGGACTTCTAGGTTGTTTTCAGGTTCTGGCTATTACATATATAGCTGCTATGAACATAGTTGAGTAAGTGTCCTTTTGGTATGATTGAGCATCCTTTGGGTATATGCCCAAGAGTAGTATAGCTGGGTCTTGTGATAGGTTGAGTCTCAGTTTTCTGAGAAACCGAGAAACTGCCAAACTGATTTTCAAAGTGGCTGTACAAGTTTGCACTCCCACCGGCAATGGAGGAGTGTTCCCCTTGCTCTACATCCTTGACAGCATGAGCTGTCACTTGTGTTTTTGATCTTAGCCATTTCTGACAGGTGTAAGATGAAATCTCAGCTTCCTTTTTTTTTTTTTTAAGAATTTTTTAATTCATTTTACATGCCAACCACAGATCCCTTTCTCTTTCCTCCTCCTGCTCCTCAGCCTCCCCCAACCCCCAATTCCCTTCTGACAAGGTAAGGCCTCCCATGGGAAGTCAGCAGACCCTGGAACATTCAGTTGAGGCAGGTCCAAGCCCCTCTCCTGCATCAAAGCTGTGTAAGATGTCTCACCATATATAGTGGGCTCCAAAAAGCCAGCTTATGCACCAGGGATGGATCCTGATCCTACTGCCAGGGGGTCCCTTAAGCAGATCAAGCTACACAACTGTCTCCTTATGCAGAGGACCTAGTCCAGTACCATGGAGGCTCTACAGCTGTTGATCTAAAGTTCACAAGTTCCCACTAGCTTGCTTTGGTTGTCCTCAGAGTCCTTTTGATTTTCATTTCTCTGATGGCTAAGGATGTTGAACATTGCCTTAAGTGTTTTTTGGTCATTTGAGATTCTTCTGTTGAGAATTCTCTGTTTAGATCTGCACTCTGTTTTTAGTTGGATTATTTGGTTTGTTGAGACCTAGTTTTTTTTATTTCTTTATTTACTTTGAAAATCAGCCCTCTGTTAGATGTAGGACTGGTGAAAATCTTTTCCCATTCCTTGGTCTGCTCTTTTGTCCTATTGATGGTATCCTTTGCCTTACAGAAACTTTTCAATTTCATGAAGTTCCATTTATTAATTGTTGATCTTAGTGCCTGTGCTATTGGTGTTCTGTTCAGGAAGTCTCCTGTGCCAATGTGTTCAAGATTATTTCTGGCTTTTTCTTCTATCATATTCAATGTATCTGCATTTATGTTGAGGTCTTTGACAATGTTGTCCACTCTCTCTGTACCTATTCAATATAGTACTTGAAGTTCTAGTTAGAGCAATAAGACAACTAAAGGAAATCAAGGGAATACAAATTGGAAAGGAAGAAGTAAAAGTATCATTATTTGCAGATGATATGAAAATATCTATATAAGCAACCCAAAAAAAAGTTCTACTAGGGAACTCCTACAGCTGATGTATACCTTTAGTAAAGTGGCTGGATATAAGTTTTAAAAAAAAATCAATAACCTTCCTATACACAAATGATAAATGGGCTGAGAAGGAAATCAGAGAATCAACATCCTTTACAATAGCCTCAAATAATATAAAATATCTTGGTGTGGGGCTGGAGAGATGGCTCAGAGGTTAAGGACACTGGCTGTTCTTCCAGAGGTCATGAGTTCAATTCTCAGCACCCACATGGTGGCTCACAACCATCTATAATGAGATCTGGTGCCCTCTTCTGGCCTGCAGGGATACATGCAGACAGAACACTGTGTACATAATAAATAAATCTTAAAATAAAAAAATAATTAAAAAAAAATATCTTGGTGTAACTCTAACCAACAAGTGAAAGACCTGTATGACAAGAACCTCAATTTTTGAAGAAAGAAAGTGAAGAAGATATCAGAAGACAGAAAGATCTCCCATGCTCCTGGATCAGTAGGATTAACATAGTAAAAATGGCCATCTTACCAAAAGCAATCTACAGATTCAATGCAATCCCCATAAAAATGCCAACACAATTTCTTACAGACCTTGAAAACAATACTCAGCTTCATATGGAAAAACAAAAAATCCAAGATAGCTAAAATAATCCTGTATAGTAAAAGAATTCCCTGAGTTATCACCATTCCTGATTTCAAGCTCTACTATAGAGCTATAGTAAGAAAAACCACTGGTATTGGCAGAAAAACAGACAGGTGGATCAGTGGAATCGAATCGAAGACCCAGATGTAAATCCACACACCCATAGACACCTGATTTTCAACAAGGAAGCCAAAATTATACAATGGAAAAAAGAAAGCATCTTTAACAAATAGTACTGGTCTAACTGGATGTCAGCATGTGGAAAAATGTAAATTGATTCATAGCTATCACCCTGCTAAAAACTCGAGGCATCCAGACTTTTATGCTAATATATTTCTATAACCATTTAATTTTTATATAAAATGAAATTTTAACAAAACTGTTATGTCTATGAACATGGTTATGCTATACCTGTGGATTATCAAAATACCTCCCTTGTGACACACACACACACACACACACACACACACACACACACACATATACAAATGTATATGCATATAGCAGTAATTATCAAAGAAAAAGGGCTCTCAACTTGACAGTGGGAGTACACATAGGCGGGGCTTTACAGAGGGTAGGTGGGAGGGGCTGGAAGAAGGAAAGGGAAGGGAAAATGATGTAATTCTATTTCAGTTAAAGCACGTTAAAAAACAAACAACCAAAAAACAAAAAACCTTCCACATCTGATAAAAATCGATTTAGATCCAATGTTTTCAATGTACTTCAGATTTTTTGGTAAATCACATTAAAATAGTTTCCGTGAGAAAGCTTCTGATCTTTACAAATAACAGTTTCTTAGAGGTGTGATGTGAAACACCATAGTCAGAGGTAGATACATTTAGGTAACTAATCAGCCATCCAGATGGAAAATTCCGTCTTTGAGTAAGAGGATTTTAAAAGTTTGAAAAGTATTTTATTTCTTTCCATTTCAAAACATTTATCTTGTGGCGGGTGATCAGAAGAATGAAATTTCGAGACTTCATTTGGATTGTACTTCTAGTCTTATGTGTAAATCTTTATTTTATTTGGAATCTTGTGGATTTTTCGTGCCTGACTCTTAGTATCTCCTTATAACAAACCTACTAAAATTATATTAACATGTGGAACTATTTCTAATTTCCCTGTGTCTCTCAATTATTCTTTTTTATATCTAATTTTCAAAGTTTCCTAGAATACATTTATAATACTGCTGTTTGTTAATAGCTCTTATTTTAATTTTGACACTTTTTTTCTGGAATATATTCTCATGTAATTTGATGTTTCAGTGACATTATATTCATCCATATATTCCTTGGAAGTGAGACTAGTTCTTAAACCTTTTAAAAATAAAGCGCTAGGGCTAGCATGATGGCTCAATGGATAAAGACACTTGCTGCACAAACCTGGTTCTTGGGTTTGATTCCCAGACCCCATGTAAATGTAAAGGAGAGAATCAACATCACACAAATTGCCCTCTGACCTCTACACATATACCATGGCATGCCTCCTCCACGATAATAACAGATGCAAATTTAATAGAAGATTAGAGGGCTAGAATTTATTTTGCAATGCTTATTTTACTTTCTTTTGTAATAATTCCTTAAATGCACATTTAAAAATGTTTTTATTCATTTATTTTGTGTACATATGTATGTGTGTATGTGCCATGTGAACGTGGAAGTCAGAGTCAACTTGCAGGAGTTTTCTCTTTCCACTATGTGGGTTCCCAGGATTGAACTCTGATTCTCAGGCTTGGTAGCAGTCACCTTTACCTGCTGAGCCATTTTATCACACCTATTTTAGTGCTCATATTTCTTCATTAACTTGTTAATCTTTTTATTATTTGAAATTCTTGTGCAAGTGTACAGTGTATCTTGATCAACTTCTTACACACACACACACACACACACACACACACACACACACACACACACACAATTCCTCCTTCCAACTTTGCTCAGGCTCTTTCCAACATATCTTCCTTCCAAACTCATATCCTCTTTTTTATTTGAATAACCCACCAAATGTCCATATAAACATGAGAGTGGTGTCACCCATGAGTTATATGCAGCTTTTCAATGACGAGCTCTTTTCCTCAGCAACCATCAGTTGATAGTAGTGTGGAGACCCACCAAGGCTATCTAATGAGACCTAAGGAGACCCTCCCAAAGCTATCCTGTGTCTCTTTCTTATCGTCTAGGTCTATCTTTCTACCTAATATTTTCTCATTCCATTCTTCTCCACCCAAAGACCCTTCGTAAGGTGGAAGCAGTTCAGAGCTGGACTCCAGCAGACTCCCACACAGTAGCTGCTTAGCTAGAGGCTGGACATTGAGTGCCCTTTCCCTTTTCCTGCTGGAAATTTCCTGCTGGTTTGAACTTATGCAGGTCTTGTGTAGGCTGCTGCAGAAGTCATGTTCAGAAGACAGGATTTCACAGCTTTTCTCCCCACCCTTCTGCTCTTTCTTACTGCCTCTTCTTAGGAACTATCCCCTGAGCCTTGGAAGGAGGTGGGTTGTAGTAGAAGTTCCATATACATATGAGCACCCAGTCACTTACTCTCATCAATTTGAACTAGCTTCTGCAAATAAGAAGCTTCTCGGGCCACAGTGCAAAGCAACATAAATCTACAGATGTAAACATAGATATTTTGGCAATTTGACACCATTACCATTTAGAAAATAATCTTTTGTTTCTCTGTTTGGCCTATGAATTCTCTAGCCGTGATCTTTGACCATGTTAAGAATACCAGAAAAGAAATTCCCTCCTGTGACTTAGGACTCTAATCCAATTTTAAAAAAAAAGCAGTTGGTTACCCCCAAAACAATCTTGTCATTGTTGCACCAGTGGCCATATCTTGCCGGGCTGGTCAGTATTGTAGCTTGCAGGGCCCAATAACTGGGTAAGATGATTGATGTCCTTTCTCCCCCAGCAGCCTGTATAGTACCTCTCTACATAATAAAAGCTAGTCTTCATGGTGAGTTCCTGGTCAGTTCAGCATTGATTTCCTTATAACCTACACCTGAAGTGTGGGATGTCTTCAGAAATAGGACTTACTATCTAGTTATGCTGAGCAACAAAGTTAATGATTATTTTTTTAATGAATGTTAAAGAATATAAAACATTTCTCCAGATGATTACCATAATAGTGCAATTTTGTAAGGTATCGTGTATGTAGGGGTGTGTGTGTGTGTGTGTATTTATGGTGACATTGTGTTTAGGGAATGTCACTTTAGGTTCATTTTTCCCCCCAGTAATAATTGAGTGTCCAGATGCTAGCTTATGCTAGATTATGCTAGCTCACCTAAATATTGACCTGCCTTTCCCAGTGATGGGACCAACACAGATCTCTTTTACTACAGAAAGTGACTAGTGTGGCCAGTGCCAGGGCTTTCAGGACTGAAGTCAAAGCATTTGCCAATACTTTCAGAATTGTCTAATGAACTAACAATAGAAATTACATTTTTCTTTACAAATATACAACTGTAGTATTCTTTGTGAACAGTTTGCACGTGTATAGCATTTGGATCCAGCACTTTTGGCACTATGACCTTTAGTGACACTTAACTAAGAATGATGGGCTATTAGTCCCACAGCAGATAAATTTATTTCAGCATGTTGTCTTTTCTTTAATATTCTCCGCAAACTTCAATCCTGAAAAATCCTGACATGACAGTTTTTCTTTTTCTTTGGAATTTAGCCAGTCTGCAAGGAAAATAAAACATGTTGAGTTTTTTTTTTTAAAGTATTGTGAAACAGAAAGGATGTTGTTCAGTTATGTTGAACTAGATTACAAAGAATACTCCATTGGGAAATTTTCAGTCTACAAAACTAAGAATGACACTCTACTTTCAATATTATAGTTTTTCCTTTAAATGTTCTGTTAAATACTTTTGGGGTACTAGAGTACTACAAAAAAAAACCTGATTTTGTAAACACAATTATCTGCTAATGTATATTTTTAATTATGCATTTAAAATATAAATAGATAATATGCTGTAGTTAGCATTCTAGATTATATTGTGTATATTCAGATGTGTTCCCTTAGACTCACTATAAATATAGTGTTTAGAAGTAAAACTTGTAGACCTTTATAAGAGTAAGCTTTTATAACAAGCATTCAGTAATCACACACTTGAGGTTAAGTAGCAGTTATCAGATGAATATTACATGTTCATTCTCTTCGTGAGATGGCATTTTTGATATGTTCATTTTGTACATTTTTGACAGATGGATGACTGTATAACTTTATGAGCTATAATGTCATGTTTCGTGACATCTCAGTGATCAACTCAAGATAATTAGCAGATATACCATCTTAAACTTAGCATTTCTTATGGTGAACACATTCAAATTTATCTCTTCTAACTGTCTTGAGATATGTATAGCATTATTGTTGATTATATTAACCCTGCTGTGCCATAGAATACCAATGTTTCCTATCACTGTAGCATCAATAAATTTTCCTGTGCTACAGCCAATCAGTAGATAGATCAATAAAGAAAGTGTAGTGTATGCACAAAATGGAATAATATTCAGACATTTAAAAGCATGGAATTCTGTAATTTCCATAGATGGACCTAGAAAATATATACTAAATAAGTCAGGTGCAGAAAGACAAGCAACCCATGATAACACTTACAAGTGAGATATGAGCCTATTGATCACAGAAGTGAAGATCAGGTTAGTAGTTATCAGACACTGGGAGATACGTGCAAAAAAAGAGATTGAGCATTCAGCAAGTCCATTTTGTTAAATTAAACAAAATAGTCTAGGTCATTAAAAGAGCTCTGAATTATACATTAAATAGATTAAACATACACTAGTAAAAGCCAGTTAATTTAGAGTTGAGGATGATTCTTTCAATTTTATTCAGTGACAAAAGTATTAATTAGCTCTTAATTTTTGGTTTGTTTGTTTATTTGCTATTTTTGGTGTTTTTGTTATTTGTAACATAGCTCTTAACTAAAAACCTCCAAATTTTTGTCTGTATATTATATTATAAAGACATTTAGGAACTAGTAGGGCTAGTTGGGCCAGTGTTAATGAGAGAAAACTGACATCCAGATTGGAAACTCCTTTCTGTGTAAGAAAGATAGAACTAGTAGGGAAGCTACCCAGGAGTAGGCTTTTCTTGTTACTGACTCAGAGTTCTTGTTTGTTGTTGGTGGTTCAGATTCTGTTTCTCCATGGCTTAATCTGGTAACATGGCTGTGAAGAGGAATTTGCTCATTCATCTAGGCTATGAAGTTTGTTGGTGTGTATTTGCTTTATAATGATCTAAAGATCCATCTGTCTGAAAATGTTTTATATTACTATGTTTTCCCTTAAAACTTTAAATAATTCATGACACTCCTGTGTGTTTTCTGTGGCACTTGCTTCTGGAGCTCCCAGGGATATAGAATTGAAACTTTAGAGTGTAGGGAGACATGTTTATATAAATTTCTAGTATACAAAACTGCATGAAGTATTTATAGACATGTATGTATCTATATTCATAAACAAAATAAAGATAATAAAAATGTGGACTGAAAGCATACATATTAACCTGAAGAAAATGATGGGAATGGAAACAGTAGGGGACTGTTTTACATAGAAAGTTCTATAAAAATATCTCAAAGTATGCCAAATGCTAACACTTAAAAATATGAGTGATATGTGTTTGATATTTTTCATAGTAATTCTGTCTTTTTATACTTTTGAAACATTTCCAAAAAGAAAACAAATAATGACAAGCATTGTGTGGGGTGAGTGGTGATCTTTTTCTTTTTGTCTCTGGTGTACTTGAGTCCTTTCTTTTTCTTAATCTAGATAAGACGTTATCAGTTTGGCTTTACCTTTTAAGAAAAAAATCACTGCCTAAATATCTTACTGGTTTTATATTTTGTTTTCTCATTTATGCTCTGATCTTCATTGTTTCTTTTCTTTGCTAATGTTATATGGATGCTGTACTCGTTTTTTTATTTCTTGAGGTCTAGCATTAGGTTGTTGTGAAACAGGTTTTTTTCACGACTTTTTTTTCCCTTAAATGTTAATTTACACCAGGTGGATAGTCTAATGATTCTAAATGGTAACTGTGGAAGCAGATCTAACAGTAATCACATGTCCTGGGATTTGGAGTGGTGTGCTAAAAGTAGTGCCCTACATAAAGCTTTGAAAACACAGTGCTAAATTTCCACATTGGTGTCACAGGAAGCAGGTACTATGTGAAAAATCTACCATATGGGAAATAAGGTTAGTAATGTTCAGTCTTATTTCAAATACAAGAAAATTTCCAATGCTCAATAAACACTCATCCCAATAATATGTTCCTTAAGGATAGTCATATAAAGTGAAAATGGTAATTTTTTTTTTTTAGACATGGTCTTACTGTGTAACCTTAGTTGAACTGGGAATGGCTGTGGAGCCAGTCTAGACTAAAACTCTGTTTCCCAGGTATTTGCCCCGCTGAAAATAATATTATATAGCCATATTGTTCAGACTGAAAATCAGTTGCTTAGAATCACCTATTTTATAAATGATGTGAAAACTCTTACTAAGAGAAAGACAACAGGTATGCTCTGTGACTCAGCTGGTGCTTTCAGTAACATATTTGAGTTTATTTGGTATTATAATCATTCAGAATTTTCAGTTCATACATACAGACTTCAGCATTTAGCTGCTAGAGATTCTGCTGTGCGGCTGGACTGTAGTTTTCCAGTTACATTGATGGATGTTAAAATCATCTCCTCTCCTGTCCCTTCCCTTCCTGCTCTGTCTTCTCCACTGTCTCCCCACTTTCCTTTCTCCCTCTTCCCACCTTCATTTCATGACCTTCTTTTTAGTGTTGCTATTACAGTTAGTATTATAAACATTCCTTTGTGTACATGGAGGAAAGCTACTGTATTTGAATTGATGAGTTTAAACTTCAAAATTGAATGGAAAATCACTCTGTAATGTGTCCCAGCTCCCCTTGTTTCATTCTCTCTCAAGCAGTAGATATTGGCAGATCTTTAAATTTGAGGGGAAAGAAATGGAAATAAAAGTGTATTTTGTGCTTCAATTTTATTTCTTTAATGATTAACATCTCTTTAAATTCTTTCACTAATCAAGTTTAATTCCACTAATATCTTAATTGTTTTAAGCAGTTGTTAAGATTATAATGCATATTCTTTATTTTCAGTCGTTATGTAATCTGAATATAAAGATTTTGTTTGTTACCTATGTTGCAAACATATTTTCTTGTCTATTGCATGTCTTTTATTAATACTTACTTTTTTTTCTTATTTTGAGAAATTGATGATTTTATCCTTAAATTTGAAGGTACTTGTAGCTAGTTTTGTTTTGAATTTTTAGTCTGTTCTTGCTATTATAGAAGAGGCAGACATGGAACTGGCTATGTATTCTAGGTTGGTCTTGAATTTAGCAGTGATCCTTCTGCCTCAAATACTGGAACTGCAGGCAAATTCCCCAATGCCTTTTATGCAGGGCTCATTTTCTAGTGAAGAGTGTTTCTTAAAAACCCTTGTAAGGTGGTTAAACATTTTCTTCAACTCTTTAACACAATATCACCCTCTATTTACTAAGCAAAAAAAAAGTTTTGATGTTTGATATTATCCTTGGGACTTCTGTTCTAAATAGTGTTCTAATGGTGATTTGTAAGGTCCCTTTGATATGATATGTTACTGGCTTTTACAGTTCACATGACTGCTAACCACAGCCTTAAGGCCACCTGTAGCTTTCTGCAGTATTTTCAGACTGTTCTGTAGACTTTTCTAAATTAAAACTTATGGGTTGTAATCTACTAACCTTTCAGTGGCTTCAGGCTTTGTTGCTCTGTATATCATGCCAGTTATCTGGGGATATGTGGACATGGTGCCTTCAGAAGCCATCAGGCCCTCAGTCTCAGTCTGTTCCTTTCTAAGACCCTTTTGTAAATCTTTCATACTTGGCTCACTTTTGTTAGCAAAATTATACTGAGTATCTCTGCATTTGAAAGGAAACTGAGAAACAGCTGTATCTATGGAACCAGCCTGGCCTAACTTCTGTCAGTTTCATCAAGACCTTTATGCTAATTTTTAGGATTTCTTATAGTTACTGCCTTATAGAAAATGTATCTGATTTACGTACATGGCACTTCGTTTGAATCCTGTTACCCTCCTTTTTTACTGGTTGACATACTTGTTTCTGTATTGTCTTGCTAGTAATCAAGTTTTTCGAAGAATACTTAGTAATACGGAGTTTTTTGAAGAATAATGTCATTCAAGTTAACTGATAACATTATGCATGGTGTGTGTGTGTGTGTGTGTGTGTGTGTGTGTGTGTGTACACTAAGAGGGAGAAAAGGGGAAAGATGGAAAATGGGAAGGGGGAGGGAGGTGGAGAGAGAGAGAGAGAAAGTGAGAGTGAGCATGAGCAGTTTAGGAGAGAAAGAGTAGAGTTTAGGAGAGAGAAAGAGAGACTGTAGAGCTTTTGGTGTTAGACAGATTGTTTCAAGAGGACTCAACTCTTTAGCAAAGTTAGTTTTAATTTTTTTAATCTTTTCAGTGAGGCAGATGAGCCTGAGCTGAGGCAGATAAACCACTCCAATCCCTTTCTACTCTCCCCTTTAGCTCATGGCATATGGCGTTTTTGTTTTTTACATGTAAATGGGTGCTATTTGCTGACACTGGAGTGAAGTTGAGAGGTTTGCACTTAGCCTTATTTTGGCACTTTATGATTTGTGCTCTACTTTTGGCCTTTCTGAGTGCAGAGTAAATGACTGTCAGTTTGATTGTATGTGAAAGCTCCTGTTCTATCATGGGATATTATCAGGAACCCAGGATCAGCAAGGCTGTATTCTTTGGGAAATGCTTTTCTTCATCATGATGAATACCCATAGCAAGAGCATAGCTAATAACACCATTCAAGTCACACATTGAGATGCGAACACTTCATCCTCTTTGCAAATATCACAACATTTTTTTATTCTCCTTCATATTAGGGAAAATAGTCTCTCTAATTATTTCTTTAATGAATCAGTTAGTGTATGGAGCTTTTGAAAATGTTATTTTCCAGATAGATTCAACCGTCTTACCATCTATTGTGTAATTTAGTGGTAAGCTTTGTGCATTCATCATACCTGGGAAGGTCAAGCATTTTATGACCTCAAAAAGCTTGATCCTTGTTTTGAACAGACAATTACCTAAATGTTCCCATTATTTAGAATGGATATTTCAAACATCTCAAGGTTTACTTTTACTATGATTCTCAAGTGTTTTCTTTTACTGAATACAGAATTCAACTGAAGCAGACTTTTATACTATCCAAATTTTTACTTTATGTTTTTCTCATTTTATTTTAAAAGATGCCGTTGTATGACATGCTGATGTAACTTAATGGTAAACTTTACATTTAGATGTTACAGATTTGGCATTTCTGCAAGACCTTAGTTAAAGCTAAAAAACATATTTTGACACTTTGTAGTTGAGAGATTTATGTAGCTAGCACAGATAAAACCAAATTGGATGACAGAAATGGAGAGTGCAGTTTATTGGTTAATCTGAATGTGTAGGTTGGAATCTTAATGAAAGCTGACTGATGGGCAGTGGCATTCACTACAGAGGCTGTAGGTAGAATGGATAGTAGAAAATTGTTACCAATTAATAAATTGATTGCTGGATTAGGTGGCAGATACAAAGGTACCTTTAGGAATTCATGTACTGCATAATTTTCTCTATCTCCAATATATATTTCATATAAAAGCAGTGTATATAAGACAGAACATTATTGTAAATCCTTCTGTTTCTATTCTGGATTACTCACCGGTAGGTTCACTGTACGTGTCTAGAGATCTTCCCATTTCTTGTTTTTGTAGTAGGGTACAGCCACGCTCATTTATTTGTGTTTTTACTGCCTTTGCTAAGTTTAGCCTATCATGGCAGTTGAGTAGCTGAGAAGGAAACTATATGACCTGAAAAGCCTAAAATTGTTATTTGGCCTCGTACAGACAAAGGTTGCTATTTCATGGTGTAGTAGAATTACTTTTCAGGCTGTTGAAGAATTTGAATCATAATGAAGTCTAGGGGAAAGTAACATATTTGTGTGTTACACAAAGGAAAGACTGGATTTGTATGTTACTACACTTAGGATTAAGTTTCAATCTGAGTCACCCATGTTTTGAAGGAATTGACCTATTGGTTTTTCAGTAAAGGTATGAAATGATTGTCATTGTTTCTGCTTCTTTCAATTTCATTCAACAATTCTTCTTGGCATCATAAAAGAATGATGACATATTAGTAGTACAGTGGGGGAATACAAAATGAATGATGATTGAGAGAAACAATGTATGTTCTTTTTATATGTCAAGTCATTTTGGGTCTAATTCTATAGCATTCTATTTTTTCCCTCAAATTAATCTTGGACTTTTCTCTCATATGTAGTTATATTAGGGGCAGAACATTCATCAGCCTAAGATTAACTAAAAAAATTACTTTGTGCATTTTAGGTGCTTAATAAGTTTTTATGACTTGAATATTAATGTCCTAATAACTTTATGTATTCATTTATTCATTATTCAGGTATTTGACTGCTTACTATGTGCCAGGCATGACATCTAGGGGCCAGTGAATTGGCAATGAACAAGACAGATAACATCTCTAATAAGTGAGTTAGACAGTGAATAAGTTTGTAATTTTTTAAAAAATGGTAGTGATAATCTAGAAAGCAGAGAGTGAAATTGGGTCAGGAATTTTCAGTGAATTAGGTCAGGAAAATCATATAGCAGGATAAAGTTATGTCATGCTGTTTGAGTTGAAAAATGAATGATGAGATGGTGAACCCTTTAGGGAATGATCATGAAGGGCCTTCTAGAAGAGCAAGTTCAAAGCCACAGGAATGGCTGATAAAGATGATTACATGCATGAATTACAGGAAAAGTGTGTGTGTGGTTTTTTTTTTTTTTGTGTGTGTGTGTGTGTGTGTAAATTCAGGATCTTACATGTTGGGCTGTGTAAGAATGTTAGTGGCAACAAGGCATGAGATTAGTTTCTTGTATGTTTTCCTAGATTGTCAAATAATTGATCAATAGTAAACAGAAATGCTGGTGTATCTGAACTAAAATAAGAGTGGCAAAATTAATTACATGTAAATGAATTACGAATAAAAGAGAAGTTCCTGCATAGTATAGATAAAATAAGGGAAGAGTGAAGAAAAAGTGTTGAAATAGACCTTCAGGAAATTCACTGTTAGTACTTGTTCTTTGGCCCCATGAGCAAACAGTTATAAAGCCACTGCCTAGGTCTTGCCTCCTATGGAATCAGTCTGTTACCCAGAAAGTAGTGAGTGAGTAAGAAAATTGAAAAGAAATGGGGGTTCCAGTAAAGCTGGGGAGTGGATATGAGAATATAGATTTTAAAAAGTTACTATTGACATTTGTCCTGATTGCTTTTCTTTGTTTTTTTGTAACTTGGCACAAGTTCTTTGAGAAGAGGGAACCTAGGAAGTGAAAATGTCATCATAATGGCTTGCAGGCAAGCCTGTGCGGCATTTTCTTAATTAGTGATTGATGTGGGAAGGTTCAGCCCATTACAGGTTGTAGCACCCCTGGGAAGGTGGCCCTGGGTGTCTAAGAAAACAGGCTGAGCAAGCCATAGGTACCTCACTCACTAAACACATTCTTCCACATCCTCTGTTTCAGTTCCTGGCTTCGGGGTCCTGCTTTGCATTTCTGTCTTGACTTTCTTAGTAGGTAGTGTGACCGGAGTATGAGCTCAAATAAACCTTTTCTTCCTCAAGAAGTTCTTTGGTCATGAATTTCCCCAACTATTTTTTGGTCATCAGTTGAAACCCTGACTAAGACAGTATTTAACAAGAAAGTTAGGACTGGTAATGGGCCAGACTCAAGTGGTTCAAAATCATTCAAAACCCACAGTCTCATCCAATGTCCACCTCACAGAGGCAAACTTACATATAGGGTGTAAGAAGATAGGATAGAGTGTAGAAAAATGATATGTTCAAATCAATGTTCCAAGAAGTAAAAGGACTGAATTCTACATTAGTGAAAGAAAAAGGCAAAAGCTGAGAGCAAAGCTAGATCTGGATCTGAGTCAATGCTATGATACTATAGGGAAGGAGACTGTAATGAAAAGAATTACAGAAATGGTGGGAAGATTCAAAACTGACTGCGTGTCAGGAAATTCATTTTGAACCAGAAAATATTCCAAGGCTTTTGACATAAAGAACTATAGAAAATTATTAAACCTTAAAACATACAAATGAAAATTTAGTTGGTTTAATTCAACACATCACCTACAGTTTTATCTCAGTCAGATTTTTGGCTTAAGAGTACTAAGTTCTTACCCTTATGTACTCCCTTGATGTTACTAGGTCTGATGTAGAAGATCTGCCTCCTGGATCAGCATTCTTTGTTATGTTCTTTTATGTTTATCCGTTTGCTTTCTGCTGTACCTTCTTTGCTATGTATCTGATTTTTGGGGTTTTTCAGACTCTGCCCCATTTTTCCCATTTATATTTGTGGCTTGCTAGTATCTGCTTGTTTGCATTTATATGTAGTGAGAAATGCAATGAAAGCTAAGTAGAATGAATTTTATAGCTAAATCCTCTAAACCATAAGGATGTGATTTATTTATTTTTTGGTATCAGTCTCTGCTCTTCAAAGATCTGCTCAGTATATAAAGGCCAGCTCACTCAAGGCAAATCGTGGTCTACAGATTGGTTGTTCTCTGGTAGCAATCTGTCAGGGAGAAGTATATGCCAAGAAAGTTCTTACATCCTGGCATCAGTGACCCCGGACACAACTTGCCTGCTCTTACTAAACGTGCATTTCACTTTAATATTTTATTTTATTGACACTATTTAAGTCTAGAAAAATGGAAAAACCCTATACTCTGTACCTTTCTCCAAATTAGTAATAGCAGATAACTTTTATCACGATAAGATTGTATATTTATTTTATTCCTTGATCAGCCTTCAGGATGTATATCATTTGATAATCTGTCCCTTCAGAACAATTTCTAGAAAGGATATTATGTGGTTGGTTTTATTGTGTGCTTCCACATTTATTGAGATGGTATCTTATTTTTCCATCTGTGGCACTATGACAAATTTATAATGGTATACGATTGTCAGTGGCCAAATATGGTGCCAGGTTGGTGACAGTTTACAACCCCCCTAATAATTTACCTAGAAAAATGCTATGAATGCTTCCTGCATTGTGGTAAAGACGTGAACTTGTGTTAAATACAAAAGCAAGTCTGTAAACCCCTTTAGTTCATAAAAATTGGAAACTTGTCATATAGTATAATATATGGCCCATAAGAGTTGACTTTGCAGTCAGACGGGGTAAGAATCCTGGGAGAGAAGCTTCCTTCAGCTGATTGCTTAACTTCTCTTCTCCATTTACACCAGTAAAGTGGGAATAATGATATTGTCTCCCTCCTAGAGTTTTACGAGTTTGAAAGAAGTAAAAATACATACTTGCACAGAACTTTAAAAAGGGAATGCTTATGTGTTTGCTGTTATCATTTAATTTTTCAATTTAAAAATGACAACTAGGTACCTTTCTCTCTGATCCTGGTCCCTCTGAGAGTTATGAAATTATAAGGAAACTATTTTTTGCCAGATCTAAAATATGGAGTGATTTGAAAGTACCATTTTCTTTTAAAGCTCAAAGAACTTGTGGTACAATTGTTCTAAAAGGAGAATATTTAAGATTTGCCCAGGACTAACTGAAGCACAATTGTTTTTACACACCTGTAAAAGATAAGGGACAGTGTTAGCATAATAGTTCATCATTAGGAGCATCTTCAAAAGGTAACTTTGAATATCCTTTGGATGTTATGGGATCATGTTTAGTTAGCCCAGTCTCTATGTCTTAAGTATGTAGAGTTTTGAAAAATTGGAAGGCAAGATGCTTTCATGTGTGTCCCTCGACCTTGTAGATCTTAAACACAATTTTATGCTTGTGTGTACTTTTCTCCAGAAACATGTCTTTGGTTTCTAATTATTTTCCTTTATGACTCCCTACCCTAAATGATTAAGTAAGATATGATAACTCTGAAGGCAATGTATATGTTTTGAAAAAGTAAATTTACATACTCTAATTACCAAAGTAGACATGCCAACAAGTGTATTTTAGATTTTAGTAGAATAGACCAAAATAAGCCTTTTTCTCCTCCAAAATAACTAGAGGATTTTACCATCATTCCAGGTAATCAGTGTTTACTGGTGCCCAGAAGTGGTCATTCTTCAATCTGTTAACCTGGCACATCCAGAGAAAATGGTGATTTTGTCTACTATTCATTATTTTTATTCTATTTCCTAAGTTACTTTAACATTCTCCAGTTTTATAATTGGGTGTTTCTTACAGCATGTTTAGAAATGAGTGTTTTATAAAAGATTGTTTCAAAACCTTCATCATTGAGTTTAATGTAACATTTGCACTGAATACTTGTACTCGATCTGCTCAGCACTGTTGTGAAATGCATTATATGAGAGAGAAGGGAAAATTGGAGAAAAAGGAATTTTAGTAATGTTTGAAATCTTAAAAATCTTTTCTACTTACGTACTTGTGAAAGCATTTAAGCATATTTGATCTGTTTGAGTTTGTACTATTAAAATGACTTAAATATTTTTCAATAATTATTCTTTGGCTTCTTAGAAAGGACACATATTCTAAATTTAAAAACTTTTTAGTTGAAGGCAATTAAATAAATAATTCAGAAGTGTATTCTGTTTACTTCTTAATAATTAAGCAGGTTAGACTGTGTACTCTTTATAGTTGTTGAGTTTTAATTTATTTATTTGTTGGTGTGTTGGTTTTTAGGAATTTATTTAAGGAACAGTGCTATTGGAGAATAAAAACAAACAGTAATGCTGCACAATAAAACAAAGGGAGCTTTGAAAGGAACAAGGAAGAAAAAATAAAAGTCAATTGGATTTCAGAGTCTGAAATCAGTGTTATGTAAATAATCCCTTTGAACTTTCTCCCCATCTTTGGAAAAAGTATGGTGCCTAATAAATAGTAAGTTTAATTGACTCAAAGGAATGGATTTTGGTATTGCTCTAGAAGTCCTTCCCAGTAGATTTGTTATGATTTCTAATAGCCTTCTTACAGGGCTCAGCTAGGCCACTATTTTAATAATTCTTGAAGTAAACCATATGGCCTATCCCATCTCTGTAATGTTGTTCACTAATAATATTCAAAGCCAAAATTATTGCCTCCATCTGAGAGACCACCATTACAGAAAAGGAGAACTCAGTTTGCCTTAAGATTTTTTTCAGTGTCTTTAAAAGTTTGAGACTTTTATACTTGAATGCAATCCATATTAATCATGTCCACTTTTCCCGTCTTCATCTCCTTGCACATCCTTGCCCACATGACCGTAGTGCTGGCCACTTAGACATGGATAACCTATCAGGGGAGTTGTCCCGGAAAAAAACCCGACTTTTCTCTTAGCCATAGTGTACCTAGCATTCTTGCAGCTCCCAGCTAGGTCTTAGGCATTGTGAATCGTTCCCCCATCCATACTGGAATGTTAATTGTAGTCTTGTGCAGGTGTTATGTAGGGCAACCATAGCTATTAAGAGTTCCAGAAGAAAATATTTTACAGTATTCTTGCTGTCTCTCTTGCTCTTAGAATTCATCTGCCACATCTTTCAGTGTTTCCTAAGCCTTAGGTGTAGTGTTGGTTTATAGATGTCTCATTTGAGAGTGGGTACTCCACAGTCACTTCTTCTCTGCACTTTTACTAATCATGATTCTCTGTAATAGCTCTGATAACTGAAAAAAGAAGCTTTTTTGATGTGGAGTGGGAGCTGCAACAAATGTATGGGTGTAATGATAAGTATTGGAAGGCAGTTTTTGTCTTATGTATGTAGCAAAATTGATACATTTTGTTTCCGTACTACTGTGTGCCTAAAACGTCCTCCCCATCATGTAGTCCAGTAGATGATATATACATATTGCAAAAGATGACTGATTTTTTTATTTACTATATTCAGATATATAAACTTCATTCTCACATGATAGTTGGTAGGGAGAATTGGTTTCTCCTTGTAATTCTTTGGAAATACTGCCTTTAATCAATAAGCTATAATTACCATGTGCTAATGCATTGCTCTTCTAATTCCATTATTTACTTTTCAGTTATTCTTCAGTCTTTATAAAAACCTACTTTATTTTATACACGTTTGCCATGGAACTGAGATATTTATTCCATTGAAGTCTATATTTAAAATTTATCCATCTTTTGGCTAGTTATGTTAAGATCATAACTGTTGCTGACCTTATTGGCACTGGGCCGTAATCCAAGATACCTGGAGAGTAAGGCAAAAGTACCTGAGTTCGAGGCCTTCCTGGGCAATTTAGTGACACTCTGTCTAAAAATAAAAGTAACATAAAGGATGGGGATAGAGCTTAATGATAGGTCATGTGTGAGGCCCTAAGTTCAGTTCCCGTGATGCAAACAAACAACAACAACAAAAAAAAAACCAGGATTGCTCATGATAACTTTAGATTAGTTCAACAAAGGGATTTAAAATAAGTATTTGCTATAAGCAAGCCTGAGCTGGTGCTGTGAATACATAAGTGAACAGATATGGTTATATAGTAGTCCTTGTGTTAGAGAAAAATTGTGTTAATCAGATAAAGGCAGACAGTATTTAAATGAGCAGGATACTGGCTTAATATTGACAACTTCATTTTATCTTTTCTGATTAACTGTATTACTTGGATTCCTGACTTACTGGCCCTAGCCATATTTTTCATTTTTTTCTTTATTTTTTTATAAATCTGGGGAAGATTAATTATTATGTGATATTGGTTAGATTGATTCAGGCATATGAAATATAGTGACTTTTTTATATCTTCATAGTCTGTTTATGTTTCTAATTAATTAAGTGATAATAGTTGTCTTCTTTTTAGTTCTGTAAATGTTTATTGAGTTCTTGTTAGGCACTATTTAAAGAACTTCAGAGAAGATAAAAATGAATACATTCGACAGGCTTATCTACTGAAGAAACCCACAATTGATAAAAATAGCAATATAAAATAATAGTTAATGAGCAACCAGCTTGCTGTGTGCTAGTCATAGTATTTAAAGAAGAGAATGTGTGTCATCATTCAGTCTGGCAGCAGCCAGGATACTCTTAGATATATGTTTTTACTCTTTCACTTAACAACCTAGGTGTCTTTCTGTTGTCACCTCTTGTAAGAAACTTCTTTTTCCAAACCTATGAAAATAGCAGTTCATGTAGCTCTCAGCATTGCTACCTTGTGGTGTTCGACTTCACTGTCATAAATATAATAATTTGCTTGCTTGTTTATTTTTTCCTTTTTTTGAAAAATATAATACTGGTAATCTATGTATTATAGGAGCTTGGGGTTGCTGAAGGGAGAGTTTAAATTAGTATACGACATGTAACTTCTTCAAGCTCTAGACCTCTTTTTGTATTCTAGATGTAGACATGAGTGGTTGTCATAGGTGGGTCAGTTTGCTCATTCTTTTCTTCAATAAATGCATCAATCGTCTAGACCCCAGCAGACACTGTTTTTGGTAGTGAGGATAGTGTGAAGAAGACAAGGCCTGTCCTGTTGTGCTCCACTCTAAAGAGTGAAACAGTAAATAAAACTCACTCTTACAATGGATCGTGTAATGGCCAAATTAATTTCTCTAATCTCTTTTTCTGGACCACTTTATAACCTAATCTTCTTCTCTTTTTTGTCCCTGATCATCCTCTTGTCCTGTTATCAGTGGTTTTGATTTTGCTCCTGAAGCTGTTCTCCAGTGGCTCCCTGAGGCTTGCTGCTGCAGAGTAATTGTGGGATTGGTTATGTTCCCTCAATGTAATGACACTGTCCTTTTCCTTTCCTGGACGCCATTTGTCTGTCAGCACAGCTT